>NC_079192.1:138206723-138522973 GCF_029499605.1 Hyla sarda
TGTTGTAGATACAATAGTAAATGTGTCCATGTTTGCAGGTATGCACATGAGTAATTGTCATGTGAAGCATGTGGTGCCCCCTTTCAAAATTAAAAATATGGATGCACTTTTGCAGATGCGTGAATATATATATATATGTGGAATATGCAAAGCAGCTCATCACACCACCTTCTCAGGTAGCATGCCCTAAGATCCGCTCTGGCTTCAGTTAGAAGTCTCAGAAATTGATTGGGATTTATGCCAAGCCTGAATTCTCCCCAGAAGGGAAGAAGACCCATCTGCAGATAGCTATTTCGGGGTATTTGCCCCTCGTCAGTACAGAGCAGGGTGTTCTGGCTTGGCTGTGGTGAGAGGCCTGTGACTAGCTAAAAGGGGTAAATATTCTCCTTAGGGAGGAGCACTGCTTCCGGTGTAGAACGGAGATTTAAAAAGGCCATTAGCACTCTGTGGGATTTAAATGTAGATAGAAAACCCGGTTCCACGGCGCGATCCACAGAGTCAGTCATATGATGGTGATAAGTAAATTATATATTTTTTTATTTAGCCAGGGTGCAACGCGTTTCGGGGCATATGCCCATTTGCTTGATGAAGGGGATCCCATGCCCCGAAATGCGTTGCACCCTGGCTAAATAAAAATATATATAATTTACTTATCACCATCATATGACTGACTCTGTGGATCGCGCCGTGGAACCGGGTTTTCTTTCTACATTTACATCCTGCTAATAATTGGCCTGCTGACCGCTGGATCCGATACCGGGAGGCTGCACCACTATCTCTATGCGCTTGTGTAGTTGTGTCATTTACACAACCGTGCCAGGTGAGAGGACCACTGAAACAATTGTGCATCCTGCATTCACCTACATCTACGTTGTCTAGAACATACTGTCCTATGAGGAGCTCTGCTTTTTGTTTTATAGATATATGAAGATTAGCACTCCGTGGGCTTTCTGGGTAAGGAATATGCAAAGCAAAGCATATATATATATATATATATATATATATATATATATATATATATTTAGTCTTAAGCAATATGGATTTGCTTGATTTGCGAGGTTCACCTCCATGACAGCACTGGGCATCTATGATGTTGTTAAAGGGGTACTCTACTGGAAAACATTTTCTTTTAAATCAACTGGTGCCAGAAAGTTAAACAGATTTGTAAATGACTTCTATTAAACAATCCCAATCCTTCCAGTACTTGTCAGCTGTTGTATACTGCAGAGGAAATTGAATTTCCTTTCTGTCTGACCACAGTGCTCTCTGCTGACACCTCTGACTATGTCCAGAGCAAAAGAGGTTTGCTATGGGGATTTGCTCCTACTTTGGAAAATTCCTAAAATGGACAGAGGTGTCAGCAGAGAGCATGTTGTCAGACAGAAAGGAAATTCAAAAAGAAAATAACTTCCTCTGTAGTAAATAGCAGCTGATAAGTACTGAAAGGTTCGGGATTTTTTAATAGAAGTAATTTACAAATTTAACTTTCTGGCACCAGTTGATTTAAAAGAAAATGTTTTCCAGTGGAGTACCCCCTTAACACAGCATGGCGGTCCTGTGAATAGATCTCCCCCCCCCCCCCCCCCAAAAAAAAAAAACTGCCTAAAATTCCATGTTTGATCACAGCCTGAAACTGTGCCAGAATCTTCCACAACAAGGCACAATTGTGACACAGAGGCCCAGGCAAAAACCTGTCTGATTTGCTCATATCATCCAACTCATAGCTCAGCTTTAATTTTACCAGAGCAATTTGACAAATGAAATATGAGCTGTGATTGGTTGCTATGGGCAAATCAAACAGGTTTTGTCTTGGACACACCGATAAATATGGGCCACGGTGTTGCATCCCTTTCCAAAAGACCATGGGGGAGATTTATCAAAACCTGTGTATACGAAGAGTGGCGCAGTTGCCCATAGCAACCAATCACATTGCTTCTTCTATTTTTAAAAAAGGGTCTTGAAAAATGAAAGAAACAATCTGAATGGTTGCTATGGACACCTGCACCACTTTTACTCTGCACAAGTTTTAATAAATCCCCCCCCCCTTGTGCCAGAATTTTAGTGCATTTTCAATAGTAAATCTAGGCTTCTGTTTCTTAGCATTACAACTTTGTGAGAGCGTATTATAGTCTCATTAAGTCGCCCTTAATGTGCTCACATCATGTTTTATCACACAGTTTAGAACCAATGCAGTCAAGATATATTGCATTTGCTGTTCTAAATCCCTGCCTACCAGATGTAAAATGTAGAATTCTAGTGTTCATAAATCCATGTCATACCTTGTCTGTTCGGAGACAGATATGCTTATAAAGCTCACTTGTCAGGTTTTCCTTCAAGAATACAATTCAATGTTTTCTAGGAACTCTTATGTGCTCCTCCTATGCCGCACACATTATATGAGATTTGCTTCCTCGGTTTTAGTCTGACCGTCAATATTATCTTGTATTTTACTATTGTCTTGTCTCTACTGTTTAACAAAAGCCTCAATAATGCTAATTATGATTCATTTATCCTTTCATTGAAGTGAAAACAGGGCGCAACACTGTGGCAGAGATAGATTGCTTCCACATGGTTGGCAGTAATGCACTCAGATTTTTTACATCTATATTATGGATACAATCCAGAGACCTCCTGCAGTTCTACTATAGGATGCTATACTATGCTAACACCAGTAAAGTACAGTGATTCCTCAACTTACAATGGCCTCAACATACAATGGTTTCAACATACAATGGTCTTTTCTGGATCATTGTAAGTTGAAACCAGACTCAACATACAATGCTACGGACAGTCCAGATCTGTGAAACAAGTCAATGTCTGAAAGAACCGACCAATCAGAATGGGCATTTCACTGGTAAAACACCTGTATTACTGAAGTGCATGCACTGACTGGTGTCTGGTGGCGACTCCTACAGTACAGAGAGGTATTACATGTTCTGTACTCTTTACCTGTACCAGGGTTACCTGCTCCTTTGGACACCAGGTAAGGGCGACTCCATGTTACTTTTTTAGGACATTGCATGTACTGTACAGGACCCTGAAGAAGCTCCTGTCCTCTACATAGACCAGTGTTTCCCAAGCAGGGTGCCTCCAGCAGTTGCAAAACTACAACTCCCAGCATGCCCGGACAGCCTTTGGCACCCTTATGCATGATGATGTGTTTCCCTCTTTATGCACTGAAGCTGGCATGTTCCCTGAGTTTTTCCAGCAAGATGGTGCAAAACCACATTATGGGTGTCAGGTCCGGGCATTCCTAGATGAACAGTTTCCTGGAAAGTGGATTGGTCATCTTGGGCCAGTTGAATTGCCCCCAAGGTCTCTCGATCTGACCCCCTTAGACTTTTATCTTTAGGGTCATCTGAAGGCAATTGTCTATGCTGTGAAGATACGACTTGTGCAGCACCTGAAACTACGGATACTGGAAGCCTGTGCTAGCATTTCTCCTGCGGTGTTGCTATCAGTGTGTGAAGAGTCGGAGAAGAGGGTTGCATGGACAATCCAAAACAATGGGCAGCACATTAAACACATTTTATAAGTGGTCAGAAACTTGTAAATAACTCATGAAAGAATAAAGTTACGTTAAAACCAAGCACATCATTGTTTTTCTTGTGAAATTCCCAATAAGTGTGATGTGTCACATGACCCTCTTCCTATTGAAAAAAACAAAAGTTGGATTCAAAATGGCCGACTTCATTTTTTTTTTTTTATTTTTATTTTTTTTTTTTTTTTTTTTTTTTTTTTTTTTTTTTTTTTTTTTTTTATATTTTTTTTTTTTTTTTTTTTTTTTTTTTTTTTATTTTTTTTTTTTTTTTTTTTTTATTTTTTTTTTTTTTTTATTTTTTTCTGATTAAACCTTTTCCAGACTGAAAAACCTTTTAAAGCCCAACTCTAATAAACATTTCTATTCATAAATATTGAGAATTGGTGTTTAAAATAGGTTTTATTATTTTACAACAGCACATTGACCTTGAAAAAAAAGTGTGTTACTGTGTGATGACAGCTATTTCTTCATATACGTGAGGATGTATACGTAGAGTTGACTGAACTTTTAAAAAGTTTGGCTCACTGGGCTCACAGAACTTTTCAAACTTTTTAACTGAACTTGCAATTCAATAACCCTTAAAACACATCTATTATACGGCCTAAAAACTCTAAAGCCTTGTATAACACTGCTATGGTCACCTAGGAATGTATTCAAGTAGTTTTAAAGTGGTTTTAAGGCTAAGTTAATGTCATAGTTACAATGACATGCAGTAATCCATGGTAGAAACATACTGTATAGCAAGTATTCTTGGTTGTTGGAAGATGCCTGCCAGTGTTAGAAAGACAGAGATGATCAGAGATAGATGGAGAAGACCATCTAGGAGGCCACTTACAATGTAACTGTACACGATAAGAAATCCACTGACACCTGACTCAACAACATATCGTCAGACTCTTCCCCCTGCCGAGATGACCCAGAACCAGCTAATCCATGTACAATGAAAAATATTTTGAGGTGATATATATATATTTTTTTTTTTTTGTCACCAACCAATCAAGTGGCGATGAAACTGACAGTTGGTTATAACTCTCACACCTAGAAATGCTCTGGTTTTTGTTAAACCCAAAAAATACAGGTATCTTGGTGTAAAAAGCAAAGTCAACTTTCACTCTCACCACTAGAAATGCTGTTTCAGGGAACTGAACGTATTTCCTATCCTATATGTGGCTGATTGGGAAAGAGGCATGGCTTTGCTGAAAAGGGTGAGGCATAAATGCACCAAAATTGTTGCATACAATTCTGATGTAACATAAGCTAATAGTTGAGTTAGATTTGAGCCAATATGGACTTTAAACAAGTATTTAGGGAGCCTGTTACATGTTGGGTCGCTTGTGTAGCCTTTCCATCATTTATCGGCGGCACATCACCTATTACATGGGAAGATGTGCAGCCGACAAATGAGGATTTGATGATTTTGACCCATCAAAGTGTCGCAATGAGTGTTTGCTCATTCATAGGCTGATTACTGGGCCTATTACAGAAGGTTATCTCAGCCTGTTAGGCTGACAGTCACCTAATGTAGTAGAACCCTTAGGCTATGTTTACACAATGGAATTTCCTTTTGGAATTCTGCAGAAGAATTCTGTACACACATTCCGCTGCTACAGAGTCCCATAGATTTCAATGGAATTCTGCTGCACTGTGCACTGGCGGAATCTCTACATCAAATGTTCACATGGAATTGCATTGCAGTCTATGAGAAGGTGCATTTCCGAGCAGTCCTTGTGCCGCCATGTTCTGCCGGTGCTCCGCTGTTGGTGGAATGTCCGCACCGAAATTTTCTTTGCGGATATTTCAACGTGTGAACATAGCCTTAGCGTAGAAAGATTTAACAGCCTGAGCCACTGATATATCTGCCTGGTACATCTGAAAACTGTCTGTCTAAGTTTGCAATGTGAAAGAATTTGAGAAGTAATAGTAAATCCCCCCTATTGTTTTTATAATAACAATTATAAGTCCTATTACTGTGATTAACTTTTGAGATAGAACATTTAAATATGATAACAGATAAATATTGTCACTCACCTGTGCAAATAGCTACTCCTAAATAAGCAATAGTAGTGATTAAGATGGCCAGCATGGTTCCCTTTGGAATAGCATCTTGTGGATCCTGACAAATAAATACATTGATTTAGGAGATTTTGTTGTTTTTTTTTAAAGAAAATTTAACGAATTTGTGTGTTTTCACCACCTTTCACATTTTTGTGACTTCCATTTTTTGAAGGACTTTCTGTCATAATTTATGGAAAACTTTAACTTAAAGGGGTTATCCAGGGAAAAACTTTTTTTTAATATGTATATCAACTGGCTCCAGAAAGTTAAACAGATTTGTAAATTACATCTATTAAAAAATCTTAATCCTTTCAGTACTTATCAGCTGCTGAAGTTGAGTTGTTCTTTTCTGTGTCTCTTTGATGACATCTGTTTAGGGAACTGTCCAGAGTAGAAGCAAATCCCCATAGCAAACCTCTTCTACTCTGTGCAGTTCCCAAGACAAGCAGAGATGTCAGCACAGAGCACTGTTGCCCGACAGAAAAGAACAAACCAACTTCAGCAGCTGATAATTATTGGAAGGATTACGATTTTTTATTAGAAGTAATTTACAAATCTGTTTAACTTTTTGGAGCCAGTTGATTAAAAAAAAAGGTTTTCTCCTGGATTACCCCTTTAAGTGTTTATGATATATATATTTTTTAATACATAGAGAAAGCAGTCCTAAAAGCAATAAAAAAAAAAAAATAACAGTTGCATAAATGCCATATATTTATATTTGTGTTACTTTTTGGAACATTTATTGAATAAAACTATTATTTAAAAAAAAAAAAATTATTTGTTTTATTTTGTGATTTATATGTAATTTATATGATAGTTGGTTATTGTTAAATAGAAAAGATGGATTACTTTTAAAAAAAATCACAATTTCTGTTTGGCTCATTGAATTGGGGGCAGAGCTGGACCTTCTTTATGATGTCCATATGTCTTAAAGTGAATCTCTCAGCTCTATATAATGCTCAGTGCTTAAGTTTCAAAAAAGGCTGTGTGGGCCAGAGGATTCATGCCTCCCTCCTCTATCCCTCTCTGCCTTGACTGATTCACATGCATGGCTCAGTGCTGGAATTCAAGCAGAGAGGGGTGGAAGAAAGAGAGAAACATACATGCTGCACTTGGCACAGCCTCTTTGATACTCAAGCTCTGAGCATGACATAGAGCTGACAGATGCACTCTAATACGACATATGGCTGGGTGTTTCAACCTTAGCGGTCCATTTATTGCTTTTCATGGATACAGAGACAGGAAAAAAGTGAATAATTAAAAGTACAGGAAGAGTCTTAATACATTTGGGATATGGTCCCTTTAACAGACTGTCACAAAAATGTATTCACAGAACATACTTTACACGTTTGCTGTTGGGTAAAAGAAAAACATATGTAGATGCATCTCTTCCAGTCAGGATAAACTTGTGCTAACAAATCTTCGTTATACTACTTTGAATGCTGTTTTCTATGTCATTTTTTTGTGTATTTTACATGCTACACCATCGGCTTCAAGTGCTTTCACACATCCCCAACGTAGCCATAGGCTTCAAAAGGTCAAACATAATCTACCTCGTACTATGTCTGCTCTGCTAATACTGCTTTTACACTGGTATACGTTTAAGAGATAGGAAAATATACACAACAAATGGAAAAGTGTGCTTTTTAGTCCCTTAAATAAAATTTAAATTGGCATCAAACAGACCAAACATAAGCACTTGGTCTGGTCTTTTGACGCTATGGCATGGGCACACCCTATGTATGTTTGCATAGCTTTTTTAATAGTATTCTGATGTATACCTGTGGTGGGCCCCAAAAGAATTATAGGAATAGGGCCTGAAAAAGGATTTGTGCCTTTGAACCTCAGTGGCTGCTTCACTATTTCCTACATTATGTATGGATAATTTTGGGTCACCAAGTATATCCAGATTTTACAGAATGTACCTCCAAATCTCCTGAGATGTTTGCCCCTGCAAGAATTCCTGTAGCTGCTGGGAAGAAAATAGCGAAGACAGAGAAAAAGCCTTCGCCATTCCTGAAGTCTGGACCAAAGTTCTCAGCAAATATCGAAGCTAAAATAAAAAGAGTTAATGTTTATTAACCTGCAATGTCTCCGCATAAAGATAGCGATCAGTAGACTGCAGGTAGGAGAGAGAGCTAAGTAACCCATAAACTGGATTTAGTCATATCTGTTAAAATGTACGAATTCACGGCTATGTATTTTTGTCTATGACCAGTTCTATATAGACTACAGTTAGTATCTACTTGCTGCCATAAAAGTATTTATGGTTATAATCTATATTGAGCCCAATGATCCCATAAGCCCTTAAGACTTTAAAACATCTAAATAGCCACAATGTTATGTTGATGTTTCTATTAATCACAGTTCACACAGTCTGCAATACGGCATGAAACTGCAAGGACAATTCTAGCTGTAAGAAATGTCTATGGTAGTCATTGATCACTAGCTGATAGGAGTAGCACTGCCGTTCAGTGGTGGGGACTGAAGTCCGGTGTCATAAGAACCTGTATACTTTCATAGCTACATCAATATATTCATCTTTACACAGGAACATTCAACCATTTCACCTTGATAGTTAAAGAATCCTTTTGCTCTCTTCTCTTCTGTGGTTTCGATAACAGTTCCGATAAAAAAGTTGGCAATGGCAATGAGGAGTATAACCAACAATCCAACTTGAGCCTTAAGAAAAAAAAGACATTACTATGTAAGATGATAAAGTGGCATCGCAGCATTCCCATAAGGCAGTGTAATGTGTATGATGCCATGTCTTCAGACTGTGATAAATGGCGTATTATACAAAATGATCAATAACAGTGAATGAATAACGTTACTTAAATTCTAACAAAAGCAAGCTGAACATTTCCGGTGACATATACTATAACACTGCGCTAAGGGTTTAACCCCTTCATGACCCAGCCCATTTTCACCTTCATGACCTGGGCATTTTTTGAAAATCTGACCACTGTCACTTTAAACATTAATAACTCTGGAATGCTTTTACTTATCATTCTGATTCCGAGATTGTTTTTTCGTGACATATTCTAATTTATGTTATTGGTAAAATTTCACTGATATTTGTATCCTTGTCCAGTTCAGTTTTGAAGTGGATTTGAAGGGCCTTCATATTATAAATAGCCCATAAATGACCCCATTATAAAAACTGCACCCCCCAAAGTATTCAAAATGACATTCAGTAAGTGTTTTAACCCTTTAGATGTTTCACAGGAATAGCAGCAAAGTGAAGGAGAAAATTCTAAATCTTCATTTTTTACACTCGCATTTTCTTGTAGACCCAATTTTTTAATTTTTACAAGGGGTAAAAGGAGAGAAATCACCCTAAAATTTGTAACCCAATTTCTCTCGAGTAAGGAAATACCTCATATGCGTATGTAAAGTGTTCGGTGGGCGCAGTAGAGGGCTCAGAAGGGAAGGAGCGACAGTGGGATTTTGGAGAGTGAGTTTTTCTGAAAGGGTTTTTGGGGGGCATGTCCCATTTAGGAAGCCCCTATGGTGCCAGAACAGTGGACCCCCCCCCACATGTGACCCCATTTTGGAAACTATACCCCTCATGGAATTTAATAAGGGGTGCAGTGAGCATTTACACCCCACTGGCGTTTGACAGATATTTGAAACAGTGGACTGTGCAAATCAAAAATTTTATTTTTCATTTTCACAGACCACTGTTCCAAAAATCTGTCATACACCAGTGGGGTGTAAATGCTCACTGCACCCCTTATTAAATTCCGTGAGGGGTGTAGTTTCCAAAATGGGGTCACATATGGATATTTATTGTTTTGCGTTTGTCAGAACTGCTGTAACAATCAGCCACCCCTGTGCAAATCGCCTCAAATGTACATGGCGCACTCTCCCTTCTGGGCCTTGTTGTGCGCCCCCAGAGCACTTTGCGCCCACATATGGGGTATCTCCGTAGTCGGGAGAAATTGCGTTACAAATTTTGGGGGTCTTTTTTCCCTTTTACCTCTTGTGAAAATGAAAAGTATAGGGCAACACCAGCATGTCAGTGTAAAAAATTTATTTTTTTACACTAACATGCTGGTGTAGACCCCAACTTCACCTTTTCATAAGGGGTTAAAGAAGAAAAAGCCCCCCAAAATTTGTAAGGCAATTTCTCCCGAGTACGGCGATACCCCATATGTGTCCCAAAACTGTTGCCCTGAAATACGACAGGGCTCCAAAGTGAGAGACCGCCATGCGCATTTGAGGCCTGAATTAGGGATTTGCATAGGGGTATTCTATGCCAATGATTCCCAAACAGGGTGCCTCCAGCTGTTGCAAAACTCCCAGCATGCCTGGACAGTCAATGGCTGTCTGGCAATACTGGGAGTTATTATTTTGCAACAGCTGGAGGCTCCGTTTTGGAAACAGTAGCGTACCAGACGTTTTTCATTTTTTGGGGGGAGGGGGGCTGTGTAGGGGTATGTGTATATGTAGTGTTTTTTACTTTTTATTTTAGGTTAGTGTTAGTGTAGTGTAGTGTTTTTAGGGTACAGTCACATGGGCAGAGGTTCACAGCAAGTTTGCCGCTGGAAGTTTGAGCTGCAGCGCAAAATTTGCGCCATCTCAAACTTGCAGCACTCACTGTAAACCTCCGCCCATGTGAGTGTACATCCAGCTGTTGCAAACTCCGAGCATGCCCTTTGGCTGTCCGTGCATGCTGGGAGTTGTAGTTTTGCAACAGCTGGATGAACGCTGGTTTGGAAACACTAAGTTAAGTAATAAACTTTCAAGTGTTTTGCAACCAAACTTAGTGTTTTCAAACCAGTGTGCCTCCAGCTGTTGCAAAACTACAACTCCCAGCATGCATGGTCTGTCAGTGCATGCTGAGAGTTATAGTTTTGCAACAATTGCAACAGCTGGAGGCACTAAGGTAGGAAACGGACAATGTTTCCCAACTAGTGTGCCTCCAGTTGTTGCAAAACTACAACTCCCAGCATGCCCAGACTGCCCAGGCATGCTGGAAGTTGTAGTTCGGCAATATCTGAAGGATCAGATGTTGCCGAACTACAACTTCCAGCATGCTTGGGCAGTCTGGGCATGCTGGGAGTTGTAGTTTTGCAACATCTGGAGGTCCACAGTTTGGAGACCACTGTATAATGGTCTCCAATCTGTGCTCTTCCAGATGTTAGAGAACTACAACTCCCAGCATGCCTGGACAGACTGAGCATGCTGAGATTTGTAGTTTTGCAACATCTGGAAGAGCACAGATTGGAGACCATTATGCAGTGGTCTCCAAACTGTGGACCTCCAGATGTTGCAAAACTACAACTCCCAGCATGCCCAGAAAGCCAAAGGCTGTCTGGGTATGCTGGGAGTTGCAGTTTTGAAACTCTCAGAGGCAGCAGTGAGATCGCTTTACGGCGATCTCACTGCTGCCAATGAAGATGCCGCACTGCTGCCGGAAACTCACCTCCGGGACGCAGCGCAGCCAGGACCGCATGGAGGACGCTGGGACCGCCGGGACCGCTCGGGACACCGCTCGGACGGGTAAGTGACGCCGGGGGACGGGTCAGGGACACTTAGCAGAGCGGTGTGTGTCCCGATCCCCGTGATCGGGACTCACACACCGCGCTGCTAAGTATTTTCATAGCGAAACGCTGCTATCAGCTAGTCAGATTTGACCAGCTGATAGCAGCGATCGCCTGGGGGGGGGGGGGGGGATGAAACCCCCCGTGGTCGCACGGTAAGATGGCTGCCGCGAGTAGCGGCAGTAATGTTCATGACGTACCTGTATGTCATGGGTCGGGAACACCTTGCCACCCATGACGTACAGGTATGTCATAGGTCGGGAAGGGGTTAAAGGGGTACTCCGGCGCTAAGACATCTTATCCCCTATCCAAAGGGACCCCCGTGATCTTTCATGCCGCACCCCGTTAGAATCAGCCCCAGGAGCGTGCTCGCTCCGGGTCTGATTACTGGCGATCACGGGGACGGAGCATAGTGATGTCAAGGCTCTGCCCCGTGTGACGTCACGCTCCGCCCCCTCACGGGGGCGGAGCGTGATGTCACACGGGGGCGGAGCCATGACGTCACTATGCTCCGTCCCTGTGAACGTCCCGGAGCTGGCTCCTGGGGCTGATTCTAACGGGGTGCAGCGTGGAAGATCACAGCGGCGGGACCCCCACGATCAGGGATAAGATGTCTTAGCGCCGGAGTACCCCTTTAAAGGGGTACTCCGGTGGAAAACTATTTTTTTCAAATCAACTGGGGCCAGAAAGTTATACAGATTTGTAAATTACTTCTATTAAAAAAAAATGGAATCCTTCCAGCACGTATTAGCTGCTGTATACTACAGAGGAAGTTGAGTTGCTCTTTTCTGTCTGACCACAGTGCTCTCTGCTGACACCTCTGTCCATGTCAGGAACTGTCTGGAGCAGCAGATATCTGCTATGGGGATTTGCTCCTATTCTGGACAGTTCCTGACATGGACAGAAAGGTGCATTCAGACTTTCATTTAAATCAATGGTACTTTTGATGGATCCATTACTAACTGTGACAGATTGGTTTCTTTTCATTTTTCCATTAAAATGAAAGAATAAAACAACAAAAAGCTTGGCACAGATGTTAAAAAAGGCCCTTAATGATGTTACTACTACTTATCATTTACTGCTCTTTCATTATTTGAAAAAAAGAGGTTCTTCAGCAGCTGCAGTGAGTATTCCATAGTGCAGTTACTTCGGGGCTGCTGGAGACCTTCTTTTTCAAAAGAAATCAATCAATCAATCAATCATGGGCAAGAACCTTTCCCTTACTCTTGGAAAGGAGATTCTGCAGTAGCCGAGGTGTGTATTATAAGGAATAATTTACCTTATTTTCTACATTTTAAGAATATTAGAAAACACAGCAAATATTTATCTCCGCAGTAAATGTTTCTCAGGACAAATTGTTTGAATCCCAGGATTGTTTCTGCAATTGGAGTCAACTATAAGATGAATAGTATAAATGTCCTGGTGCAATCAACAAAGACATTTTGATACATTGCAATAATAAAAATACAGAAAAATGTCATTTGTTGATGTATTTTTATGATTTCTTTTATCCAATTGTCTATTTATTTATTACCTTTTGCATTATACATTTTTTGTGCCCTTAAAGGTAGCACATATTTTAAAGGCAGCATAGAATCTGCGGATGTTAATACTATATTTCAAGTACTGTAAGACTTCAACGGTTTTTTTTTTCAGATCAGTCAGTTATCCCTCAATACAACTGCACACAATTTTTATGGTTACATATTGCTAAAATAATAATATGTCTCATATCCCATACTAGTCTGTGAACATGGCTCACAAAGTGGTTCACAAATGATAATCTGTTTTCTAAATAACTACATACATTTTATTTTACATAATAAAACCCACTTTTCATATTTAGTTTGCAAACATATGCCCCAACAGACCATAGAGATGACTGGGCCCCACTAGTGGAGAAATATCTAGTCAATACTAAAAATACACTGCTCAAAAAAATAAAGGGAACACTAAGATAACACGTCCTAGATCTGAATGAATGAACTAATCGCATGAAATACTTTCATCTTTACATAGTTGAATGTGCTGACAACAAAATCACACAAAAATTATCAATGGAAATCAAATTTATCAACCCATGGAGGTCTGGATATGGAGTCACACTCAAAATCAAAGTGGAAAATCACACTACAGGCTGATCCAACTTTGATGTAATGTCCTTAAAACAAGTCAAAATGAGGCTCAGTAATGTGTGTGTGGCCTCCACGTGCCCGTATGAGCTCCCTACAATGCCTGGGCATGCTCCTGATGAGGTAGTGGATGGTCTCCTGACGGATGTCCTCCAGACCTGGACTATAGCATCTGACAACTCCTGGACAGTCTGTGGTGCAACATGGCGTTGGTGGATGGAGCGAGACATGATGTCCCAGATGTGCTCAATCGGATTCAGGTCTGGGGAACGGGCGGGCCAGTCCATAGCATCAATGCCTTCCTCTTGCAGGAACTGCTGACACACTCCAGCCACATGAGGTCTAGCATTGTCTTGCATTAGGAGGAACCCAGGGCCAACCACACCAGCATATGGTCAGATTACCTCTGGCAAGCACTTGGAGGGCTGTGTGGCCCCCCAAAGTAATGCCACCCCACACCATTGCTGACCCACCGCCAAACTGGTCATGCTGGAGGATGTTGCAGGCAGCAGAACGTTCTTCATGGCATCTCCAGACTCTGCCACGTCTGTCACATGTGCTCAGTGTGAACCTGCTTTCATCTGTGAAGAGGACAGGGTGCCAGTGGCAAATTTGCCAATCTTGATGTTCTCTGGCAAATGCAAAACATCCTACAGAGTGTTGGGCTGTAAGCCCCCACCTGTGGACATCGGGCCCTCATACCACCCTCATGGAGTCTGTTTCTGACCGTTTGAGTGGACACTTGCACATTTGTGGCCTGCTGGAGGTCATTTTGCAGGGCTCTGGTAGTGCTCCTCCTTCTCCTCCTTGCCCAAAGGTGGAGGTAGCAGTCCTGCTGCTGGGTTGTGGCCCTCCCATGGCCTCCTCCACATCTCCTGATGTACTGGCCTGTCTCCTGGTAGCGCCTCCATGCTCTGGACACTACGCTGACAGACACAGTAAACCTTCTTGCCACAGCTCACATTGATGTGCCATCTTGGATGAGCTGCACTACCTGAGCCACTTGTGTGGGTTGTAGACTCCATCTCATGCTACCACTAGAGTGAAAGCACTGCCAGCATTCAAAAGTGACCAAAACATCAGCCAGGAAGCATAGGAACAAGATAAGTGGTCTGTGGTCACCACCTGCAGAACCACTCCTTTATTGGGGGTGTCTTGCTAATTGCCTATAATTTCCACCTGTTGTCTGTTCCATTTGCACAACAGCATGTGACATTGATTGTCAGTCAGTGTTGCTTCCTGAGTGGACAGTGTGATTTCACAGAAGTGTGATTGACTTGGGGTTACATTGTGTTGTTTAAGTGTTCCCTTTATTTTTTTGAGCAGTGTATATCAAACATTTACTTTCAATTGTCATCCAAATCCAGAATGACTTGAAAGTAAATAGTAATACTATATCTAGATTGTTATTGTATAATGTTATTGGGGATGGCAGGGGCACTTGGGTTAAAAAAATGGAACTCTCTTAGTAAGATGATCAGCTAATTAACTAGGGGTTCTTCAACCACAATGGCCCTCATTTACTATTGCAAACCTGACATGTTTTTTTCTGGTTGTGCGCCAGATTCTGTCGCATTGTGCCAGAAATTCTGTCTGCGACAGAATTTGCGCCATAATTGAAAAAACCCGACTAACTCTCCATTTTACTAAGAAAACCTGAAACGGGGGCGTGTCCCCGACATTTTCACAAAAACCCAACATATTGGTTTATAAGGTTTCCACAGAAAATGTGGTGGATTTGAGCTGAGGAAAACCAGACAGATCAGAGCATGTGTAAAAAAAGCAAAATGTAGGGAAAGTGGAAAATGTAGGGAAACCTTAGTAAATACTGTGGAAAATAAATTGTAGAGAATTAAAACCCACAAAGAAACCTACACAACACTCTTAGTCAATGAGGGCCAATATGTGTTATTGAATGTTGTTGCTTTGTATTTGTTTTTTATAAAACACACACATTCATCCATGTAACATTTGTTTCTGATGCACACTTACAGCCTTTCTCAAGCAATGCTACAAATGGGCAGCAGAAACATTGCATAAGTGAATAAACTACACATTTTTGTCACTGAATTGGAGATCGGTTGGATCCTTTGTTTTTCTGGCTATCTCTATAGCCTTTGACCATGTGACCAGGGCTGAGAATTTCAACTATGCACCTGTTTCATCAGTTTTCATCATTTGGTTTGTGCTGCTTCTCCTTGGTTTTGTTATCTATCTATCTATCTTTCTATCTATCTACAGAAATACAAATAACGAAGCAGCACAGTCCTATGCTAGAAAGGAGCGGGTGCCAGCAGCAGTAGTCAGCCCAGGTCCGGAGCTGTGTAGATAGATCAAGCATAAGCAATAAGTCTGCAGCACTCCAAGGCAAGATTAAAGGTGAAAAAAGTGGCGTTTATTCCGTCCAAATGGAACCATTTTCAAGCATTGGGCGACCGAAACGTTGCACTTTATTGGATGGAATAAACACCACTTTTTTCACCTTTAATCTTGCCTTGGAGTGCTGCACACTTATTGTTTATGCTTGATCTATCTATCTATCTATTTAAATAGAAGTAGCACATCCAAAAGAGAAAAATGTAAATAAATGATGGAGAGGGGTGCATGCATGCACAGAAATGCAGTTACCAGGTCCATCACAACAGTAAATGGAGAGACAGCTTTATCATTGATAATATAATCTATTTCAGTGTATTTAAGGTATGCATATATTGTAATGTAATTGAATATTAATGAAAAAAAAACGTTTATATAAAAGACAACACTATAGGATGAAATAGTCATACTCTGTTGTTCCTCTGTAAGTAGATGAGTTAGGTAACTACAATAGTTAAGTCAGAATTTTATGATCCATTTGTAGCTTATTTCTAAGAAAAAACACTCTTGATGCAAAGTTCACATTACGAGATGTCCCCTGAGATGACTTTCAGTAGAATACTGCAATAGTTTATAAATAAACCTTAACCTGCTCTGATTTTATGATGTGGCCATCATTCCATAATGGCCTAGAGAGCTACAGACTGATAAGACCATCATCGTCACTCCTTGCCATAATTCGGGCACTGTTTTCAGGTGTGGGACAGATCAATGAGAAACCATTCCTTTACACATGTATGTAAATAATATGACACATAAGGACAAATCATACTAAGCATCTCCATTACCACTGTTGTAATGTGTTCGGCTTTAGTAAAGTAGATAAAATTCCTATACAATTCCATGTATTCCCACAGTGTTGCAGTTCGTCGCCTTACCTTTGCTTCCCATTCCATGCCAGCGACGGAGATGCCGAGCAGTAGGATTACTGTTATAGTCCCCACAATCCTTATATCATTCATTTCATCCACCATGATTGCATCATTGTCCTGTTGTGAAAGAAGTGAACTATTTACCAAGCTTTTACTAAATCTTGGCACTGTTATAGGCATTGTCAATCATCCATACACAATTGACCCATACTTTGCAGACTTTCTGTAACATTCTTTCTGCGGACTTTCCAACAGTATTGCTAAAACAAACATTGGCACCGCCGCTGCTAAAACCAACTACTTTACTGCGTATTTGGTCCTTTCACGTGTTACTTACTCGTTTTGAACTGAACAAGGGCTTTAAGCTTTAGCTCAGAGAAGGAATTGCATAAAGAGGTTTTCCCACAGGATAGGGGATACGTGTATAATTGTGGGACAACACTTTCAAGTTCCTGACCATAAATAAGAAGTGAGCTGATTAATGCAGTTACATGTCAAAAGTTTTAAATGGTTGGGGTCTTAGTGCTGAGACCCCCACGATCACTAGAACGAGTGGAAAGAAGCATGCAATAGCGTCCTTTACTCCCTGGCTTACGGCAATCTGTCCAGCTTCACTAGATATCTCCATAGACATATAATGGCGCTGCTCAACCCTCTTCTCATTCTAATGATCGTGGGGATCTCAGCACTGAGACCCTGAGAGATCAAAATGGTTGACATGTCTATGTGACAGATTGATAAATCTGGGCCATGAGTCTACATATTTTCTTACAATATCCAAGCTTGAAATGTTATTGCGATTCACTGCCCCCACATACACACACAACTTTTAAGTCCTTTGTAATGATCTAAAGAAAATATGAATTTTTATTTGATTTATTTATTCTAGGAGAATGAGATGAGGCCTACTCTATAAAAGGTTTAGCAGGTGCATAAAATACAAACACGAACAGGGGCATAAGTCTAAATGTTTATAATAGATTTTAAAGGCAAATATATTGCCCTTTTTATCACATTGAAAACAGCAGCAGTCTGTCATTATCTTTGATGTAAGTCAAGAAGGGCAAGAAGGTGGAACATCTACTGGCAGAAGCTGGAAGGAAGTGATCAAGAATACCATAATAAAGCAATATATTCCAATTGTTTATTACCACTCAGAATCATTAACTAGGTAAGTAATTCTAGTAAGCCGAAATACTTAAAACACATTTTCCAAGGGTCATAGTATTCACCTTTAAAAGATCCACAACTGTTTCTGAGAAACCAACCACGTACATAGCAACAGCTACAGCATTGGCAAAAGCAAAAATAAGTCCAATGGATCCACCAAATTCTGGTCCCAGGCTTCTGGAGATAAGATAATACGCTCCACCTAAAAGAGCAAAAAACTTCATTTAGCACATAGATACTTTTGAGATTTTAGTTGATGTCACTCGAATTGTCAATTTTATGAACAGACTTCAGAATATGGATGTAGGGACCAGAATGGGAGTTGTAAACAATTTGTATGCATAAAGCATTAAAGTGGTTGTCTTCTTTGGGCAATGCCAACTTTTTAGAAGGATCTCTTGACAATAAGATGAAAACAGTGTCCTACTTGTAGAACCTCCAAAGACCAGCTATAATCTGTGATCAAATCTGATCAAGTGCAGCACCACCACAGGAGAAACTGAGAATTACAGTGTCCATACAAGTCATATATTTGTGTATTACAGGACAGAACAGGTCCTCCAGATCAAGAGACGTTCTTTTTAACTCCCACCAGACTTTCCAAAGAAAATCCTGAACAAAGGTTCGTCCTCCTTTTAACTTAAAATTAAGATGGAGTAAATAAAAGAGTCTACAACTTTCAGTTATCATTGACTTTACAAAGCCTCCAGTAGACAACAGAAGCATATGGGGAGTCCTCCTGTCTTCTTTGCCGTCCTTTCCCTATGTCCATATGAACATGGCAGGAAATGACTAATCTATGCTTAGACAGGAATTGTTTTAAAAAGTTAGGCATTGAAGCCGTTCCCCTTATGTTTTCTTTTTTTTATTCTGTTAACCATTTAACCATGAAGCAATTTCAAATGTACTTGATATTGCCTGAAGATATGAACAAAGATTCCAGTCTGTTCATGAAACTTGAGAATTGGAGGAACCATTAATGTTGTTTGTATGTCTGTAGACTTAATGGCTGCCAATAGACAGTGATCACCAGTACAGGGGCTGAAAGATCATATGATTACATTGAGATTACAGTAAAGGAATTTGTCCTTGAATTGTTTTACTAATGTACCCACCTACCTGTTTTCATTATCCATATTTTATTGGTTATTGTGGAACATGTGAAGAAATTATTCCATGGTTAATAGTTCTGATTGATATGATACAAAAATAATAATGCTATTTTTGTTTATGGGATTGTAACACACAATTTACTAGACATCATAAAGGAAAAGGGGAGGCTAGTGGTCTAGATAAGGACTTAAGGTATTAACCATGGCAACCAATCTGCCCACTGCAACACCTTGCCATGACTAGTTTTCATACATGATATGGTTGGGTATGGTACATTTGGGAATAATTCTTCACCATGTTTGAAGTTTGGCAAATTAAACTGTTTTTCCATCTTATAAAGAGATGAGATATTGCCAGAATATATTGCCAGATATTGTAAAAATGTAGGGGACACAGTGCTAATGGGCCACCATTTTTGCTTTCACTCTGCATAGTGGCACCTCAGCCACCTACTGTGCACAGTACTGCAACATGGCCACATTCTTGTAATCCCTGTACGGTAAAAAGGCTGTGAACCAGCACTGCAGCCCCTTCATTCTCACGATTGGTGGGGATCGTAGGTTGGACCTCCATGGATTATGAAGTGCTGGCATACCCAAGTGACATGCTATCAGTTTATAAGATCGAAAAGGAACAAAGAAAATAGACACTTTAAATGTGAATGGACTCTTACCTTGTGCCGAAACAAGCAGCCATATAATTAACAGACATAATTGGGTTACATGTGCATTACACATGTGTTTCTATTAAACTTGCAGTCAGGTTATCTTGGAGGCCAGTTGGGCAAATATTCTTATACTTTCTGCTACTCACTTTTTTCTATCCTAAGGCATCATGAAGGAATAAGCCATTGTGCTTACTTACTTACCTTCGCTGGTATTGAGCCTAATTGCCTCTCTCCCAGTGTCAAAGCAATGAAAAAAGTAAAGGTATATTTATAATATTGGCAATTCTGTGCTCCTACAGATTATAGGTAATTATATAACCACCTAATAGGGATTTTATTTTACAATGAAGTTGCCATCTACTTTATATAAAGACGCTTAACGCCTTTATGCACAGACATATTGTGCACTAGTAATATTATGAAACATTTACTGTATGCTCATATACTTTATAAGATTGTATCCAATTATACCTTAAATTTTTCTTTTTTTATATTTCAACATTTACAATATTTATATTCTATTGTTGTGTTCTTTACTTAGATTGTTACTTGCTTCCTGCTGGAGTTGATAATGAAAAGTAAAAAGACTGGTAAATTTGTAAACAAATATATTTTCACCTCTCTATAATTCTATATCAGTGACTATAAAATTTGGTGCTGGGAAATGTAGAAGTTTCACCCCAAATCACTGTCATCTAGACAGTGTCAGCCTAGTTCTTGGTCAAATTTAACTTTACATTCTTTGTCAACGTGTCAACAGTTATAAGCAATGGAAGCAGACAATGAAAATGTTACCTACCTCCTCTGACAATGCCATTGGTGCATATAGCTGACATAGAAAGACCTGTCAATGTAGTTACCACCACACTGAGGGCTATGACAACCACTCCAAGACCTGAAAAAAGCAAAATACCTACTTTTACCTGCATCCAACATAAGCATTGATAACGCAGCTCCCTGGAATTGACTTACAGAAAAAATGTGGATCTCCTGAAATGCACTGAGATTATAGTCACTTACCTTACCAGTGGTCTTATGGGGTAAATCCCATATATGTACAAGGACCCTTAAAAGGGTACTCCGCTGTTAGACATCTTAACCCCTAAACAAAGGATAGAGGATAAGATGTCTGATCACGGGGGACCTACCGCTGGGGATCCCTGTGATCCCCCCTGCAGAAGCCCGGTACCTCAGCAGCCCAGAGCTAAATTTTCTCCAAAGCTGATGACGGGCGGTGCAGGGGATGGGGCATCGTGATGTCATGGCCCGCCCCCCTCGTGATGTTATGCCCCGCCCCCTCAATACAAGTCTATGGAAGTCTATAGTCTTGCAATGAGGGGGGTTGACGTGACGTCATGAGGAGGTGGGGCCGTGACATCACGATGCCCCGTCCCCTGCACCGCCCGTCATCAGCTTTGGAGAAAATTTAGCTTCGGGCTGCTGCAGGGGGGATCGGCGGGCGGGCCCCCCGCGATCAGACATCTTATCCCCTAGGCTTTGGATAGGGGATAAGATGTCTAACAGCTGAGTACCTAATTAAAGTATGTTCACACAGTAGAATGTCTGTGTGGAATTCCGCATGAATATTCCACACGGACATTCCACAGCAGCACTGATATCAATGGATTTCTGTTCACATGACAGAATTTCCTGATTCCAAACATGCTCAATGTTTTTGCGGATTCCGCAAGGAAATGCATTGCCATATATGAGAAGGCGCATTTCAGAGCAGTCCTAGCGCCGGCATGTTCTGCTGCCGCTCCACTGTCTGTAGAATGTCTGCACGCAAGTTTTCCTTTCCTCTTTTCCATTCTTTTCCATTCCTCCGTGTGAACATAGCCTTGCTGAACATCTTTAGTGCCAAATCAACCATATGGTCAGCCCTACAAAGTAAAACTGACCAGATAATCCAGAATTATGGAAATACAATTTGAAATATAGCCCGAATATGAGACATTGGTTCTGAAGTATAGGAAGAGCTACTAGGCAGAAATATACATAAGTGGACAGGGTTTGGTTATTGCAAATAAATAAAAAGTTTCATAAGAACTGTACACTTTTAAATGCAAAGAAATGGCCCCAGGTTCCATGTATTTATTGAGTATCCTTGGTTGTGTTTTTTTTTTTACTCTCATCATAATAATGATCATATAATGCAATACTGTTTTATTTATTTGCATCCTGCTGCACAGAAATATGAAAGATATAATACATACCATGGAAACAAGAAAGATCATGATGCAGACCCATTACTAGATTCTCATTGAATGGAGGCCACCTGAAATGTTCTTAGTAACACCTTTCATTTTTATGTGACTCACCTCATTGTCATAAGAATACATATGAAGGGAACTGACCAAATATGCTCTCGTTTGTCCACCATTGTACACACCATTAACATATTTGCCTCCTCCTAGATGACATTACCTTACAATTTGTTGACCTTTATTGTCCATATCCAGAGGAGCCAGGAAGACTTTCCAGAACTGAGAACAGATTAGATATAATCTCCTACCTAGTCATACAGTGACCCGGTATCTTAAGTATGCTTAACTCTTTACCTCCACGGACATAACCGTTGGTTGCTATTGCAGAGGTTGACAACCCAGTAATTGAGGTTACCATGGTGGCAAGTAAAATTATGACAACTCCCAGACCTGTCAGTAGTAAAAGAAAATGAAATATTTTATATATGTATCTTGTCTTATATATAACATAACACTGGGAACGCTGATGCCTGGAATTTATGAGCCTGGGAAAAAAAAGTACTGAGTTCTTGAAAAAGGCTGGATAGGAAAAAGTGACTGAATACCAACTTGTGATGACCAGCACAGTCCTTCTCACGAAAATCCTGAAACTAAGAACCTAGGAGAAAGGTTTAGCCTTCCACTGCTGGAAGTGTTCATCTGCGTTTAAGATCCTGAAATAAATGAATCTCCTTGTCTCATTTTTGCTCTACACTCCAGTCGACGCTAAAAAAAAAAGCCTCCAGCAAGTCAAGTATGTGATTACCTTAAAATAATGAGATTCTGAACTGGCATCGACCTTTAGAACGTTCATGGCTCATATTTTATTACCTCCTTTGACATATCCATTTGTGGCAATTGCCGAGGTGGACAGGCCAGTTATAGTAGTTACTGTCACAGCTAACCCGATGATAATGACACCAAGACCTCAGTGGAAAGAGAAAAATACAGTCTGTTAACTATTAAAACATACTTCCACTTGTGCCTTGTCTGGCGCATCCCCTGCAATAAGCCTATGGCCTTTACTATTAGAAATGACTTTTCTCACATTCTAGGTGCACGCAGGGCTACAAAAATGCCTTGGTTTCCTAAATAGGGAATGGAGAGATAGCAGCTGCAAAGATCTCTCTTCGGTAGTTTTTTTTTTTTGTTAACAATAAATTGAAGTAAAGGGACCTTTGATTGCTTTTTATTCTATTTTTTCTGGCATGTGATAAGAACAATAATCAGCAATTCTGCCATTGAATTGTTTTTTCACATTTATGGTATTCCTTGCATGAAATAAATAATATTGTTTTAATATTGCAGCCGTTTGCACACAAAGATACCAGTTATGTTTTGTTCCTTTTGGAGTTTAGGGGATAACTTAATTTAAATACAGAGCATAAATATCTATACATTTATAGATAGATGTTGATATATAGTCCCCTTATGGAGATTTACTGCATAATTGCTTGGTAAGTTCTCCAGTGCCAGTTAGGGTCTATTCAAATGGGCGGAAGTTCTGCCTCAATAGACTTCTAGGGGAATCCACACTTTGCAATTTTCGAATGCGGAATTCCGCACCAATTCCACGCAAAATCTGCACAAGCCAGAAACCACCAAAGAAACAGAAGCGGAATTGGTGCGGAAATTCCACCCGTGTTAATAGACCCTTACTGACCATCATCTGCTACATTATGGGTATGGAGAGGGCTCAGCTCCTGAGCTGACTTCATTCATCCTTAAAAGGTACTCCGGTGCTCCAGTGTTCTGAACATTTTGTTCAGATTGCTCGGAGCCGGAGGCTGTGATCATGACGTCATGGCCACGCCCCCTTGTGATGTCGACTGGCACGCCCCCTCCCATAGACATGAATGGAGGGGGTGTGGTGTGAAATCAGTAGGGGGCATGGCAGTGACATCGTGACCACTGCTGCAGGAACCCGGCCCACTGCTGGGGCCCCTGCAATCAGATATCTTATCCCCTATCCTTTTCATAGGGGATAAGGTGTCTAGCAGCGGAGAACCCTTTTAATGCTATGATGACATACATGTACATAATTGGGTGTTAAGGGGTTGGACTCTCTTTTGGTCTAGAACAAAGTTGAGGTAAAAGGTGAAAACACACAATCAGGTTGCATTGCAATTGAGTTGCAGTTTCCAATAAAATTCTTTCATTACTTACTATTGTAAACTGACGTGATAGCGCTAAAAACTGCAATCCAACCTGATCATGTGTTTTCACCCAAAGGGGTTTTTCAGCCAAATATTCTACTTTGTTATCTGTCTCCCTGTGCATTAATAAAAATAAAAGCCAGCATATTTAGGTCCCCTGCTTTACTGCCACTGCAACTGTCAGATCTCACAGCCCCCGCTCCCCTGCTGCTGCAGCGGTCAGATCTTCTAGTCCCCATTGCATTTTCTCCTGTTTAGCTCCAACTGGAACTTCAGACTCAGCTGGTTTTGAAAGAACTGGTTTCGAAAGAACAGACTCACTAGCTTCAAAGGCTTAGAAGGAGCCAATGCAATATTTTGGGACATATTCTATTGAAATAATCAAATTTCCCATTGCTAAATGCTTCCATGAAACTGGAGAGCCCCTTTAACTCCTTAAAGGGGTACTCCGCTGCTCAGCTTTTGGAACAAACTGTTCCGAACGCTGGAGCCCGGAGCTCATGATGCCATAGCCCCGCCTCCTCATGACATCACACCCCGCCCCCTCAATGCAAGTCTATGGGAGGGGGCGTGGCAGTCATCACGCCCCCTCCCATAGACTTGCACCGAGGGGGCGGGGCGTGATGTCATGAGGGAGTGGGGTTATGACGTCATGAGCTCCCGGCGTCAGCTCCAGCACTCAGAATGATTTGTTCCAAACGCTGAGCAGCGGAGTACCCCTTTAACACAGACTGACATACATGTACATCATCTGGAGGGATGGTTCCTGTAGAATGCCATACATTTGTGTCATTGTGATTACATGGGCACAGAAAATGGGCTCCTATCTTAATGGCCAGAATTAAAATTAAATTCTCAAGATGCCACAGACAATAGCAATTGTGGCATCTAGGTGGTCAGATAGATGAAGGAAGTTCCCTGGGACGCCCATTGGCATGTTGCAAACACGATCATGGGAAGTGGCTGGAATGAAATTGGAGTCAAGGGCCTAGCAAAGGCCTTGGTTGTATAATTATAAGGCCATGCTACAGAAAGGAAATAATGCTGTTATACTTAGTTTATCCAAGCATAATTTAAGGGATCTGAAATTTGATTGTAACTAAATAAATAATATTAAAGTTTAGTGAAAAAAAATGCAAAAAATAAAGAATACAAATTCCATAAAAATTGATTCTATTTTGTAAAATATTACAGTGTCACAGTAAGTTAACATGCTACTTAACTCCAATGATGCTGCGGTGGCAGGATACATGTTTGACATTGCTGGAAACTCTGTAGCCCACAAGTTGCCCGCTGCTAAAACGAGTGTTCTACCGATTTGTGTGGTACTTCCAGCAAATCAATGCAGGCCACGAAGTTGCTATAATTTTACTTGTTTCCTTTCGCCGCAGCCACACTGTAGTTGCATAAATCTATCCCAAAATAGTTCTAGATATGACTCACTGCACAAAAACAAGCCCACATATAGCCCACATACATACAAGTAGAAGTTATGGCTTTTGGAAGGTGACAAGCTAAAAAAAAATACTTTTTTCCCCATAAAATCCACTATTATTGTGCAAAAGTAGTAAAACAGAAAGAACTTCGCAGGATCACTATAATCATAACAACCCACAGAATTGGTTCCTCAAGTTACAATATTATTTGGTTCCAGGATGACCATTGTATGTTGAAACGATAACACTATGTAAACATGGTAATTGGTTTCCATAATGTCATTCAAAAATAAGAAAAATTGGAAATTAAAGAAAAAAGAAAAATAAATAGATAACTAATAGAGATAAAGCAAGTCCTTACATATAAAAGTAAGAAAGATCAGCTGGGAGCTGTAATCACTGTCTATGTAGAGGACAGGAGCTTCTTCAGGATCCTGTACAGTTCACACAATGTCCTAAAAAAAAGTAAAATGGAGCCGCCCTCACCTGGTGTCCAAAGGAGCAGCAAACCCTGGCACAGGTAAAGTGTACAAAACATGTAGTACCTCCCTGTACTATGAGGAGGCGCTACCAGACATCAGTCAGTGCATGCACATAAGTAATATAGGAGTTTTACTGGTGAAATGCCCATTCTGATTGGTCAGTTCTTACAGCCATTGCCACGTTTGGCAGATCTGGACTGTCCGTAGCATTGTATGTGGAGTATGGTTTCAAGGTACGATGGTCCTGAAAAGACCAATGTATGTTAAAATATTGTAACTTGAGGCCATTGTAATTTGAGGGACCACTGTATGTTTTTATGCTGTATAATGAACAGTGAAAAAATTTACCGTGGAATTAAAGGATTTTTTTTTACATTTCTTTTACATTTCTTCCCAAAGTGGTATCATTGGAAATTACAATTAACCCCACCAAAACAGGCCCTCATACAGCTATGTCAACAGAAAAATTATGAAAAAGTTATGAATGTGATGATGAAAATAAATAAATCCTGCAGTCCTTATTGTTACGCCGAGCGCTCCGGGTCCCCGCTCCTCCCCGGAGCGCTCGCTTCACTCTCCCCGCGGCAGCGCTCCGGTCACGTCCTCTGACCCGGGGCGCTGCGATTCCGCTGCCAGCCGGGATGCGATTCGTGATGCGGGTAGCGCCCGCTCGCGATGCGCACCCCGGCTCCCCTACCTGACTCGCTCTCCGTCTGTTCTGTCCCGGCGCGCGCGGCCCCGCTCCCTAGGGCGCGCGCGCGCCGGGTCTCTGCGATTTAAAGGGCCACTGCGCCGCTGATTGGCGCAGTGGTTCCAATTAGTGTCTTCACCTGTGCACTTCCCTATATCACCTCACTTCCCCTGCACTCCCTTGCCGGATCTTGTTGCCTTAGTGCCAGTGAAAGCGTTCCTTGTGTGTTCCTTGCCAGTGTTTCCAGACCTTCTGCCGTTGCCCCTGACTACGATCCTTGCTGCCTGCCCCGACCTTCTGCTACGTCCGACCTTGCTTTTGCCTACTCCCTTGTACCGCGCCTATCTTCAGCAGCCAGAGAGGTGAGCCGTTGCTAGTGGATACGACCTGGTCACTACCGCCGCAGCAAGACCATCCCGCTTTGCGGCGGGCTCTGGTGAAAACCAGTAGTGGCTTAGAACCGGTCCACTAGCACGGTCCACGCCAATCCCTCTCTGGCACAGAGGATCCACTACCTGCCAGCCGGCATCGTGACAGTAGATCCGGCCATGGATCCCGCTGAAGTTCCTCTGCCAGTTGTCGCTGACCTCACCACGGTGGTCGCCCAGCAGTCACAACAGATAGCGCAACAAGGCCAACAGCTGTCTCAACTGACCGTTATGCTACAACAGTTACTACCACAGCTTCAGCAGTCATCTCCTCCGCCAGCTCCTGCACCTCCTCCGCAGCGAGTGGCCGCTCCTGGGATACGCTTATCCTTGCCGGATAAATTTGATGGGGACTCTAAGTTTTGCCGTGGCTTTCTTTCCCAATGTTCCCTGCATCTGGAGATGATGTCGGACCTGTTTCCCACTGAAAGGTCTAAGGTGGCTTTCGTAGTCAGCCTTCTGTCCGGAAAAGCCCTGTCATGGGCCACACCGCTCTGGGACCGCAATGACCCCGTCACTGCCTCTGTACACTCCTTCTTCTCGGAAATCCGAAGTGTCTTTGAGGAACCTGCCCGAGCCTCTTCTGCTGAGACTGCCCTGTTGAACCTGGTCCAGGGTAATTCTTCCGTTGGCGAGTATGCCGTACAATTCCGTACTCTTGCTTCAGAATTGTCCTGGAATAATGAGGCCCTCTGCGCGACCTTCAAAAAAGGCCTATCCAGCAACATTAAAGATGTTCTGGCCGCACGAGAAATTCCTGCTAATCTACATGAACTTATTCACCTAGCCACTCGCATTGACATGCGTTTTTCCGAAAGGCGTCAGGAACTCCGCCAAGATATGGACTCTGTTCGCACGAGGCGTTTCTTCTCCTCGGCTCCTCTCTCCTCTGGTCCCCTGCAATCTGTGCCTGTGCCTCCCGCCGTGGAGGCTATGCAGGTCGACCGGTCTCGCCTGACACCTCAAGAGAGGACACGACGCCGTATGGAGAACCTCTGCCTGTACTGTGCTAGTACCGAACACTTCCTGAGAGATTGTCCTATCCGTCCTCCCCGCCTGGAAAGACGTACGCTGACTCCGCACAAAGGTGAGACAGTCCTTGATGTCTACTCTGCTTCTCCACGTCTTACTGTGCCTGTGCGGATGTCTGCCTCTGCCTTCTCCTTCTCTACAGTGGCCTTCTTGGACTCTGGATCTGCAGGAAATTTTATTTTGGCCTCCCTCGTCAACAGGTTCAACATTCCGGTGACCAGTCTCGCCAGACCCCTCTACATCAATTGTGTAAATAATGAAAGATTGGACTGTACCATACGTTTCCGCACGGAGCCCCTTCTTATGAGCATCGGATCTCATCATGAGAGGATTGAACTTTTGGTCCTCCCCAATTGCACCTCGGAAATTCTCCTTGGACTTCCCTGGCTTCAACTTCATTCCCCTACCCTGGATTGGTCCACTGGGGAGATCAAGAGTTGGGGGTCCTCTTGTTCCAAGAACTGTCTAAAACCGGTTCCCAGTAACCCTTGCCGTAACTCTGTGGTTCCTCCAGTAACCGGTCTCCCTAAGGCCTATATGGACTTCGCGGATGTTTTCTGCAAAAAACAAGCTGAGACTCTACCTCCTCACAGGCCTTATGATTGCCCTATCGACCTCCTCCCGGGCACTACTCCACCCCGGGGCAGAATTTATCCTCTCTCTGCCCCAGAGACTCTTGCCATGTCCGAATACGTCCAGGAGAATCTAAAAAAGGGCTTTATCCGTAAATCCTCCTCTCCTGCCGGAGCCGGATTTTTCTTTGTGTCCAAAAAAGATGGCTCCCTACGTCCTTGCATTGACTACCGCGGTCTTAATAAAATCACGGTTAAGAACCGCTACCCCTTACCCCTCATCTCTGAACTCTTTGATCGCCTCCAAGGTGCCCACATCTTCACTAAATTGGACTTAAGAGGCGCCTATAACCTCATCCGCATCAGAGAGGGGGACGAGTGGAAAACGGCATTTAACACCAGAGATGGACACTTTGAGTATCTGGTCATGCCCTTTGGACTGTGCAACGCCCCTGCCGTCTTCCAAGACTTTGTCAATGAAATTTTTCGTGATCTGTTATACTCCTGTGTTGTTGTATATCTGGACGATATCCTAATTTTTTCTGCCAATCTAGAAGAACACCGCCAGCATGTCCGTATGGTTCTTCAGAGACTTCGTGACAACCAACTCTATGCCAAAATTGAGAAATGTCTGTTTGAATGCCAATCTCTTCCTTTTCTAGGATATTTGGTCTCTGGCCAGGGACTACAGATGGATCCAGACAAACTCTCTGCCGTCTTAGATTGGCCACGCCCCTCCGGACTCCGTGCTATCCAACGCTTTTTGGGGTTCGCCAATTATTACAGGCAATTTATTCCACATTTTTCTACCATTGTGGCTCCTATCGTGGCTTTAACCAAAAAAAATGCTGATCCCAAGTCCTGGCCTCCTCAAGCAGAAGACGCCTTTAAACGACTCAAGTCTGCCTTTTCTTCGGCTCCCGTCCTCTCCAGACCTGACCCTTCCAAACCCTTCCTATTGGAGGTTGATGCCTCCTCAGTGGGAGCTGGAGCTGTTCTTCTACAAAAAAATTCTTCCGGGCATGCTGTCACTTGTGGTTTTTTCTCTAGGACCTTCTCTCCAGCGGAGAGGAACTACTCCATCGGGGATCGAGAGCTTCTAGCCATTAAATTAGCACTTGAGGAATGGAGGCATCTGCTGGAGGGATCAAGTTCTCCTGTTATTATCTACACCGACCACAAGAACCTCTCCTACCTCCAGTCTGCCCAACGGCTGAATCCTCGCCAGGCCCGGTGGTCTCTGTTCTTTGCCCGATTTAATTTTGAGATTCACTTTCGTCCTGCCGATAAGAACATTAGGGCCGATGCTCTCTCTCGTTCCTCGGATGCCTCAGAAGTTGAACTCTCTCCGCAACACATCATTCCACCTGACTGCCTGATCTCCACTTCTCCTGCCTCCATCAGGCAGACTCCTCCAGGAAAGACCTTTGTTTCTCCTCGCCAACGCCTCGGAATCCTCAAATGGGGTCACTCCTCCCATCTCGCAGGTCATGCGGGTATCAAGAAATCTGTGCAACTCATCTCCCGCTTCTATTGGTGGCCGACTCTGGAGACGGATGTTGTGGACTTTGTGCGAGCCTGCACTATCTGTGCCCGGGATAAGACTCCTCGCCAGAAGCCCGCTGGTTTTCTTCATCCTCTGCCTGTCCCCGAACAGCCTTGGTCTCTGATTGGTATGGATTTTATTACTGATTTACCCCCTTCCCGTGGCAACACTGTTATTTGGGTGGTCGTTGATCGATTCTCCAAAATGGCACATTTCATCCCTCTTCCTGGTCTTCCTTCTGCGCCTCAGTTGGCTAAACAATTTTTTGTACACATTTTTCGTCTTCACGGGTTGCCTACGCAGATTGTCTCGGATAGAGGCGTCCAATTCGTGTCTAAATTTTGGAGGGCTCTCTGTAAACAACTCAAGATTAAATTAAATTTTTCTTCTGCATATCATCCCCAGTCCAATGGACAAGTAGAAAGGATTAACCAGATCTTGGGTGATTATTTGCGACATTTTGTTTCCTCCCGCCAGGATGACTGGGCAGATCTCCTCCCATGGGCCGAATTCTCGTATAACTTCAGGGTCTCTGAGTCTTCCTCCAAATCCCCATTTTTCGTGGTGTACGGCCGTCACCCTCTTCCCCCCCTCCCTACTCCCTTGCCCTCTGGTCTGCCCGCTGTGGATGAAATTTCTCGTGACCTTTCCATCATATGGAGAGAGACCCAAAATTCTCTCTTACAGGCTTCATCACGCATGAAGAAGTTCGCGGATAAGAAAAGAAGAGCTCCCCCCGTTTTTTCCCCTGGAGACAAGGTATGGCTCTCCGCTAAATATGTCCGCTTCCGTGTCCCTAGCTACAAGTTGGGACCACGCTATCTTGGTCCTTTCAAAATTTTGTGTCAAATTAATCCTGTCTCTTATAAACTTCTTCTTCCTCCCTCTCTTCGTATCCCTAATGCCTTTCACGTCTCTCTTCTCAAACCACTCATCCTCAACCGTTTTTCTCCCAAATCTGTTCCTCCCACTCCTGTTTCCGGCTCCTCGGACATCTTCTCGGTCAAAGAAATTTTAGCTGCCAAAAAGGTCAGAGGGAAAAAATTTTTTTTAGTGGACTGGGAGGGTTGTGGTCCTGAAGAGAGATCCTGGGAACCTGAGGACAACATCCTAGACAAAAGTCTGCTCCTCAGGTTCTCAGGCTCTAAGAAGAGGGGGAGACCCAAGGGGGGGGGTACTGTTACGCCGAGCGCTCCGGGTCCCCGCTCCTCCCCGGAGCGCTCGCTTCACTCTCCCCGCGGCAGCGCTCCGGTCACGTCCTCTGACCCGGGGCGCTGCGATTCCGCTGCCAGCCGGGATGCGATTCGTGATGCGGGTAGCGCCCGCTCGCGATGCGCACCCCGGCTCCCCTACCTGACTCGCTCTCCGTCTGTTCTGTCCCGGCGCGCGCGGCCCCGCTCCCTAGGGCGCGCGCGCGCCGGGTCTCTGCGATTTAAAGGGCCACTGCGCCGCTGATTGGCGCAGTGGTTCCAATTAGTGTCTTCACCTGTGCACTTCCCTATATCACCTCACTTCCCCTGCACTCCCTTGCCGGATCTTGTTGCCTTAGTGCCAGTGAAAGCGTTCCTTGTGTGTTCCTTGCCAGTGTTTCCAGACCTTCTGCCGTTGCCCCTGACTACGATCCTTGCTGCCTGCCCCGACCTTCTGCTACGTCCGACCTTGCTTTTGCCTACTCCCTTGTACCGCGCCTATCTTCAGCAGCCAGAGAGGTGAGCCGTTGCTAGTGGATACGACCTGGTCACTACCGCCGCAGCAAGACCATCCCGCTTTGCGGCGGGCTCTGGTGAAAACCAGTTGTGGCTTAGAACCGGTCCACTAGCACGGTCCACGCCAATCCCTCTCTGGCACAGAGGATCCACTACCTGCCAGCCGGCATCGTGACACTTATGGTCAGAATTGGCTTGTCCAAAGGGGTAGTGGATAAGATGTCTGATCGCAGGAGTCCCGCTGCTAGGGACCTCCGCGATCTCTCTGCTACACCCGGTGTTCGTTTAGAGCGTCGGGTCCTGCACGGGAGGCTCGTGACGTCATGTAATGGTTACTATAAAATATGATATATTCATTAATGCTGACAATATATAAACTCTAAATAGGGCTCTGTCTACAAGGAACTACAATATTATGATCATACTGCATAATCCTAAGGCTCCGTTCACACGACCGTCTAGACCCGTCCCTTTCTTCTCCCGTCAAAAATAAAAACGGACTTTAAAAAAAACGGACAATAACGGATGCAAACAGATGTTATCCGTTTGTATCCATTTGGATCGGTTATTGTCCAGTTAATAAACCCAAAAAAATTAATGTTATTGTTCTGAGCATGCTCAGAAGTAAAAACGGATCAAAAATGGATTGAAAAAACGGATGCAAACAGATGACATTAAAGCCTTATCCATTTTCCATAGACTTCAATGTTAAATTTACTGTATCCGTTTTTTCTTCAGTTTTTGACAGAAGAAAAAATGCAGCATGTGCCGTTTTTTCTGCCGTCAACAGAACGGAAATGAGTGCAGACGCATACAAACGGAAGTAAACGTATTGGAAAAAATCCCAGTGATGAGATGAATGGGATTTTTAAAAAAACGTTTTTTTAGGGTGCGTTCACACAGCCGTCTGTCCCCATTTTTATCCCCGTTTCGGTTCCGTTCATGTCAATGGGATTTTATTACAATCCGTTTGTACCCGTCTGCACTCATTTCCGTTTTTTTGATGGCAGAAAAAATGGCACATGCAGTATTTTTTCTTCTGTCAAAAAAAAAATGGAAAAAAAAAACGGATACAGTAGATTTAACACTGAAGTCTATGGGAAACGGATGAGCCATATCCATTGCATCCATTTTTTCTTTGGTTTATTAACTTGAACAATAACGGATCCAAACAGATATAAATGAATAACATCCGTTTGCATCTGTTAAAGTCCGTTTTTATTTTTGACGGGAGAAGAACAGGACGGGTCTAGATGGCCGTGTAAATGCAGCCTTAAAGGGGTACTCCAGTGGAAAACCTTTTTTTTAAATGAACTGCCGCCAGAAAGTTAAGCAGTTTTGTAAATTACTTCTATTAAAAAAATCTTAATCCTTTTAGTACTTTTTAGCAGGTGTATGCTACTTTTTGAATTTCTTTTTTGTGTTGTCCACAGTGCTCTCTGCTGACACCTCTGTCCGTGTCAGGAACTGTCCAGAGCAGCATAGGTTTTCTATGGGGATTTTCTCCTGCTCTGGACAGTTCCTGATACGGGCATCAGGTGTCAGCAGAGAGCACTGTGGACAACACAAAAAATAAATAAAAAAAATAAAGATTTTCCTCTGTAGTAAACAGCTGCTAAAAAGTACTGAAAGGATTAAGATTTATTAATAGAAGTCGTTTACAAATCTGTTTAACTTTCTGGCACCAGTTCATTTAAAAAAAACAGTTTTCCACCGGAGTACCCCTTTAAGGCTGCGTTCACACGGCCGTCTAGACCCGTTCTTCTCCCGTCAAAAATAAAAACGGACTTTAAAAAAAAAAAAAAAAATGGACAATAACGGATGCAAAGATGGATGTTATTTGTTTATATCCATTTGGATCCGTTATTGTTCAGTTAATAAACCAAAAAAAAAAAGAGTACCCCTTTAACAGCCTGCAAGAATGGAGTCGAAACGGGGATAAAAAAAAAAAAAAAAAAACGGCCATGTGAATGCACCGTAAGTCAGTGTTTCCCGACCAGTGTGCCTCCAGCTGTTGCAAAACTACAACTCCCAGCATGCCCGGACAGCCGTTGGCTGTCCGGGCATACTGGGAGTTGTAGTTTTGCAACAGCTGGAGGCACACTGGTCGGGAAACACTGTGACCTAAGTAATCCTAACTGACATTTAGCGTTGTATACATCATTGTATGGCTAAACTATTCCTCTGAGTTCCAGATTCAAAGCAATTTTACGAAAAAATGAAATAAACTTCCCCGCAACGCCACCAGGAGAGAAAAAAAAACAAAAAACGCCCATCACAGTCCTGTCCATAGAAGACGAAAAAATGCTGATATTAAATTAAAGACCATATGAGATGTTTACCACAAATCTAAGCTGATCTGAAGTGAAATCCAACAACTCCATCACAGCGCAAAAGATAAATAACTTCTAAGAGGAATATCCTTCCGGCTTTTCTCACACCTGGGAGCGAAGTAATACTTCTTAATGACCCAAATAAGTTACCAAACTGCCCTTAGAAAACTAATTGTGCATGAACGCCCTAAGCAAAAGAATTGGCAGCTTTCAAAACGCTCCCTTTTTATAGCAGGACAGAGACGTGGCTGCACCCCCGTGGCTATAAGGTTTCATTTGATATGCATCATAAAATCACCCAGCGCTTATTTGTCAGGCACAACATATGCTAAAGTGCAGGCCAGAGAAAATGAGAATTTTTTTTTCAATTGGTAATATTTTTCTTTTGGTAAGAAACAATCTTTCTATACGTCCCAAATGACCCAATTCTATTTTACAGCTCCGGCATAAGCTGTTCTCATTAAGTGAATGATGAGCGCGCAATTAAAAAGTGCCCGTGGGTAAGAATGTCCTTATGCCACAATCGGTGCACACTGTGCAATTAGGAAGGATGTATGGGCAGGATCCTGCGTCTCAGGATTAAAGGGGTACTCCGCCCCCTAGACATCTTATCCCCTATACAAAGCCTAGGGGCGGACTACCCCTTTAACGGGAACCAATCATCAGATTTTACCCTATATAACGTTTGGCAAAGCGTTATATAGGGTAAAATCTTTATTTTCACCATTCCCGGGGGATGCTCCTGCCCCCAGGGATGGTGAAGATGTGAAGTTATAAACTAGTCACCGCCACCGCCGTAAGTAGTCACCTGGGCGGGGAGCTCTTCTCCCCTACTCCCGTTCTTCGGCCGGCAGCGACGCCCCCTCCGCTTGATTGATGGGCAGCGTCATCGCTCTGCTCCGTCTGTTCAGTGAGCGGAACAATGACGCTGCCCATCAATCAAGCGGAGGGGGCGTCACTGCCGGCCGAAGAACGGGAGTAGATGAGAAGAGCTCCCCGCCCAGGTGACTACTTACGGCGGCGGTGACTAGTTTATAACTTCATATCTTCACCATCCCTGGGGGCAGGAGCGTCCCCCGGGAATGGTGAGGACAACAATTTTACCCTATATAACGCTTTGCCAAGCATTATATAGGGTAAAATCTGATGATTGGTTCCCTTTAAAGGGGTTATCCAGGAAAAAACTTTTTTTTAGAGATCAACTGGCTCCAGAAAGTTAACCAGATTTGTAAATTACTTCTATTAAAAAAAAAATCTTAATCCTTTCAGTACTTATGAGCTGCTGTAGTTAAAGGGGTACTCCCGTGGAAAACTTTTTTTTTAGATATCAACTGGTGCCAGAAAGTTAAACAGATTTGTAAATCACTTCTATTAAAAAATCTTAATCCTTCCAGTACTTTTTAGGGGCTGTATACTAAAGAGAAATCCAAAAAAGAAATGCATTTCCTCTGATGTCATGACCACAGTGCTCTCTGCTGACCTCTGCTGTCCATTTTAGGAACTGTCCAGAGCAGGAGAAAATCCCCATAGCAAACATATGCTGCTCTGGACAGTTCCTAAAATGGACAGCAGAGGTCAGCAGAGAGCACTGTGGTCATGACATCAGAGGAAATGCATTTCTTTTTTGGATTTCTCTTTAGTAAACAGCCCCCATAAAGTACAGGAAGGATTAAGATTTTTTAATAGAAGTGATTTACAAATCTGTCTAACTTTCTGGCACCAGTTGATTTAAAAAAAAAAAAAAAAAGTTTTTCACCGGAGTACTCCTATAAGGTTGTTCTTTTCCGTCTAAGTGCTCTCTGATGACACGTGTCTCGGGAACCGCACAGTTTAGAAGCAAATCCCCATAGCAAACCTCTTCTAAACTGGGCGGTTCCCGAGACACGTGTAATCAGAGAGCACTTAGACAGAAAAGAACAACCTTAACGTCAGAAGTTCATAAGTACTGAAAGGATTAAGATGTTTTAATTGAAGTAATTCACAAATCTATTTAACTTTCTGGAGCCAGTTGATATATATAAAAAAGTTTTTTTCCTGGATAACCCCTTTAAGGTCGCAACTCAGGATTTTTTTTCATCACAGATTGAAAAATGTATTCCCTTTTTTATGGACAGAAGGCTCCTTGATTGAATTTCTTATGTGGCATTATGAACCTTTTTTTTCATATTTTAATGTAGGCTTTGCATAACCTGAGTCTTTATCATCTTCTAGATATACAGCACTGGCTAGCAAAGAGTTAATGCTAAACAAATGAGAATCATTCATAAAGCAGCCAAAAGCTAGTCAGAGCTCCAATGTCACTTTGTGAGGTTTTTGCTCGGCTGCAGTGTTTATAAAGCTTGGTACAAGTTGGCATAAATTATAGTTATGGAGCAATCTGACCTGTCCAGAAAAGGAGAAATTTATAGAGCAGTGGTCTCCAACCTGCGGACCTCCAGATGTTGCAAAACTACAACTCCCAGCATGCCCGGACAGCCGTTGGCTGTCCGTGCATGCTGGGAGTTGTAGTTTTAAACAAACTCAAAAAACACCCCAAAGGGGAATGAGGGGTCCTGAGACACAATAACTACAAACCCCAGGGCCGAAGCCCAGGAGTCACTAATTCCCCTCTTTAAATGATCCCCTAAAATATAACTTTTATTAGTATATAATAAAATATTCCCACTAGATTAGTTAAAAAATAAGTGTCAGAGTGTTGCTAGAACAATATAGAATGGCCAGTAGGGAAACCCCTGTCTGATAAACAGAAAATGTTTTAGCGGCGCTGCAGCCTGCTGCAATGGCAACACTGTGACGTGCAACTTAAAATATAAGCACAGCCACCCCGACATGTTTCGCTGTAAAAACAGCGTTATCAAGAGGTTATGTGGCTACAATACAGCGAAACATGTCGGGGGTGGCTGTGCTTATATTTTAAGTTGCACGTCACAGTGTTGCCATTGCAGCAGGCTGCAGCGCCGCTAAAACATTTTCTGTTTGTCAGACAGGGGTTTCCCTACTGGCCATTCTATATTGTTCAAGCAACACTCTGACACTTATTTTTTAACTAATCTAGTGGGAATATTTTATTATATACTAATAAAAGTTATATTTTAGGGGATCATTTAAAGAGGGGAAATAGTGACTCCTGGGCTTCGGCCCTGGGGTTTGTAGTTATTGAGTTGTAGTTTTGCAACATCTGGAGGTCTGCAGGTGGGAGACCACTGTTATAGAGAATCTGCAAGCACAGTGGCATATATGGCTGCAGCTTTACAATACTGCATTATATAGGTATTAAAGGGGTATGCCCTTTGAAAACTTTATTTTTTTAACTCAACTGGTGCCAGAAAGTTAAACAGATTTGTAAATTACTTCTATTTAAAAATCTTAATCCTTCCAGTACTTATCAGCTGCTGTATGCTCCACAGGAAGTTATTTTCTTTTTGAATTTCCTTTCTGCCTGACCACAGTGCTCTCTGCTGACACCTCTCTCCATTATGGGAACTGTCCAGAGTAGGAGTGAATCCCCATAGTAAACCTATCCTGCTCTGGACAGTTCCTAAAAAGGACAGAGGTGTCAGCAGAGAGCACTGTGTTCAGATAGAAAGGAAATTCAGAAAAGAAAAGAACTTCCTGTGGAGCATATAGCAGCTGATAAGTACTGGAAGGAGTAAGATTTTTAAATAGAACTAATTTACAAATCTGTGTAACTTTCTAGCACCAGTTGAAAGGCAGAAAGTTACACAGATTTGTAAATTACTTCTATTAAAAAATCTTAATCCTTCCTGTACCTATTAGCTGCTGAATACTACAGTGGAAATTATTTTCCGTTTGAAACACAGAGCTGTCTGCTGACATCATGAGCACAGTGCTCTCTGCTGACATCTCTGTCCATTTTAGGAAGTGTCCAGAGTAAAAGGAAATGCTGTTCTGGTCAGTTCCTAAAATGGACAGATATGTCAGCAGAGAGCACTGTGCTCATGATGTCAGCAGAGAGCACTGTGTTTCAAAAAGAAAAGAATTTCCGCTGTAGTATTCAGCAGCTAATAAGTACAGGAAGGATTAAGATTTTTTTAATAGAAGTAATTTACAAATCTGATTAACTTTCTGGCACCAGTTGATTTAAAAAAAAAAAAGTTTTTCACCGGAGTACCCCTTTAAGGGCTCATTGTATAATTTTTGCTATTGAATTCTGTTAGTGAGATTAGTGAGGTCTCAGTTCTATAAAGCAGTCAAAACCATTTTTTTTCATAACAAAATCCCTATTCAGATTTTACTGTTTACAATATAAATAGCATTAATTATAAACGTTCAGAAATAACCCAGCAGCATTATTGTTTGCATGTTCATATCATTTGGTTTATTGATTTACTTTTATATATTTATGTATTACATATTTTTACATATTGTGCCCCCCACCCTCACCCCCATAGGGTCATAATAGATCTTTGGAGGGTATTTGACAGTACAATCAATACTTTTATCACTTATTTTTCCTATAACATATTAGCTTCAGTTACAAGATAGGAAGCTCACTACAGCTACCTGAGACTGGGCGATCGCCAGGACAGGAATCAGTACGCCATGTGGCTTCCTGCTAAGCTGTATACACATTACTAATTGCGCTCTGTGTGTACAGTGATCAGGAAGCCAAGGTCAGTAATAAACCATCCTTACCTTCTCTCTGGAGAGACCTGCTGTCAGTGACAGCCAACTCTGCCCAGAACCTGGACATATTAAAGGGAAACTGACAAGAGTCACCCACACTAAGCTAAATACATTGGCTTATAGTGTGGGTGGCCCTCTTTCAAAGCAATTATCCTTACCAGAATCCGTGAAGCCAAATGCTTAAAGGGGTTGTGAGCTGCCCTGCAGTTCGGAGCTCCGCTCACAGCGTCCGGAAGCATTACTCTGACTGCTGTGTGCGGGCTTCCGTGTTCGCAGCCGCGGGGCGTGACGTCCCGCCCGGCCCCTTCATGACATCTTGCCCGCCCCCTCGTGATGTCTTGCCCGCCCCCTCAACGAAAGTCTATGGGAAGGGGGCGCGACCGCTTTCACATCCCTTTCCCATAGACTTTGGTAGAGGGGGCAGGCGTGACGTCACGAGGGGGCGGGCAAGACGTCACGAAGGCAGCCGCGAACACTGAAGCCCGCACACAGCGTTCGGAGTAATGAACTTCTGGACGCTGTGAGCGGAGCTCCGGACTGCAGGGCAGCGCACAACCCCTTTAAATGGGCACTCTCATTAAAATAAACTTTTAATATGGCACTCCTTATCTCAAAATAAAAATCTTTTTAAAATATTTGTGTTTAAAAATATGTTGTTTCATATGTCTTTTTTAAATTTGAAATGCTAGCCACTGGGGGTCTCCCTACTGGTCCAGCATGCATTTTCACCCCCTCGCGCGCACTGAGTTTGGACTTCTGTCCGGTCATGCCTGGACTCAGGAAGTGAAGTCTGGCCCTAGCTCGCTCTCTGACTGTATGTGAAACAGGCAGAGAGCGAGCTCTATGCTAGGGCATGCGGCGTGTGCCTAATTTGCATATCCCTGCATCCTCCCTCTGCCTCCTGATACACAGAGCCCCCAGAGGGAGCACAGCATAGATGAAGAAGGGCAGAAATGAGCCCAGGCAGGCTTCAAATGAAGTCGCACATGCCGGGCCACGCCGCCTTCCTCCATATCAGAGGCCACAGGGAATAATCAGGCTGTAAAGCCTGAAATAAGGTATAACTGGCTATTTTTAATAAAAAATAAAGGCAGTGTTTGTGTCTACAAGAGTCAGGTGCAGATGGTGAAGGGATTTAGGGACAGATTACTTTATGACTGGTACTATTTAAGTACTAAAAATACACTTTTTTATTGTTAATTCAAAAGAAAAAATCATGGCATGTTGGTATAAAGTGTATACACGGACTTCTTTATTGAGCTTATGGAACAGTTATGATTTTACTAGAGAATATTATTTGCTTATAATAAATAAAATCTATTTCTGAAATAGCTCACACTTGAGATTGACACGGTGAATGTTCAGCTTATATGCCATGAAATTCTCCCAGGGTCTATGTCTAACGTGTATTAATGACCAACAACTTTCCTTAGGTAGACATATGTTAAAGTAGTTTCCTTTTGGCATATGTCTGGCTGTTATACATCAGGCTTTCTCTGCCTTACCGTGTCTATAGTTTTAATTTAAATGTCTCTTTAAAAAAAAAAAAAGTATGTTTAAAGAAACATTTACTTGCATTGTTGCATGATTTTTGGAAGACATATGCAACTGTATACACTTGCACCCAGTTGGGTGGAATGTCTGAAACAAATGTTTTAAGAAATACAATAGAAATGTTTCAATACGATATGGTAAAATATTGCTGGACCACTGGACAGTAAGCTAAGGGGGTATTTCAGAGTAAAACATTTTTCACCTATCCACCAGTGGCATCTCCACCAATCACCAGATCAGGATACTTAGCTGTTTCCATCAATGCCGTAGACTTTGAATGAAGTGGCCGGATGCACATTCACCCGTCAATTTCATTCAAACACCTCCTAGCAGAGATTTCATGGTTGTGGAGATGGGGAACTCACCTACCTAGCACGGATAGGTGAAAAGTGCTGTCAGCTCTATCACATGACAAGAAAGACACATCCCAGGTGGGAAACACAACACTTACCGATTCCTGCTTGACCAACAATCCACGAAAGACGAATAAAAAGCATCACACCCCATATATTTAACATGCATCTGACCTATTTGAAAAAAAAAAAAAAAGAATATCTGATAAATATCTTAAAATTGCTAAATGATTTATTATTTTTCACTCACTATATAATTTCTAAATAATTTATATAGTTTCTAAGGAAAAAACCACAGTACACAGAAAATAAGCAGCTTTCATAATAAAAATTAAACACATTGATATAAACACATAACCATAAGTTAGAAAAACAAGCAGAGTTTCTCATGGGACAGTATGTTTGAACTGTTGTGATCGTATCACGCACAATGTGTGGCAACTCGATGACCTTGTGCTGTTGTGTAGTAGACACAACAGCTAAATCGCCTTTGCTGTGTTATATGGTGCAGCCACCAGGAGGTCGGACTCAGGCAGGTCCCGGACCGATGTAGTAACTGCTACAGGCTCCACTCCAATGGAGATAGAAAAAAATCTGTGTCATTCAGCACCACCATTCTTGCTAGTCTGTCCTAAGGCAGGAGACCAGAGAGACCTCCTGCTCTCTCCTGCCTTAGAATAGACTATCTCAGAAGCAGGAGCAGTGGTGCCGAATGCCCCAGATTTTTTCTATCTCCATTGGAGTGAAGCCTGTTGCAAATACAAAAATGTGTAACTGCACATACAACTTTGACATATCTTCTGGTTGCCCTTGGAAACATTATGGGGTTCATCACGGGCATCATGGGCATACATGTGACCAAGCAGCCTACTTCTTAGAATGGAGTCCCATGTGGCTGAAACCATGCCCGTGTGCAATTGCCGTAACCAAACATATGTGCCATGTGCCAATTCTGACATATTTTGGTACTTATAGGTCCCAAAAGAAGTCCACATCATTTTATGAAAGTAAAAAAGAAGAAAACACGGGGGCACTCACGGTACTTCGGTCAAAGCAGGCTTCTTTATTCAGGTAGCGGCTGAACGCATGTTCTGGCGGGGTGCCAGGAGCGAGCTCCTGGCGCCCTGCCAGAACATGTGTTCAGCCGCTACCTGAATAAAGAAGCCTGCTGTCACGATGCCGGCTGGCAGGTAGTGGATCCTCTGTGCCAGAGAGGGATGGCGAGGGCCACGCTAGTGGACCGGTTCTAAGCCACTACAGGTTTTCACCAGAGCCCGCCGCAAAGCGGGATGGTCTTGCTGCGGCGGTAGTGACCAGGTCGTATCCACTAGCAACGGCTCACCTCTCTGACTGCTGAAGAAGCTGAAGATAGGCGAGGTACAAGGGAGTAGGCAGAAGCAAGGTCGGACGTAGCAGAAGGTCGAGGCAGGCAGCAAGGATCGTAGTCAGGGGCAACGGCAGGAGGTCAGGAACACGGGCTAGGAACAGACAAGGGAACGCTTTCACTAGGCACTAAGGCAACAAGATCCGGCAAGGGAGTGCAGGGGAAGTGAGGTAATATAGGGAAGTACACAGGTGATCACACTAATTGGTAATTGGGAAGATTGGGCCAGGCACCAACATTGGTGCACTGGCCCTTTAAATTGCAGAGACCCGGCGCGCGCGCGCCCTAGGGAGCGGGGCCGCGCGCGCCGGGACAGGACCGACGGAGAGCGAGTCAGGTACGGGGACCGGGGTGCGCATCGCGAGCGGGCGCCACCCGCATCGCGAATCGCATCCCGGCTGGAGGCGGGACCGCAGCGCACCCGGTCAGTGGATCTGACCGGGGCGCTGCAGCAACGAGGATGAGGCGAGCGCTCCGGGGAGGAACGGGGACCCGGAGCGCTCGGCGTAACAGTACCCCCCCCCTTGGGTCTCCCCCTCTTCTTGGGGCCAAAGAACCTGAGGAAAAAAAAGTCAATTTTTCCGTGAAGAGGTCCGATGCACATTAGGAGGGGTTCTGTGCGGAAACGCATGAGACAGTCCAATCTTTCATTGTTAATACAATAGATGTAGAGGGGTCTGGCGAGACTGGTCACGGGGACGTAGAACCTGTTGATGAGAGAGGCCAAAAAAAATTTTCCTGCAGATCCGGAATCCAAGAAGACCATAGTAGAGAAGGAGAAGGTAAAGGCAGATATCCGCACAGGCACAGTAAGGCGTGGAGAAGCAGAGTTGACATCAAGAACTGTGTCACCTTTGTGCGGAGTCAGCGTACGTCTTTCCAGGCGGGGAGGACGGATAGGACAATCCTTCAGGAAGTGTTCGGTACCGGCATAGTACAGGCAAAGATTCTCCATGCGGCGTCGTGTCCTCTCTTGAGGTGTCAAGCGAGACCGGTCAACTTGCATAGCCTCCGCGGCGGGAAGCACAGGAACGGATTGCAGAGGACCAGAGGAGAGAGGAGCCGGGGAGAAAAAACGCTTCGTGCGAACAAAGTCCATATCCAGGCGGAGCTCCAGACGCCATCCGGAAGAACGCATGTCAATGCGAGTGGCAAGATGAATGAGTTCATGTAGGTCAGCAGGAGTCTCTCGTGCGGCCAGAACATCTTTAATGTTGCTGGATAGGCCTTTTTTAAAGGTCGCGCAGAGAACCTCACTATTCCAGGACAACTCGTAAGCAAGAGCACGGAACTGAATGGCGTACTCGCCAACGGAAGAAACACCCTGTTCCAGGTTCAGCAGGGCAATCTCGGCAGAAGAAGCTCGGGCAGGCTCCTCGAGGACACCACGGACCTCAGCGAAGAAGGACTGGACTGTGGCTGTGGCAGAATCATTGCGGTCCCCATCAAACTTGTCCGGCAGGGACAAGCAGGGGTTAAGAACGGCCGGTTGCTGCGGAGGAGTTGCAGGAGCCGGCGGAGGAGATGGTTGTTGCAGCTGTAGCTGTGACTGAAGTTGCTGTATCTGCGGCAGCAGCTGCTGTGACTGAAGTTGCTGTATCTGCGGCAGCAGCTGCTGTAACTGTGACTGAAGACGCTGTGTCTCGGAGATCAAGTATGCCAGCTGTTGATCTTGTTGGGCGATCTTTACGCCAAATTTGTCCGGCAGGGACAAGCAGGGGTTAGGAAGGGCCGGTTGCTGCGGAGGAGTTGCAGGAGCCGGCGGAGGAGATGGTAGTTGCAGCTGTAGCTGTTGCTGTATCTGCGGCTGCAGCTGCTGTATCTGTGACTGAATACGCAGTGCCTCGGAGGTCAAGTATGCCAGCTGTTGATCTCGTTGGGCGATCTTTAGGGCTAGCTGGGCGACCAGTGTGGCGCCCAGTGTAGGATCTTCAGCGGGATCCATGGCCGGATCTACTGTCACGATGCCGGCTGGCAGGTAGTGGATCCTCTGTGCCAGAGAGGGATGGCGAGGGCCGCGCTAGTGGACCGGTTCTAAGCCACTACAGGTTTTCACCAGAGCCCGCCGCAAAGCGGGATGGTCTTGCTGCGGCGGTAGTGACCAGGTCGTATCCACTAGCAACGGCTCACCTCTCTGACTGCTGAAGAAGCTGAAGATAGGCGAGGTACAAGGGAGTAGGCAGAAGCAAGGTCGGACGTAGCAGAAGGTCGAGGCAGGCAGCAAGGATCGTAGTCAGGGGCAACGGCAGGAGGTCAGGAACACGGGCTAGGAACAGACAAGGGAACGCTTTCACTAGGCACTAAGGCAACAAGATCCGGCAAGGGAGTGCAGGGGAAGTGAGGTAATATAGGGAAGTACACAGGTGATCACACTAATTGGTAATTGGGAAGATTGGGCCAGGCACCAACATTGGTGCACTGGCCCTTTAAATTGCAGAGACCCGGCGCGCGCGCGCCCTAGGGAGCGGGGCCGCGCGCGCCGGGACAGGACCGACGGAGAGCGAGTCAGGTACGGGGACCGGGGTGCGCATCGCGAGCGGGCGCCACCCGCATCGCGAATCGCATCCCGGCTGGAGGCGGGACCGCAGCGCACCCGGTCAGTGGATCTGACCGGGGCGCTGCAGCAACGAGGATGAGGCGAGCGCTCCGGGGAGGAACGGGGACCCGGAGCGCTCGGCGTAACACCTGCTTTGACCGAAGTACCGTGAGTGCCCCTGTGTTTTCTTCTTTTTTACTTTGTTGAGATTGCTGTATCTCTATACATGGGTTGTGCACCAGGTGAAGTCTACCACTGAAGGTGCTGTCTCACCGCTGCACCAGTCAAGTACCCTGTTGTTCACGACTAACGATATCCACCAGTGCCAGCATCTGTACCTTTTTCAAGGCACATCATTTTATGGCTGTAACAAATATGGTCATAAAAAAAGTGTTTGAGACTAAGAGATGTTTCACTATTGAATTCCATAGAATTTAGTTGGGAAAAAAGCAATTTTTGGGGGCATTTCTTGAGCCATAAAATTAAAATTTATGGCCAAAAATAGTTTAAAACATTTTGAAACCATAGCTTTAAAGTGTAAGCTTCACAAAGAACTGGTCTGAGAAAGTAGGAAGCCACCAGAGTTCTGATTTTATTTTAATGATGCATTATATAAAGACACAAATATCTAGATAAGTAAATGATAATATTTACATACATATAGCTACTTCTCATGGCCTGTCTGTGATATGTGCCACGTTTGTGCTATCTACCTATCTACTATTAATACATTTGTATAATAAACTGTCATCTCACCAGAACACCTTTTATCCACCCAAATTTTACAAATCCTCCCTTTTGTGGTTCTTCTGGATTCTGATCTTCTTCGCCCAATGCACCTTCTCCATTGGAAACGGAGCCAGGAGTCACTGCCACATCCTATACAATTAAGACAAACATTTGGTATTGGCATTCACTTATGTCATCTATAATATCAGCATCGCTATATAATAGTTACATAGGTTTAACCCCTTAAGGACTCAGCCCATTTTGGCCTTAAGGACTCAGACAATTTAATTTTTACGTTTTCATTTTTTCCTCCTCGCCTTCTAAAAATCATAACTCTTTTATATTTTCATCCACAGACTAGTATGAGGGCTTATTTTTTGCGTGACCAGTTGTCCTTTGTAATGACATCACTCATTATATCATAAAATGTATGGCGCAACCAAAAAACACTATTTTTGTGGGGAAATTAAAACGAAAAACGCAATTTTGCTAATTTTGGAAGGTTTTGTTTTCACGCCGTACAATTTATGGTAAAAATGATGTGTGTTCTTTATTCTTAGGGTCAATACGATTAAAATGATACCCATTATTATATACTTTTATATTATTGTTGCGCTTAAAAAAAATCATAAACTTTTTAACCAAATTAGTACGTTTATAATCCCTTTATTTTGATGACCTCTAACTTTTTTATTTTTCCGTATAAGTGGCGGTATGAGGGCTCATTTTTTGCGCCATGATCTGTACTTTTTTTTGATACCACATTTGCATATAAAAAACTTTTAATACACTTTTTATAATTTTTTTTTTAATAAAATGTATTAAAAAAGTAGGAATTTTGGACTTTTTTTATTTTTTTTCGTTCACACCGTTCACCGTACGGGATCATTAACATTTTATTTTAATAGTTCGGACATTTACGCACACGGCGATACCAAATATGTCTATAAAAAATGTTTTTTACGCTTTTTGGGTGTAAAATAGGAAAAAACGGACGTTTTACTTTTTTATTGGAGGAGGGGATTTTTCACTTTTTTTTTACTTTTACTTTTACATTTTTTTTCATTTTTTTTTACACTTGAATAGTCCCCATAGGGGACTATTCATAGCAATACCATGATTGCTAATACTGATCTGTTCTATGTATAGGACATAGAACAGATCAGTATTATCGGTCATCTCCTGCTCTGGTCTGCTCGATCACAGACCAGACCAGGAGACGCCGGGAGCCGGACGGAGGAAGGTGAGGGGACCTCCGTGCGGCGTTATGAATGATCGGATCCCCGCAGCAGTGCTGCGGGCGATCCGATCGTTCATTTAAATCGCGAACTCCCGCAGATGCCGGGATCTGTATTGATCCCGGCACCTGAAGGGTTAATGGCGGACGCCCGCGAGATCGCGGGCGTCGGCCATTGCCGGCGGGTCCCTGGCTGCGATCAGCAGCCGGGATCAGCCGCGCATGACACGGGCATCGCTCCGATGCCCGCTGTTATGCTTAGGACGTAAATGTACGTCCTGGTGCGTTAAGTACCACCTCACCAGGACGTACATTTACGTCCTGCGTCCTTAAGGGGTTAAAACCACATTTTGTCAAGGTCAAGCTTTTTCAAACTCAGCTGTCTTGTTCAGAGAAAGTTAAAATAAAACATACTCAACATATATTTTTGGGGTAAATATTTGCACAATATTTGAGATATGGTTAAAATAACATTGAGGGACATTTATCAATGTTTGCTTATGTATTCTTTTTTTTAGTAAATTTTTCCTTACTTTTTTTTTGCTTATTTATCAACTGGTTTCAGCCTGTTGATAATTTTCTTTCACGTAATCAATTTTTCCTTTTTTACTTTGGTAGTAGCTTTTTCTGCTCCATGTTTGAGCTGGAGTAAATTTAGTCAATTTTTAACGCTGTTGCGACTTTTTTTTGCTCAGTTGCGACTGTCGCAGTTAATAAATACCTGACTACCCGTAGTCCATTTTAAAATTATAACTACATAGTAAATTTTAGGAAAACTTGCTTTTCTCGCTTTCCAGTCAAAATGTCGCACGAAAAATCGTGTAGTCGCAGTTGCGACAATTTTGCGACAATTATAGTAAAGAAAACCTGACTAAAACCCTTGATAAATGTCCATAATTGAGATTTGTTCCTGTTATTGTTGTTATTATTATTATTATTATTATTATTATATTTGTAGAGCGATCTGAAAATAAAATTGTGAAAAATTTCAAATTTTTGTTGTCCTACAAATTGATTAGCAGGATTTTTATAATTCAGAATAAGAAGAATAATTATGTAGTAGGCGAGGCAAGTATGCCAGCTTTTGTTTTTTAATGCATGGCGAGGCAGTAAACAATATATTATTTGGGAAAACCCCTATAATCTTAAATCTTTTCTTATTATGGTTTGGCATTTCCATAGATAAATATCTACTGGCATACCTCTATATACATTATGCTAAGCCAAATATCCATGTTAATGGAGCAGTCAGAACTATTGCATATGCAGCCAGCTAAACTCTACAGTTGTGTTAGCTATATACTCTACTTACTGTATATCATGGGTGCCTATAGTATACATTAGTATTATAGTATATATATATGAAAAAATAGATGGTCCAGCGCAGGATAACGTGCAATAAAAGCCCAAATTTATTGTAGATTGAAGCCATAGGATATCAGGACACAGGGTTACGCGTTTCAGCCGGAAAAACCAGCCTTACTGATACCATATATATATATTACATACATTGTAGATCAAGTTATGGATTATTTATAGTCATTACAGTGATTTGTAGTCCTGAGGTCGTGGGTGCAACTCTAAGACCTCCATTGGCCTAAAGTATGTTCCCTTCCATATTTTTTGGGGTTTCTTTAGGGTACTCCCGTTTCTTCCCACACTGCACAAACTTATTGATCAGTTATTATGTGGTTTGAGATGTGATACTTGGGTTATGGGCCTAAAGGGAACGGCCCTGTGAATGACAAATTCTGTACAACACAGCAGAATATGTTGGTGCTATATAAGCAACAGGAATAAATAATGGTGTTGTACAAAAGACACAAAGTGTAAGACAATATAGGTAAAAGTACAGAAATACAACTGTCAGTGCAACTGCAGTCTCACCCATATCAATAGCAAACTACAGCAGGAAAAGGCATGCCCATATGAGCTTACTATATAAAGGGTTATATATTATATGGGATATGGACCTAGGTTACTTTATTAAAATGTAGAAGAGATCGAAAGAGGGATTGAAGTGAATTATTACCACACAGAGCTATGAAATTCTTGATAGAGTGTACACTGTTTTGATAGCATTATGCTTCATTTCACAGAGAAGATAGAAACAGCAAAAAAAAAAAAATCTTTTCTCTGCAGGATATAAACTGAGTTGGAGTAAATTAAAACACATATACGACAACAGCAGCAAAATACAAGGTAGAAGCAAATCTGCAAAGGGCCGAAAGATTATTTCTCTATTTGAATTTTCGATGCAGACCTTTTTAAGTTACAAATACATAGATCTATATCTATCTACATATATATGTAAATATATTTTTACAAATAAATATATATATATATATATATATATATATATTTTTTTTTTTTTACAGTGAGGAAAAAAAGCAAATTAAACATAATCTCACACCAAACTCCAAAAATGGGCTGAACATAATTATTCATATACCCTTTGGAAAAAATTATTGAAATCAGTCGCTTCCTATAACCATCAATAAGCTTCTTACACCTCTCAGCCGGAATGTTGGACCACTCTTCCTTTGCAAACTGCTCCAGGTCTCTTATTGTAAGGTGCCTTTTCCCAACAGCAATTTTAAGATCTCTCCACAGGTGTTCAAAGGGATTTTGCATCCGGGTCCACCTCTATGAAAATCCCTAATTTAGGCCTCAAATGCACATGGCGCTCTCTCACTTCAGAGCCCTGTCTTATTTCAAGGCAACAGTTTAGGGCAACACATGGGGTATCTCCGTACTCAGGAGAAATTGCGTTACAAATCTTTGGTGACTTTTTCTCCTTTTACCCCTTATGACAAGGTAAAGTTGGAATCTACACCAGCATGTTAGCATAAAAAATGTAATTTTTTACACTAACATGCTGGTGTATCCCCATACTTTTCATTTTCATAAGAGGTAAAAGGAAAAAAAAGACCCCCAAAATTTGTAAAACTATTTCTCCTGAGTACAGAAATACCCCATATGTGAGCGTAAAATGCTCTGCGGATGCACAACAAGGCACAGGAATGAGAGCACTATGAACATTTGAGGCCTAAACTGGTGATTTGCACAGGGGTGGCTGCTGGTTACAGCGGTTCTGACATAAGCGCAAAAAACATAAACACACACATGTGACCTCATTTCGGAAACTACACCCCTCACGGAACGTAACAAGGGGTATATTGAACATTTACGCCCCACAGGTGTCTGACAGATTTTTGGAACAGTGGTCCGTGAAAATGAAAAACGTAATTTTTCATTTGCTCAGCCCACTGTTCCAAAGATCTGTCAAATGCCAGTGGGGTGTAAATGCTCACTGTACCCCTTGTTACGTTCCATGAGGGGTGTAGTTTCCGAAATGGGGTCACATGTGGGGGGGGGGGGGGGGTTCACTGTTCTGGCACCATGGGGGCTTTGTAAACGCACATGGCCCCAGACTTCTATTCCAACCAATACTCTCTCCAAAATTCCATTGTCGCTCCTTCCCTTCTGAGCCCTCTAGTGCACCCACAGAGCACTTTATATCCATATATGAGGTATTTCCTTACTCGAGAGAAATGGGATTACAAATTTTGGGGGACATTTTCACCTATTACCCCTTGTAAAAATGAAAAATTTGGGATAACATCAGCATTTTAGTAAAAAACACATCCAACTTCAACGCAATGTCGTCAAACACCTGTGGGGGTGTTAAGGCTCACTGTACTACTTGTTACATTCCTTGAGGGGTGTAGTTTCCCAACTAGTGTGCCATTTGGGGTGTTTTTCGCTGTTCTGGCACCATAGGGGCTTCCTAAATGCGACATGTCCCGCAAAAACCATTTCAGCAAAATTCGCTCTCCAAAATCCCACTGTCGCTCCTTCCCTACTGAGCCCTCTAGTGCGCCCACAAAGCATTTTACATCCACATATAAAGTATTTTCTTACTCCAGAGAAATTGTGTTACATATTTTGGGGACTTTTTCTCCTTTTACCCCTTGTAAAAATAAAAAATTATGGGTCTACAAGAACATGTGAGTGTAAAAAATGAAGATTTTGATTTTGAGCCTCCACTTTGCTGCTATTCCTGTGGAATACCTAAAGGGTTAACAAACATTCTGAATATCATTTTGAATATGTTTAGGGGTGAAGTTTTCAAAATGGGATCAATTAAGGGGTATTTCTAACATAAAGACTAGAGATGAGCGAACTTACAGTAAATTTGATTTGTCACGAACTTCTCGGCTCGGCAGTTGATGTCTTTTCCTGCATAAATTAGTTCAGCTTTCAAGTGCTCCCGTGGGCTGGAAAAGGTGGACACAGTCCTAGGAGACTCTTTCCTAGGACTGTATCCACCTTTTCCAGCCCACCGGAGCACCTGAAGGCTGAACTAATTTATGCAGGAAAAGTCAGCAACCGCCGAGCCGAGAAGTTTGTGACGAATCGAATTTACTGTAAGTTCGCTCATCTCTAATAAAGACCCTCAAATTCACTTCAAAACTGAATTGGCCCCTGAAATATTCAGATTTTGAAATTCACTTGAAAAATTGGAAAATTGCTGCTGAACTTTGAAGCCCTCTGATGTCTTCAAAAAGTAAAAACATGTCAACTTTATGATGGAAACATAAAGTAGACATATTGTATATGTGAATCAGTATATAATTTATTTGGAATGTCTATTTTCCTTACAAGCAAAGAGCTTCAAAGTTAGAAAAATGCTAAATTTCAAATTTTTCATTACATTTTTACATTTTCACCAAGAAATGATGCAAGTATCGACGAAAATTTACCACTAACATAAAGTAGAATATGTCACGAAAAAACAATCTCAGAATCAAATTCTGAGATTGTTTCTCCCATACAAGCATCCCATAGTTATTAATGCTTAAAGTGACAGTGGTCAGAATTGCAAAAAATGCTCTGGTCCTTAAGGTCAAAATCGGCCCCCAAGGGGTTAAAGGGGTACTCCGGTGGAAAGTATACAGCCGCCAATAAGTACTGGAAGGATTAAGAATTTTTTATAGATGTCATTTACAAATTCTGTTTAACTTTCTGGTACTAGTTAATAAAAAAAAAAGTTTGCCACTGTAGTACCCTTTTAATGAAGGTTGGTGGAAAAACCAGGGCAAAAGTTTGATGGGGGTCTATTTACTAGTTGTTGTATCATATAATGTAAAGTTAAGATTGCTATACATATTTGATAAAAACATAGACTGTGTCTGCAGATAAGAGCCATTTGGCCTATCTAGTCTGCCCAATATTCTGAATACAGTGACCCCCCGACCTACGATGGCCCCGACATACGATCATTTCAACATACGATGGCCTCTCAAAGGCCATCACATGTTGAAGGCAGCATCAACATACAATGCTTTTGTATGTCGGGGCCATCGCATAAACGGCTATCCGGCAGCGCAGACTGCTTCAGCTGCCACCGGATAGCCGTTTACGGTGCCCCGTGTGTTCCGCTGATGATCATTCACCTTTCCTCGGGGCTCTGGACGCGTCCTCTTCGGGATCCCCTACATCGTCGGCGCTCTCCATTGTCGTCATCATCACGTCGCTGCGCCCGCCGTCCCGTCATCCAATAGGAGCGGCGTGCATAGCGACGTGATGGCGGCGACGGAGAGCGACGACGGAGAGCGAGGATGCGGGGGAAGCAGAGGCCTTGCCGGAGCGTCGGGGGCACCACGGGGATGTGGCGACAGCGATGGAAGGCGACATCCGGGGCAGCGGTGACGAGTGGTGACGGTCCGGAGCGGCGTGGACACGTGAGTATAACCTCCAATACCAGTGGTCTTGAACCTGCGGACCTCCAGATGTTGCAAAACTACAACTCCCAGCATGCTGGGTGTTGTAGTTTTGCAACATCTGGAGGTCCGCAGGATAGCCTTATACCTATTTCTATCTTATATGAAGGATAGCCTTATACCTATCTCTATCTTATATGAAGGATAGCCTTATACCTATCTCTATCTTATATGAAGGATAGCCTTATACCTATCTCTATCTTATATGAAGGATAGCCTTATACCTATCTCTATCTTATATGATGGATAGCCTTATACCTATTTCTATCTTATATGAAGGATAGCCTTATACCTATCTCTATCTTATATGAAGGATAGCCTTATTCCTATCTCTATCTTATATGAAGGATAGCCTTATTCCTATCTCTATCTTATATGAAGGATAGCCTTATACCTATCTCTATCTTATATGAAGGATAGCCTTATTCCTATCTCTATCTTATATGAAGGATAGCCTTATACCTATCTCTATCTTATATGAAGGACAGCCTTATACCTATCTCTATCTTATATGAAGGATAGCCTTATACCTATCTCTATCTTATATGAAGGATAGCCTTATACCTATCTCTATCTTATATGAAGGATAGCCTTATACCTATCTCTATCTTATATGAAGGATAGCCTTATACCTATCTCTATCTTATATGAAGGATAGCCTTATTCCTATCTCTATCTTATATGATGGATAGCCTTATTCCTATCTCTATCTTATATGAAGGATAGCCTTATTCCTATCTCTATCTTATATGAAGGATAGCCTTATTCCTATCTCTATCTTATATGAAGGATAGCCTTATACCTATCTCTATCTTATATGAAAGATAGCCTTATACCTATCTCTATCTTATATGATGGATAGCCTTATTCCTATCTCTATCTTAAATGAAGGATAGCCTTATTCCTATCTCTATCTTATATGAAGGATAGCCTTATACCTATCTCTATCTTATATGATGGATAGCCTTATACCTATCTCTATCTTATATGAAGGATAGCCTTATACCTATCTCTATCTTATATGATGGATAGCCTTATACCTATCTCTATCTTATATGAAGGATAGCCTTATACCTATCTCTATCTTATATGAAGGATAGCCTTATACCTATCTCTATCTTATATGAAGGATAGCCTTATACCTATCTCTATCTTATATGAAGGATAGCCTTATTCCTATCTCTATCTTATATGAAGGATAGCCTTATTCCTATCTCTATCTTATATGAAGGATAGCCTTATTCCTATCTCTATCTTATATGAAGGATAGCTTTATACCTATCTCTATCTTATATGAAAGATAGCCTTATACCTATCTCTATCTTATATGATGGACAGCCTTATTCCTATCTCTATCTTATATGAAGGATAGCCTTATTCCTATCTCTATCTTATATGAAGGATAGCCTTATGCTTATCCCATGCATGTTTAAACTCCTTCACTGTATTTGCAGCGACTACTTTTGCAGGAAGGCTATTCCATGCATCCACTACTCTCTCAGTAATGTAATACTTCCTGATATTACTGTATAAGCCTTTGCCCCTCTAACATAAAAAAATGATCTTCTTGTGGTGGATTTTCTTCTTTTAAATATGCTCTCCTCCTTTACCCTTTACCGTGTTGATTCCCTTTATGTATTTAAAAGTCTCTATCATATCCCCTCTGTCTCTTCTTTCTTCCAAGCTTGTAGATGCTATCGATGTTGACTATAACCTTCAGGCAATCTGCGTAAGATGGAAGCCCGACTGAATGCCTCATGTCTGAACTTTCAAATGACCAATTATCAGGAATGAAGGTTTCTGGAAACCTTAATTTGCCAAATAATTGGACCATGTTTTATCACATTGGTTTATGCTGTTTATAAATCTGTTAAATTTGTAGACTGCACCAGACTCTTGGGCCACAATTCTGGCACAATGATGGTGCACAGTGTTGCATATTTAGCCATGGCACATTTAGGCTGGGTTCACACTTTGGGATTTCCCGCTGGACGAAATCCGTCTAAAGATTCCGAAGGTGGCCATTACTGACTGAATCAGTCGGCCCTAGGACCGTGCGGACATTGCTGTCACCATAGACAGCAATGTCTACAGAGCAGATTCCGCCAAACAAGATCATTGTTTGGGTGTTAGAATTTCAGGGGCGAAATGTCTGCCGCTGAAATTCCGTAGTGTGCACTGTGCAGTGAAATCTCATTGCCAGCAGTAAGATCCTGCTGCATCCGAATTTCTGAGTGGAATTTCGCTTTGAAATACCACTCGGAAATTGCGTATTGTTAACCTAGCCTTACTGTGTGTCCATTTGATTGACACACAGAACTCGCCTACCACTCATGCGCTGTAAAAGTATAATGACATAAGTGGAGAGAGGCGGAGCATAGCAGACCCCAGGCCACACCTTTCTGAACGTCATGGATGGGTTACAAAAGCTTTTCTTTTATAGCCTAAATAAATAATCTTAAAGTTCCTCCCAAAAAATGACTGTATTATAAATGTGAAGCCCTTCTGCAATGTGTGGGCAGCGTCAAGTGCGTTTTGTATATGACAGATGCACTTTAAATAAAATCCTTCGGGCATTAGATTCACCAGATTTATTAAAAATCTAGGAGCCAGCATAGATTTCCTCTAAAACCTACACCTTTGCAGACATAAGATTTAGGAAATTTTGCAGGCGTGTGAGGTCACTCCCCCACACTAGTTTTCACTAAGCCCCATCCCCTTTTACAAAGTTGTCGTGGGTGGCGTATAAACCCCTTTGACGAAAATTATCATTGTCTTTAGACTTTCTCTTTGTGTCTAAAAAAGGCGCAAAAAAGGCGCAAGCACAGTTTATTTCCGCCTTCTTTGTGCCTTTTGGTTTACACATTTCTGCTGAGTGAGTTGTAATCCACTGATTTTGGTAATACACATGATATGGAAGGGTTTTATGAACTGCGTCTTTTTGTGAAAAGGAGCAAAAAAGGCGCAAAGCCACTGAAAAGTCTCTAAAACTACACCAGCCCAAACTTAGCTTAGCTTTTTAGTGTATGTGAAGAGAGAAATTTCAGAAAATGTGACCTGCACAAAATTTATCAAATACTCTGTGACCATTTAAAGGGGTACTACAGTGCTGACAACTTATCTCCTAACTAAAGGATAGGGGATAAGTTGCCTGATCCCGCGGGGGACCCCCGCGATCTCACACGCAGCACCCCACTCTTATCAGGCCCCCCGGAGCGAACATCGCTCCGGGTCGGATTACTGCCGATTACGGGGCCGGAGTATCGTGACATCACGGCTCCGCCCCATGTGACGTCACTCTCCGCCCCTTAATGTAAGTCTATGGCAGGGGGCGAGACAGCTGTCTCGCCCCCTGCCATAGACTCACATTGAGGGGCGGAGCGTGTCGTCACACGGGGGCGGAGCTGTGATGTCACGATCCCCGGCCCCGTCATCAGACCAGGGGGATGATGAGAGCGGGGTGCTGCGTGCGAGATCGCAGGGGTTCCCAGCGGCGGGACCCCGCTTGATCAGGCAACTTATCCCCTGTCCTTTAGATAGGGGATAAGTTGTCAGCACGGTAGTAACCCTTTAATAAATTTGGTGCTGCTACACATTACCAGCACACAAAAAAAGGTGTAGAAAAATGCTTCACTTACACCTTCAACGATAAATGTCGGCTCTTATGTCTACAAATTTTGTGTAAATCCTGCATAAATGTATGATACATTTTCCCCAAAGGGCTATAGGTGTAGACTATATATGCGATATTATGCAATACATGCCATCAAACATCTGAGGAAGGGGTGTTTTACACCTGGAAACGCGTTATTATGCTGAAATAAACATAGAATTTCCTATTAGCACATATATTAAGAATATATAGAGATTTGTCTTCTGAACGTTTTGTGTCTTATGATGCCGGGTATCTTCCGCTGCCTTCTTGCAATATTACGCAATGGCACAGAGAAGGATGGCACAGTATATATAAATAACATTCAACAACTTTCTCAGGAAAACTGGTTTAGTTTAATGAATAATGATCTAGCACAGGAATAGAGGTTATTAATGTAGGCGTCATGCTTCCTTTAGTAGAATTATACAATGCTTTGTTGCTTGTATTGTTAAGGGAAGTGGTTAACACAAAGTTTTTCAACCGCTATAAATATCAATGTGCAGAAAGCATCTCAACCAATGAATATGCATATTTCTATTTGTAGCTGAAGCACAGAGCCACATTTTTAACCGATAATGAAAACCCTTTATTATTGCCACCTGAAACCAGTTGATTCCTGCATGATGAGAATGAATGCATACTTCACACCCCATTACCATAAATAACACTTAATGCTCTATTAATGTGCTCTGAATTCCTGTGTTTGCAGCTACAATTACTCATTTACCAGCAGTACTGCCCTAAGAAACCTACAACCTATAGGTCATAAACCACTAACCCTATAGATTCATCAGGGACAACAGGCATATCTACTAATTTTGCAAAAAGGTGTAGTCTAACCATCAGCTATATGTATACAGTGGTCCCTCAATTTACAATATTAATTGGTTCTGGGACGACCATTGTATGTTGAAACCATTGTATGTTGAGACCAGAACTCTATGGAAACCTGGTAATTGGTTCTAAAGATCCAAAATGTCATCCAAAAATAGGAAAAAGTGAGAATTAAAGAAAAATAAGTACATAACTAATATAGATAAAGCAAGTTCTTACATATAGCAGTAAAAAAGATCTGCTGGGAGCTGTAATCACTGTCTATGTCAGTGTTTTCCAAGCAGGGAGCCGCCAGCTGTTGCAAAACTACAACTCCCAGCATGCCCAGACAGCCAAAGGCTGTCTGGGCATGCTGGGAGTTGTAGTTTTGCAACAGCTGGGGGCACCCTGCTTGGGAACACTGGTCTATGTAGAGGACAGGAGCTTCTTCGGGGTTCTGTACAGAACATGCAATGTCCTAAAAAAGTAACATGGAGTCCAAAGGAGTAAAGTGTACAGAACATGTAATACCTCCCTGTACTGTAGGGGGCGCTACCAGACATCAGCCAGTGCATACGCTTCAGTAATACAGGTGTTTTACCAGTAAATTGCCCATTGTGATTGGTCAGTTCTTCCGGCCATTGACACGTTTCACAGATCTGGACTGTCTGTAGCATTGTATGTTGAGTCTGGTTTAAAAAATGGTCCAGAAAAGACCATTGTATGTTGAAACTATTGTATGTTGAGGACATTGTAAGTTGAGGGATCACTGTAAATATATATATATATATATATATATATATATATATATATATATATGTATATATATATATATATATATATATATATGAACAAAGACGAGGTCCGGCACCAGGATGGTTGCAAATTAAAGCTTGCGTTACTTTATTGAAGAAATCGCTGTACAAGATAGGACATGCTTAATCAGTCTACGATTAAGCACATTTATGTGCGAAATGCGTCAGACGTCCTACCGTGTACAGCGATTTCTTCAATAAAGTAACACAAGCTTTATTTGCAACCATCCTGGTGCCGGACCTCGTCTTTGTTCTTATCCATTATTAAGCTGGAGGCAGTACCAGCCGGTCTACGGCTACAATATATATATATTGTCACGATGCCGGCTGGCAGGTAGTGGACCCTCTGTGCCAGAGAGGGATTGGCGTGGACCGTGCTAGTGGACCGGTTCTAAGTCACTACTGGTTTTCACCAGAGCCCGCCGCAAAGCGGGATGGTCTTGCTGCGGCGGTAGTGACCAGGTCGTATCCACTAGCAACGGCTCACCTCTCTGGCTGCTGAAGATAGGCGCGGTACAAGGGAGTAGGCAGAAGCAAGGTCGGACGTAGCAGAAGGTCGGGGCAGGCAGCAAGGATCGTAGTCAGGGGCAACGGCAGAAGGTCTGGAAACACTGGCAAGGGACACACAAGGAACGCTTTCACTGGCACTAAGGCAACAAGATCCGGCAAGGGAGTGCAAGGGAAGTGAGGTAATATAGGGAGTGCACAGGTGATAACTCTAATTGGAACCACTGCGCCAATCAGCGGCGCAGTGGCCCTTTAAATCGCAGAGACCCGGCGCGCGCGCGCCCTAGGGAGCGGGGCCGCGCGCGCCGGGACAGAACAGACGGGGAGCGAGTCAGGTAGGAGAGCCGGGGTGCGCATCGCGAGCGGGCGCTACCCGCATCGCGAATCGCATCCCGGCTAGCAGCAGGATCGCAGCGCCCCGGGTCAGAGGACGTGACCGGGGCGCTGCAGCGGAGGAGGTGAAGCGAGCGCTCCGGGGAGGAGCGGGAACCCGGAGCGCTCGGCGTAACAGTACCCCCCCCCTTGGGTCTCCCCCTCTTCTTGGAGCCTGAGAACCTGAGGAGCAGACTTTTGTCAAGGATGTTGTCCTCAGGTTCCCAGGATCTCTCTTCAGGACCACAACCCTCCCAGTCTACTAAAAAAAAATTTTTTCCTCTGACCTTTTTGGCAGCCAAAATCTCCTTGACCGAGAAGACGTCCGAGGAGCCGGAAACAGGAGTGGGAGGAACAGATTTGGGAGAAAAACGGTTGAGGATGAGTGGTTTGAGAAGAGAGACGTGAAAGGCATTAGGGATACGAAGAGAAGGAGGAAGAAGAAGTTTATAAGAGACAGGATTAATTTGACACAGAATTTTGAAAGGACCAAGATAGCGTGGTCCCAACTTGTAGCTAGGGACACGGAAGCGGACATATTTAGCGGAGAGCCATACCTTGTCTCCAGGGGAAAAAACGGGGGGAGCTCTTCTTTTCTTATCCGCGAACCTCTTCATGCGTGAAGAAGCCTGTAAGAGAGAATTTTGGGTCTCTCTCCATATAATGGAAAGGTCACGAGAAATTTCATCCACAGCGGGCAGACCAGAGGGCAAGGGGGTAGGGAGGGGGGGAAGAGGGTGACGGCCGTACACCACGAAAAATGGGGATTTGGAGGAAGATTCAGAGACCCTGAAGTTATACGAGAATTCGGCCCATGGAAGGAGATCTGCCCAGTCATCCTGGCGGGAGGAAACAAAATGTCGCAAATAATCACCCAGGATCTGGTTAATTCTTTCTACTTGTCCATTGGACTGGGGATGATATGCAGAGGAAAAATTTAATTTAATCTTGAGTTGTTTACAGAGAGCTCTCCAGAATTTAGACACGAATTGGACCCCTCTATCCGAGACAATCTGCGTAGGCAACCCGTGAAGACGAAAAATGTGTACAAAAAATTGTTTAGCCAACTGAGGCGCTGAAGGAAGACCAGGAAGAGGAATGAAATGTGCCATTTTGGAGAATCGATCAACGACCACCCAAATAACGGTGTTGCCACGGGAAGGGGGTAAATCAGTAATAAAATCCATACCAATCAGAGACCAAGGCTGTTCGGGGACAGGCAGAGGATGAAGAAAACCAGCGGGCTTCTGGCGAGGAGTCTTATCCCGGGCACAGATAGTGCAGGCTCGCACAAAGTCCCCAACATCCGTCTCCAGAGTCGGCCACCAATAGAAGCGGGAGATGAGTTGCACAGATTTCTTGATGCCCGCATGACCTGCGAGATGGGAGGAGTGACCCCATTTGAGGATTCCGAGGCGTTGGCGTGGAGAAACAAAGGTCTTTCCTGGAGGAGTCTGTCTGATGGAGGCAGGAGAAGTGGAGATCAGGCAGTCAGGTGGAATGATGTGTTGCGGAGGGAGATCAACTTCTGAGGCATCCGAGGAACGAGAGAGAGCATCGGCTCTAATGTTCTTATCGGCAGGACGAAAGTGAATCTCAAAATTAAATCGGGCAAAGAACAGAGACCACCGGGCCTGGCGAGGGTTCAGCCGTTGGGCCGACTGGAGGTAGGAGAGGTTCTTGTGGTCGGTGTAGATAATAACAGGAAATCTTGATCCCTCCAGCAGATGCCTCCATTCCTCAAGTGCTAATTTAATGGCTAGAAGCTCTCGATCCCCGATGGAGTAGTTCCTCTCCGCTGGAGAGAAGGTCCTAGAGAAAAAACCACAAGTGACAGCATGCCCGGAAGGATTTTTTTGTAGAAGAACAGCTCCAGCTCCTACTGAGGAGGCATCAACCTCCAATAGGAAGGGTTTGGAAGGGTCAGGTCTGGAGAGCACGGGAGCCGAAGAAAAGGCAGACTTGAGTTGTTTAAAGGAGTCTTCTGCTTGAGGAGGCCAGGACTTGGGATCAGCATTTTTCTTGGTTAAAGCCACGATAGGAGCCACAATGGTAGAAAAATGTGGAATAAATTGCCTGTAATAATTGGCGAACCCCAAAAAGCGTTGGATAGCACGGAGTCCGGAGGGGCGTGGCCAATTTAAGACGGCAGAGAGTTTGTCTGGATCCATCTGTAGTCCCTGGCCAGAGACCAAATATCCTAGAAAAGGAAGAGATTGGCATTCAAACAGACATTTCTCAATTTTGGCATAGAGTTGGTTGTCACGAAGTCTCTGAAGAACCATACGGACATGCCGGCGGTGTTCCTCTAGATTGGCAGAAAAAATTAGGATATCGTCCAGATATACCACAACACAGGAGTATAATAGATCACGAAAAATTTCATTGACAAAGTCTTGGAAGACGGCAGGGGCATTGCACAGTCCAAAGGGCATGACCAAATACTCAAAGTGTCCATCTCTGGTGTTAAATGCCGTTTTCCACTCGTCCCCCTCTCTGATGCGGATGAGGTTATAGGCGCCTCTTAAGTCCAATTTAGTGAAGATGTGGGCACCTTGGAGGCGATCAAAGAGTTCAGAGATGAGGGGTAAGGGGTAGCGGTTCTTAACCGTGATTTTATTAAGACCGCGGTAGTCAATGCAAGGACGTAGGGAGCCATCTTTTTTGGAGACAAAGAAAAATCCGGCTCCGGCAGGAGAGGAGGATTTACGGATAAAGCCCCTTTTTAGATTCTCCTGGACGTATTCGGACATGGCAAGAGTCTCTGGGGCAGAGAGAGGATAAATTCTGCCCCGGGGTGGAGTAGTACCCGGGAGGAGGTCGATAGGGCAATCATAAGGCCTGTGAGGAGGTAGAGTCTCAGCTTGTTTTTTGCAGAAAACATCCGCGAAGTCCATATAGGCCTTGGGGAGACCGGTTACTGGAGGAACCACAGAGTTACGGCAAGGGTTACTGGGAACCGGTTTTAGACAGTTCTTGGAACAAGAGGACCCCCAACTCTTGATCTCCCCAGTGGACCAATCCAGGGTTGGGGAATGAAGTTGAAGCCAGGGAAGTCCAAGGAGAATCTCCGAGGTGCAATTGGGGAGGACCAAAAGTTCAATCCTCTCATGATGAGATCCGATGCTCATAAGAAGGGGCTCCGTGCGGAAACGTATGGTACAGTCCAATCTTTCATTATTTACACAATTGATGTAGAGGGGTCTGGCGAGACTGGTCACTGGGATGTTGAACCTGTTGACGAGAGAGGCCAAAATAAAATTTCCTGCAGAACCAGAGTCCAAGAAGGCCACTGTAGAGAAGGAGAAGGCAGAAGCAGACATCCGCACAGGCACAGTAAGACGTGGAGAAGCAGAGTAGACATCAAGGACTGTCTCACCCTTGTGCGGAGTCAGCATACGTCTTTCCAGGCGGGGAGGACGGATAGGACAATCCCTCAGGAAGTGTTCGGTACTAGCACAGTACAGGCAGAGGTTCTCCATACGGCGTCGTGTCCTCTCTTGAGGTGTCAGGCGAGACCGGTCGACCTGCATAGCCTCCACGGCGGGAGGCACAGGAACAGATTGCAGGGGACCAGAGGAGAGAGGAGCCGAGGAGACGAAACGCCTCGTGCGAACAGAGTCCATATCTTGGCGGAGTTCCTGACGCCTTTCAGAAAAACGCATGTCAATGCGAGTGGCTAGGTGAATAAGTTCATGTAGATTAGCAGGAATTTCTCGTGCGGCCAGAACATCTTTAATGTTGCTGGATAGGCCTTTTTTGAAGGTCGCGCAGAGGGCCTCATTATTCCAGGACAATTCTGAAGCAAGTGTACGGAATTGTACGGCATACTCGCCAACGGAAGAATTACCCTGGACCAGGTTCAACAGGGCAGTCTCAGCAGAAGAGGCTCGGGCAGGTTCCTCAAAGACACTTCGGATTTCCGAGAAGAAGGAGTGTACTGAGGCAGTGACGGGGTCATTGCGGTCCCAGAGCGGTGTGGCCCATGACAGGGCTTTTCCGGACAGAAGACTGACTACGAAAGCCACCTTAGACCTTTCAGTGGGAAACAGGTCCGACATCATCTCCAGATGCAGGGAACATTGGGAAAGGAAGCCACGGCAAAACTTAGAGTCCCCATCAAACTTATCCGGCAAGGATAAGCGTATCCCAGGAGCGGCCACTCGCTGCGGAGGAGGTGCAGGAGCTGGCGGAGGAGATGACTGCTGAAGCTGTGGTAGCAACTGTTGTAGCATAACGGTCAGTTGAGACAGCTGTTGGCCTTGTTGCGCAATCTGTTGTGACTGCTGGGCGACCACCGTGGTGAGGTCAGCGACAACTGGCAGAGGAACTTCAGCGGGATCCATGGCCGGATCTACTGTCACGATGCCGGCTGGCAGGTAGTGGACCCTCTGTGCCAGAGAGGGATTGGCGTGGACCGTGCTAGTGGACCGGTTCTAAGTCACTACTGGTTTTCACCAGAGCCCGCCGCAAAGCGGGATGGTCTTGCTGCGGCGGTAGTGACCAGGTCGTATCCACTAGCAACGGCTCACCTCTCTGGCTGCTGAAGATAGGCGCGGTACAAGGGAGTAGGCAGAAGCAAGGTCGGACGTAGCAGAAGGTCGGGGCAGGCAGCAAGGATCGTAGTCAGGGGCAACGGCAGAAGGTCTGGAAACACTGGCAAGGGACACACAAGGAACGCTTTCACTGGCACTAAGGCAACAAGATCCGGCAAGGGAGTGCAAGGGAAGTGAGGTAATATAGGGAGTGCACAGGTGATAACTCTAATTGGAACCACTGCGCCAATCAGCGGCGCAGTGGCCCTTTAAATCGCAGAGACCCGGCGCGCGCGCGCCCTAGGGAGCGGGGCCGCGCGCGCCGGGACAGAACAGACGGGGAGCGAGTCAGGTAGGAGAGCCGGGGTGCGCATCGCGAGCGGGCGCTACCCGCATCGCGAATCGCATCCCGGCTAGCAGCAGGATCGCAGCGCCCCGGGTCAGAGGACGTGACCGGGGCGCTGCAGCGGAGGAGGTGAAGCGAGCGCTCCGGGGAGGAGCGGGAACCCGGAGCGCTCGGCGTAACATATATATATATATATATATATATACACACACACGTGTATATATATATATATATATATATAGAAAATCCAATGGCGCAGTACTCAAATAGGTAAAGTGCATTTATTCAAGCATGTCTCTATACAGCAACATTTCTCCTCCTATGGAGCCAACATGGGTGAGTGTACATAGGACTATGGGTTGCTGGTCAGCACAGCGTCAGCAATATGTAGGCATTAAGGACATGATATATAGTAACGAGAAGTTATTGGCAGATAATCATGGGATGAGAATATTACCCAAGTGTGCACATGTTAATCCTGCAGTTAACCCCTTATGTAGTATTTGTCATCCTGTGTACACTTTACTACAACTACTATAGTGTGTATTGTATGAAGAGCATATTATTCAGCAACACCCTGGTTGGTTTTTATTGGTGTTTTATTGTATATAATACCTCTTATTATATTTTTAAAAGATGATTAATAAACATTTGTAATTTTTATAAGTATTGGAGTTTGCAGCTCTATTTTTTTCTTAAATGAGTATAGAGCCCTCCACAGTGTAGGAGGTACTTGTATAAGTCTAGGCCTGCTATTATGCCAAGGTAAAGGTTGAATGGGACTATTGGTGATATTAATAGTTTTTTTTTTTTGTAGATTTCAAGGTTAAAACATGATGAAAAACCAAAATCCAAACCAATCGAGTTTTTTTGCAGCACTTTTCCTGGCATTTTTCTTACTTTTCTGGTTAGAGAGCACTGCAGCCAAAATGCTAGCTGAAATTCAATAAGAAAATATTAAACACACTACAAGTAATATTTTTTAGGCTAAGTTTCCACTTGGTTTTTTTTCCTACATTTTTTTTGTGTGAAAAAAAAAAACGCCAGAAAAAAGGTCAGTGCAATTTCCTGCGTCTGAAGTTTTTTCAGGCATTTTTGCATTTGAGTGGAAGATGTATTTTTAGCCCCTTTGGCGTATCTTTCAAAATTTGTTGGGTACCAAAGGAAAAAAAAAAGGATGCAGCAGGGATGGGAAAAATGTATTCAATAACATTTTTTTTTTATAACAAAATTTTAATAAATTTTTAATAAAGTTTGTATGTGTGTTTCAGCTTTTTTCGCAATTTTTTAAATTTTTTACATAGTACTACTACTCCCAGCATGGAACAGACTGTTCTATGATGGGAGTAGTACCTGTACTAATAGACATATCCCCGAAGGTGTCACTCCTGACACTCAATGCGATCATCCATAATATAGCAGAGATGAGGGCAGCTCTATAGGGCGCTCGTATCTCTGCTCTGTGCTCCGGGCCGGCCAGAGATGTGAATAGAAATTCACATCACTCATTGATATTTTCCGCCCAGAGTGGGGATTGGCTGGATGGTTGCAGCCAATCACCGCTCTCAGTGGGAAATAGTGAGTGAGTGATGTTCTATTCATATCACTGGCCGGAGTATAGTGCAGAGATGCGAGCGCAGGAGAAAGCCGCTCCGCATCTCTGCAATAAATAGTCAGGAGTGACACCAGCTGTGATCTGTCCTTAACTGCAGGTACTACTACTCCCAGCACACTCTGCTCCATTCTGGAAGCTGTAGTAACTGCATTAATAGATAGATCGCAGCGAGTGTAACTTCTGACACCTGTTGCAATCTGTCTATTAATGCAGGTACTACTGCTCCCAGCATTGAGCAGAGTGTGCTGGGAGTAGTAGTACCTGCAGTTAAGGAAAGATCACAGCAGATGTCACTCCTGACACCTGTTGCGATCCTCCTGTATAATGTATAGATGCGGGCGGTTGCTCTTTTATGGTCCCCTACACTGACGTGTATATATATATACACCTATTCATATTTCCCGCAGAGAGTTGTGATAAATTATACAGAAGGATCGCAACGGACCCGGGGCGATCTGTCAATTAGTACAAGTACTACTACTCCCATCATGGAACAGTGTGTTCCATGCTGGAAGTAATAGTACTACCTAAAAAGAAAAAAAAAGTGAAAAATGCACATACTACATTTTTATTATTGTCGGCTATATTTTTAGTGCCCTGCCCGCACACATAAATTGATCCCTGTTTAAACATTAAAGCGTACCCGTAAGATCCAAAAAAAAAAAACATTTTTTTAAATGCATCACTCAGTACCTAATCCTGACCATGTACATGAAATTTTTATGTGTCTAGCATCTTTTTTTTTTTTTATTACACTTTTAATTTAGCTCACTAGTCTGAATTCCTCTCAAAGAGAGGGGGTGTGGCCTCACTGTGCAGGTCTCTGCCCCCTCAATCAGTATGCTGTCTGCTCACATCTCCTTTAGCATTAGCAAAACTACAACTCCCAGCTTGTACTCACTGACAGTAGCGGGACACAAGATGACAGTGGGAGGATTTTTCCTCCAGCTGTGAGCCCATTGTTCAAAGCTGTCAATCAAGGAAGTGTGTCCATGACATAGGTGATGACGCATGGACACAGCAGGACTAGTATGTGTCCAAGCAGGCAGGGGGGGCAGTTGTTTGACTGGCTTTTTCAGTATGAAATACTGAAAATTTTCTAATGAAAGCAATTGCAAAACCTATTGGTTTGACATACTTTTCAACATATCAAAAGTTTTAGTATCTGACAGTGCCCATTTAATAAAAATGTTGTTATAAAAAAGATACATTTCGTTAAATTCTATTTTTTCCATCACTATTGTATCTTTTTTATTAATTCTTTTAATGGTACCCTACGAAATTTTATTAAAAAAGGTATCTCCAAAAGGATAAAAAATAAAGCCTGCAAAAACGCCAAAGTTAAGACACATATGGCATTTTTCTTGGCGTTTTTATAGACTTCTATGGGAGAAAAACGCCATAGGCTCATCATGCTGCAACTTTGCATAATCACCAAGGAGCTGAAAAATGCCAAAAAAGAGTGAAACAACACCAAAAGGATTAAAAAAAACAACAAACTGAAAAATGCAAAGTGGAAAAAAATTTTGCATTTTTTCATTGATTTACAGCTAACATCTGGGGGCAGGAGCCGTTTGGCGTTTTTTTTTGGGCAAAACGCCAAAATTATAAAACCAAGTGTAAACTTAGCCTTATGGTGTTGTTACTTTTGGTGCATTGTTTGGATTCATGGCATTTTTTTTTTTTTTCAAAATGCTAATTTAAAAAAAATGTGTAAATGTGTATTGTGTTTTTATTGCCTTTTTATGGCATTTTGTACAATACAAATCAAGTAATTTAAAAATAAATCATTGTAGTAGACAATCTATGAACTACGTCATTCGTTATGGGAAACAACACAAGAAAATGCAGGCACTAAACTTCATAACTTTAAAAAACTACAATAAAAATACCACAAAATGACACATGTAACATTAAAAGCTGGCATTTTTGTTGTTTATTTTTTTACTCAAAAGTTTTACATTTTATAAATTTTTAAAGGATCCTCATGAGGAGTGCTGCCTAAATCTCCAATTTTTGTATGTACAATCATTGACAATAAAAATAATGCACCAAGAAGGAGTTATTGGAACTGAATGAAACTTTAAACGGGTGCTCCGCCCATAGACATCTTATCCCCTATCCAAAGGGGATCCCCGCAATCTCTCCTGCAGCAACCCTGTTCTTCAGCTGCATGGAGCAAAGATCGCTCCATGGCTGATAAAGGGCGATACAGGGGCCGCCCCCTTGTGATGTCACGGCCCCATCCCTCAATGGATGCCTATGTGAGGTGGCGTGACTGCCACCACTCCCCCCTCCCATAGACTTGCATTGAAGAGGTGGGGCTGTGACATCACGATACTCCGGCCCCTGTTTCGCCTGTCATCAGCAGCTGAAAAACGTGGGTACTGCAGGAGAGATTGCGGGGGTCCTTTGGATAGGAGATAAGATGTCTAGGGGTGGAGTCCCCCTTTGAGTGTGAAAGCTATGATGATTAATATGTAAGTTAATACAATATTAGAGTGGAAAGATATTTTTATTTATTTAACTGAAAGGAGGCTCTAGGACCCTATTGGGCCCCCTCTAGCCCGGATAAAAAAGGAAATACTTTTGAGCATGCAGGCATTCACGTTCTGCATGGCATCCTGTAGCATATTTATCCACAGATCTTGCAGCTGGGCCTGGAGATCCTGTACATTCATAGGTTGCTGGAGCTGGCTCACCATAAATGCTCAAATGGCAATAAATCTGGCAAATGAAGAGGTGAAAGAAGTGTTGCTATCTGGTGGAGATGTTCCTGAGTAGCCCTTGCTGTGTGTGGCCAAGTATTATTCTGCTGAAAATGCCAGTTTGAAGCCTTACCATGAGAGGCAACACAGGATGTCCTACACAAATGGCTGAGCTGTTATTGTGTCCCTTATGCCATTATTGTGTCACTATTAGGGGTGACCGACTGTCATTTGCGATGGCTCCCAGATCAGATATGAGAGTATGTTGTTACACAGCAAAGGCGGTATTTAAAGTGGTACTCTGCCCCTAGACATCTTATCCCCTATCCAAAGGATAAGGGATAAGATGTTCGATCGCAGGGGTCCCACCACTGGGAACCCCCGTGATCTATCCTGCAGCACCCCCTATCATCTGCGGAACAGAGCGAACTTTGCTCCGTGCCTGATGACGGGCGATACAGGGGCCAGAGTATTGTGACATCATGTCCCCGCCCCCTCGTGATGTCACACCTGCCCCCCTCAATACAAGTCTATGGGAGTGAGCATGATGGACACTATGTCCCCCATAGACTTGCAGTGTGACATAACGAGGGGGCAGGGCCATGACATCACGATACTCCGGCCCCTGTATCGCCCATCCTCAGGCACTGAACAAAGTTCCCAGCGGCGGGACCCTCCTTTGGATAGGGTATAAGATGTCTAGGGGCGGAGTACCCCTTTAAGCACTTACACTTCAATGCAACATATCAGCAGACACAGTGCCTTTCTCAAATGTGCTTGAGAAAGGCACTGAGTCTGCCGAAACATTTCATTTTTTATTGGTGGAATAAATCTTCAGTATTGTTTCACTATCTAGACTGTCTAACTTTTCAGTGATTTCTTTTAGTATTGTATATTTACTCATTTATAGTCTTAGCCTAGGTTGGGTGAGGCGTGACTGAAGCAGATAACCTCTAACATCAGTAGATAAAATAATCGGCATTGCTTTCAGATACCCAGTATCCTATTAAAAAAGCAGTCTCGTTTGGTCTTGAAAAAAAATTCTTCCCAAATGTTCTACCTACAAAGCCATAGGTTATGATTGATGTATTTCATAAATATCTCTTTAAAATTTAGTGTACAAAATATTTTGAGTATATGTTGTCTTGTACAGATCTGTAGCCTAACATTCAGATCTCCAATTAAATATAAACATAACTAGAGCTTAAACATTGGGAACACATATTTTATGAAAAATAACTTTCATTGACCTTTTGTTTCTACAATCATTTTGCTGCAGAATAGTAAATACAGCAATGATGTTCATTTGCAGTTTGTTTCATAGTAAAAACATTTTTGGCCAAACTAAGGTTTTGTGTGGAAATGTGAGTCACCTTTATACTTTTTCTCCTTTTATCAATTAAAAAACTTAATGCCTAACACTTTGCATAAAATTTTTACTAAACAAAAAAAGATTTAAAAAAAATATTTTTATATTGCTCCATCATAAATGGTTTCAAATAGTGACAAGATCTGTGATATTTGTTATCAATGTATGGAACAGATACTGAAGATTATAAAAAAAATTTCATATAGGGTAGGGTCACACATGCAGAAATTTGCTGCGTATTTGCTGCTGTGGATTTTCCTACCCATTGAAGTCCATTGGTAGTTAAAGGGTTATTCCAGGCAAAAACATCTTATCCCCTATCCAAAAGATAGGGGATAAGATGTCTGATCGCGGGGGGCCCGCTGCGGGGAACCCCCGCGATCTCCCTTCAGCACCCGCATTCTATGCGTCACACCCCCTCCCATAGACATGAATGGAGGGGGCGTGGCATGACGTCATTTCCCCAGTCCCAGAAACCCGGAGGTTTCCGTAACTGGAGACGCAGCCCCGCATAGAATGTGGGTGCTGCAGGGAGATCACGGGGGGTCCCAGCAGCAGGCCACCCGCAATCAAACATCTTATCCTCTATCCTTTGGATAGGGGATAAGATGTTTTTGCCCAGAATACCGCAGAAAATATGCAGCATATACGCTAAGTGTGACACTACCCATAAATATCTTGAGACAAATGTCCCCAACCTTTTATAGCTTGTGAACTCATTTTAAACACAACAAATGGGGTTGAGCCATACTGAATATTAAATTGGAAAAAGCCTATTAAAATATTACTGAGCAATATGTTTTTCTCCTTAACTATAAGAGATATGGTCTTCAACCTACTACAAAGCTCTAGTAATGCTGTAACATGTCTGGTAGTGCAACTAGTGCACCATAACATCCAGCTGCAAACACCTGGAAAGTCACATACGGAGGCTTGAGAGCCACATCTACATACAGGTACTAGAGAGCTACTTATGACCCCAATGGGATTGGTTGGGGAATACTTTTTGAGATATAATAAATTTACAGAATTTGAAAAAATAAATAAAGGGGAAGGAGGAGAAGAAAGGGTACAGGTGGTCCATAGCTCGGAACTGTGATAAGCACCTTTTGTTGACCATGTTTATCATGGTTGTCAACTTGGGATCATTGTGCATAGCCAAGTTTGTGATGGATAAAGCAGGCAAATAAGACTTATCAGACACAGTCCTGTTACACAATGCAGTTGTATATTTACTGATAGTCTTAGCCAAGGTTTGGTGAGGTGTGAATAAAGCAGATAATCTCTAACACTAAATAGATAACAGAGGCTTCAATGCTTTTCAAGATAACCAGCATCCTCTGAAAAAAAAAAAGTTTGGCATTGGTTCTTGAAAAAGTAAATCTTTCCCTAAACGTTGTATATACCGAGCAGTCGATACGATTCATTTTCTTTCATAAATGTCTCTTGGGAATCTAGTGTGCAAAATGTGTCAAGTTTATGTGGCCATTTGGCACAGTTAGTGTGTTATTTGCTCGGCCTTGGTGCAAATGCTACCGGAAGAGGACGATAAGCGTAAATCAGTAGCTTCGGGCTGTGACTGTGATGGCTACTTGGCCAGTTGTTGTGAATAATGTGGAATGTAGAAGAATAACCTTTTATCCTTGAGCAGAAATAGTAAGAAGTTTACACTGAATGTAAAGTACACTGCACGCGAAGTAAAGAAATGCGTTTTCATTCCTCAGGCAGGGTCTATGATATTGAATGTCATTATTTATTAACACAAGTAAATATACTGATACCAGCTGACATATCTCTGTCCCCGCATCTCAGCATATGAAATAAACCTCGGACAACATTCAATTTTGAAAAGATTTATTCACTTAAACTAATCAACATTTGGGTGCTGTCAATCCAGCTTCATCAGAACACGTCATCTTGGTGAAGATGGATTGATGCATTGACTGGTTCATTTCAGCATGTACTATTATGTAAATCAACTTCTATATTTACAGGTGCTGCCAACCTGATTTTATTTATGGAAATTCATACAGCAATGGGCTCAATGTTCTCCTGTATGCACACAAGATTACTATTCCCCCCTAATATATGCCTAGAATTTTTTTTTTAAAGAAATGTCCTATTCCTCCAGTAGATGCATGAATTGTATTTTATTATTTAAACATTTTTTATTTTTCACTTATTATTTTTTTTTCTTTATAATCTGGTTCCACCTGAAAGTTTTCAGATACCGGATGCTCACAATGCAGCAACAAAATGTTTTATGATAATGTATCTAAAAGAGGAAATGTATTGTTGATTCAGATATGGATAAGTATATGACAGGAATACCCTGGCATCTCAAGTCTTTAGATGCATAGAAAAATAGCATATTCTAGCCAAGTTATGATCATGACGTACAATAATAATTCTATCTTGCCTCCAATTTCTTAATGTATGCATTGTTAATGTTAGTGGAAATTTAGCATTGTTGTATTAGTTGTAATTATGCTTTACTAGTCCTCATTTACATAGTTACATAGTTAGTATGGTTGAAAAAAGACATACGTCCATCAAGTCCAACCAGGGAATTGAAGTGAAGGGTGTAAGGGGATAAGGGATGTAGTTTTATAATTCTGCATAAGCATTAATGTTAAGCTAGACCGACACACTCACCATGAGATGCAGAGCTTTTGGAGCAAGGCACCGGAAGTCCCATAGACTTGCATGGGACTCCCCCCCCCCCCCCCCCCAAAAAAAAAATAAACCCACCCTTGCACATGGGGTGGGTTAGGGTTAAATTGACTATTCTATATTTTTAGTTGACTGGCACAAGGTGAATGTGGTACCAATCTTCAAAAAGGGCTCTAGGTCTTCCCCAGGTAATTATAGACTAGTAAGCTTAATGTGCATTGTGGGAAACCCCAAGGTTCAGTTTACTTTATTTATTAATGATATAGAGGATGGTATTAACAGCTCTGTTTCTATCTTTGCAGATGACACCAAGCTTTGTAGCACAGTACAGTCTATAGAGGATGTGTATAAGCTACAAGAGGACTCTGATAGACTAAGTGTCTGGGCATCCACCTGACAAATGAGGTCCAATGTGGATAAATGTTATGCATCTGGGTACTAAAAATCTGCATGCATCATATGTGTTAGGGGGGATTAAACTGGGAGAGTCACTGGTAGAGAAGGATCTGGATGTACTTGTAGGTCATAGACTACAGAATAGCATGCAATGTCAGGCAACTGCTTCTAAGGCCAGCAGGATATTGTCATGTATCAAAAGAGGTATGGACTCAAGGGACAGGGACATAATACTCCCCCTTTATAAAGCATTGGTACGGCCTCACCTGAAATATGGTGTTCAGTTTTGGGCACCAGTTCATAAAAGGGATGTTGTGGAGCTGGAAAGGATGCAGAGACGTATGACTTAACTAATAAGCGGTATGGAACATCTTAGCTATGAGGAAAGATTAAAAGAATTACATTTGTTTAGTAGAGAAGAGACGTTTAAGGGGGGATATGATCAACGTATATAAGTATATAAATGGCCCATACAAAAAATATGGGGAAAAACTGTTCCAGGTTAAACCCCCTCAAGGGCAAGTGGGCACTCCCTCCGTCTGGAGAAGAAAAGATTTAGTCTCAAGGGGTGACACGCCTTCTTTACCATAAGAACTGTGAATTTATGGAACAGTCTACCTCAGGAACTGGTAACAGCAGGAACAGTTGAAAGCTTCAAAACAGGGTTAGATACATTCCTAGAACAATATAACATTTATACTTATGCAGAAATATAAAATCACATGCCTTCCCCTTCATCCAACCATACCCATTTCCTTCAATTCCTTGGTTGAACTTGATGGATTTTTTCAACCATACTAACTATGTAACTAAGTAACAAGTGTCAAAATATCTCCAGCAGTTTGCAAGTGATGCTGGAACATACATACACCCACAAACACATTGGGCCTCATTTACTAAGAGTGTCAGGTTTTTACTAGTGAGAAATGTTGTTTCAGACTTGCAGGATTCCTCTCTATTTACTATTGGGAAAAGTTGGGAACATTTTCTGACCAACTTTTTCTAGGTGGATATTTCCAGCCATTTATCCACAGGATATTCTGTGAATTCAATAGTAAATCGGTCGAGTTGTGAAACCACGCCCCTTTTTGGTCCGGTCATGCACCCTTTGCGACAGACCATGCCTCCTTTTTGGCTTTTCACAGTGCAATGTCGGGTTTGTCGGATTTTCCAGGCGCACTCTGTCGCACAATGGCGCAGACATGTTGCAGACACTCTGCGCCAAAATAACCAGACAAAAACTGGTCAGTTTCAGCTTAGTAAATGAGGCCCATTGAGAGATTATATATATATATATATATATATATATATATATATACACACACACATACACACACACATTTATATATCTTAACATCACAACACTGTCAGATGGGGTGGAAGGGAGATTGGGGAAATATCTTGGTCATTGACCAATTAGCCCCTAGAGGGCACAGGTTGTAAATCTATGTCCTGGCTGCCTGGTACTTAGCACAACAGGGCATATATTTACACCCTTGAGCCTGTTCAATCTATGCAGCAAGTGCAGGAGCGGTGCTTGCTTCATAGACCACGGGTCCCAGCTGCTATCAGCATCCGGGGACCTGACGCTAATGTCGGATATCAGCAATTATGCTGAAGCCCACCATCGACAATTCAGATGCCGTGATAAATACTGGTGGGGTGGGTTACAGAATTCATCATACCACCTAACAAGAAAGGATAAGTCCAGCACTTAAGGTTGAAGGATAAATGAAGCTTGCTTTATTGAAATTTTGGCATAGGGATCATACAGCAGATAAGATTGTCTGACCCGTTTCGCACCAGCCGGTGCTTAATCGTAGACCGATTAAGCACAGGCTGGTGCGAAACGCGTCAGCCAATCTGCTGTATGATTCCTATGTCAAGATTTCAATAAAGCAAGCTTCATTTATCCTTCAACCTCGAGTGCCAGACATATCCTTTTATGTACTGTTGCTGAGAAGCCGTGGGCGGGACCGGAGGGTCCGAGGCACAGGTTGGTCAGAAGGAGGTAGCACGGATGAGCAGACAAGTTGTTACTATCATTCCACCTAAGGTGCAATTGCAGGGTTCCAATAATTCAAGATAGTGGCCGAAGGTCTCCTCACCTGCTTCATGACAATCTTTTCCTCTGGTCAGAGGCAGACCAGAGAAGTAGATCGCCGGTATTACTGAACAGTGCTATGCCTATGCATAGCACTGAAAAGTATTAGCAATCCAAAAATTGCTATAAATAGTCCTCTTTGGTGAGTTTTAATAAAGGTGAAAAAGCCTCTCTCACAATAAAAAATTTAATCTCCTGCTTCTCCCTGTTACACATGAAAATTGTAGAAGAATAAAATCAACATATTTGGTATGGCTGCGTAAGGAAATATCCGAACTGTAATGTCACGACTGGGAAGGGAAGGAGTGCACACTATTCTCGCCCACACCCCTAACACTGCCTACTTACGTACCCGCCCTAGGCAATGGGTGACAGTCCCTCCCTAGAGTGGCGTCAACTGTAAAAATAATAAAATACAATAATACAGACTCAGGTCAAGGAAGAGTAGGGAACAGACAGACTAAGGCTGGGTTCACACCACGTTTTCTTAAATACGGTTCCCGTATACGGTTTGGAGGAGGGGGGCGGGGCTTAATCGCGGCTTTTCGTCCGTATGCGGTTTCCCGACCGCAGGCAAAAACGTGGTCGACCACGTTTTTGCCTGCGGTCGGGAAACCGCATATGGACGAAAACTAAGCCGACCGGAGGCTGCGGTTCACTCGGTCGGCTCATAGACTTGCATTAAATACGGTTCCCGAATACGGCTGAGTGCGTATTAAGCCCCGCCCCCCTCCTCCAAACCGTAATCGGGAACCGTATTTAAGAAAACGTGGTGTGAACCCAGCCTAACAAAGCAAAACTAACACACTAACACAAAGTCAATGTCCACTATACGCGTCAAACACCAGGAGTTAGTCAGAGTACAAAATCGCTAATACCAGAGAGAAGTCGAGAAGACAAGCCAAAAGTCAAAATGCCAGATTTACAGAAAGCCAGCTAGGAGTACAAACTGAGCTCTTTAGCAGGCAAAGACTGGGCGTAGACTGCCAGCTAAGATAGGTCCAGACCAGGTGTTCAATCAAGGTCAGCTGACCAGTTTCAGCAGACAGGCATAACCAAAAGCAACAAGACCAAACAAAAGCTCTCAGTGCAAGTTAACCCTTCGGTTCCTTACAGTTAAAATATAATGTTAATGATCCCTTTACGGTGAATGACATAAAAAAAAAGTCCAAAATTGCTGAATTTTGGTCACATCACATTCCAGAAAAAAATCACAAACGCAAAAGTACAATAAAAACTACAGATCAAAAAATTACCCCTGATACAGCTGTGTACACGTAAAAATAAGTGTTATAGAGGGTCAGATTAGGGCAGTTTTAAACTTACTTATTTTGTTTAAAGAGTTTTAGTTTTTTTTTTTTAAAGCAGTACAAAAATAGAAAGGTTTGTAACCATGTGTATTGTTTTAATCATATTGACCCACAGTATAAATAGCAAATGTCAGTTTTACCGTAAAGTGTACTGTGTAAAAATGAAACCCCCAAATACCACAACCAAAAGTTGCAAAAATTACGGTTTTCATTTCAATTTCCTGCAACACATAATAAGTGTTTGGTTGCTGTATTCCCGTGTCCGGTGCTCAATGGCATGTCCAACCATCCGGCGGCATAATTGAGATGGTGGATGATTGTGAACTGTCCCATTCAAATGAACAGAATCAGTTCTAGCATCAGTTTCCCTTCGGTGCATGCTGGAGGGAAACTATGCCGGATGCCAGATATATGTGAACCCAGCCTTACAGAGGCAAGACAAAAACCTATGATAAATTGCAATTATTTTTAACATGTTTAGGCAATAAGAAAGTGACAATTTTATCATCGGTTTGTCAGGAGCTAAGAGAAAACTAATATAGCTGCACTTAATGTTGTTAATTTGGCAGCAATTTATCAAAACATGTACACAATGTACAAAACAAAATGCTTTTTTTGTACAAGATTCACTATATGCAATAATTTGCGCAGCTCCTGACACTTTTTAGCACCTATGAGAGGTGACGGAGCCTCCTACAAGTTTACTATAATTTATGCCAGAAAATTGCAGTAAATTATAAAAAATTTCCTCCAGCTCCCAGTTGGCATAGATTGCGGCACACAGACAATGATGTGCCACATTTATTACAAGGCCTACTCTAATTCATTTTCAGTTATCATAGGCATGTGGTCTTTTATACATTCCTTCTAAATCCTTCTAAGCATGCGCGTCCCTGTGCGTCGGCGTCAAGGCAACGTCACTAGTCCGGGGCCGGGCCCGGAGCGCGGAGAAGAGGGCCCCCCCCGGTGAAAATGGACAGCCCGGAACGACTAACCCTCCCCACCGGACGGTCCCTGCAGCATAGATGGCCCAGACCAGTTCACTCTTCCTTCCCACCAAGGGGAGGTGAGTAGAAAACTAAAGGGGGTGTCTGGATGATGACGAAGGCCGCAGTGGTCTTCAACCTGCGGACCTCCAGAGGTTTAAAACTACAACTCCCAGCATGCCCGGACAGCCGATGGCTGTCCGGGCATGCTGGGAGTTGTAGTTTTGCAACATCTGGAGGTCCGCAGGTTGAAGACCACTGATGGAGGGATTGACAGGCGGTGATGATGAAGGGGGGGGATGATGACGGGGGTCTGGATGATGACAGGGGGGGATGATGTATTTCCCACCCTAGGCTTATAGTCGAGTCAATAACTTTTCCTGGGTTTTTGGGGTGAAATTAGGGGCCTTGGCTTATATTCGGGTTGGCTTATACTCGAGTATATACGGTATATGTCAATCTGAAGTCAGCAGCTTATTAGCACATTGCAGGATTTCAGGATTTACATTTCAGGCAGATCTATTGCATGAATGGTCCGGCTGTGTGAATTAAAGAGTCACTTGATATTATCGCTTGAGGCCAGTTTACGCAGAATGATTATTGCAATTATTTGAATGAAAATGAGCAAAGAAAATCTTTTTGGAACTAGGGTGAAAATAAATGACAATATAATTGTTTCCCATACGTTAAACTGATTGTTCATTCATAGAGATGAAAGAATGATAAAATGTATCATTGTATGTACCACTGAACCTTCTAAATGGTTCAAGTTTGTCTTTTAATTTGTTCATACTGTGCTGTAAAGGTTTTTTTTTTCCTATTAGACATATTAGCATATTGCATATATGAAATTTTTTACTGTTTGGTGGAGGTCCAACTCCAAGGACCCCTACCAATCCTCAGAATGAAGGAGCTACAGTGCTAGCTAAAAGAGGGTTTTCCAGTTAGAAGCAAACCTAGACGTTTGGTTACATAATTCATGTAGATACAATGGGGGATATTTATCAAAGCCGTCTATGTCCCGCATCAATATAGACCAAACTACAGAGGGTCAGGCTGGTCTATTGTGCGCCTAATTTTTTAAAAGTTGCACGGCTCTTGATAAATTCTCTGCACAGACTGCGGGATCTATGCTTTAGACTGTATTTAAACCTGCTCCAACATGGTCTGACATTTCGGCGTACTTTCAGCCGATGCGACTTGTCGCTGAAAAGTCGCTTTTGATAAATTCAGCACCAATGCATTTTCAAATGCATTTCCATATACAATAGACTAGAATGCATCATGTTCTAAAAATCCTCTAGAGCAAAAGTCGCAAAAAAGTCGCACATATTTAGACTGCGACTTTCTGTGCGACAAATTTAGACAGGAAAAACCAGTCTAAATCATTTGATAAATCTCCCCCATTGAATATAAAGTATAAGATTTATCCTGATAAAATGAACAGAATTTAGTGGCAGGTGTACAGCTCATGGTAATGTACTAACTCTTATATGTTGGAATATTTAACCCCCCAGACTCTATTTTATGCTGCCTAGATACTGTTGAAAATATTTTGGAAACAAAGCACAGCGCACTTACTACTTGACTTACCTTTGACAGCTGCTCATGGATCTCTGCCAGGCTTGGCCGTATTTTCTTAACTCCAGAGATACTGCCGGTATTTCTATAATAATCGATATTGGGAACAGCATCCATGGTGTTGTGACCAAATGTTTTCATGTAATATGTTTGATTGTGAGTATCATAAGGATGGAAACTTCCTTCTGTCTTAATAGTGTCCCCATTGTGCAGGATGTTGTTGAACATCTCCCTATTTCCGGGACCATAATTCATTCTAAGCCTGTCTTCTCTAGCAAAAGATGTCTCTTCATATTGTGGAGGGTCCTTATCTCCTTCACAGGTGGGATTGTCATAGCCCTCACTAACAACATTCACCTGAAAACGTGTTGGGCTAAGAGGTGCTGTGTCTGCTGGAAATGAATGTGGGGAATTATTCATTGTCAGTGATACTGTGACTCTACAGTATACTACAGTATGTTGACTAGTAAAGGTGCTGTGCTAAGACTACACAACTTTCACTGTGATGTTATAAGTTCATTATTTTATTTCTAAATATGTATAGGCTTTGGGTTCTTCTTCAACTTCCTTCAAGTCTAAAAAAAAAAAGAAAAAAAAACACAATTAAGGCCCTTTTCTTCATTTTTGTAATAAAGTAAAGCATTCTGATCATTTTGCAAGACAGAGTCCATGGGTCTTGAATACAGAGTATGTTTTGGTCATTCTTTTTTGTAGTAGATTTTTGTTAGGTTTGGCTTCTTATTTAACATTATAAGAAACAACTATGAGAAAATGTAGGGCGTATTCCCCCTGTGATTCTGAGATAGTAAATGGAGCTGTGCTGACAGTGCACAGTCAGTTATGGGGCTGCTATGGCCCCTACATTCTCAGGATCAGTGGGTATCCCACTGTTTGGCCATGCAATGGTCATAAATTCAGGGATTGCCATTACTTTATAAGATCTGTATAATTATGTAAGCTTTGAGAAATAAAGACTTTATTATTGAATTTGTTTTTGTCCCATCACGTGAAAATAGTCCAAACTTTTCAAACTCAAATTACTATTGGAGGTGGTTTCTACTGCGGCTATTGTGTTCTGTGGAATATACTTTGCCCTACCAAGTAGTTCAGGGGATGGGAATGAACAATTACTATGTAGCATATTATTGGCTCATGCCCATTCAGCCACTGATCATGGTTAAATATCTTTAAACCATCACTAAACACATGAATAGCTCATGCTCTAGAACTGACTGGCAGGAGCAAGCTAGAGAAAAAAAATGTGTATGTGTATATATATATATATATATATATATATATATATATATATATTTACTTGTTTTGCATTATGTTTTCTAAATGTATGTGTTTAAGATTTTTTTTTTTTAAATGCACCGGAATTACCGTAAATATATTAAATGGTTGACATGGTCTTTCATACTTCAAAGACAATACTAGTTTTTGCAAAACCTGTTTGGTTATTTCACAAAATGAGATTTCAGGGTTTTTAATATAAAAAGTGGACCATATAAGCAAGACCACTAAGCAAGTGTGTGTATAAACTGCCAGGTAATTTTAGTGTCATAAATAGGGCTGAATTGAATACATCCCATTACAGTGATTCCATAAGTGATATATTTCATACAGAATAAGCAGGGACATGCTGATTTTCTTGCGGGTTCACAGTGGATCTGTGATATAAAATATAAAGTGTACCTCATATTTATTACTATCTGGTGAATACAGAAATTCCAAGACATTTTAAGAAAGTACATTATATACCTTATATAGTAGTTTCTCTTGTTCTAAACATAAGTAAGACAAAAGTGCCTAATTTTAAAGATAAGCCTTTATCAGATTTTTTAATGGCCAGCCTTTAAGAGTTCCTTTTTTCATTAAAAATATTTTACAAGTCACACAGACATGTCAAAAGTTTTGTTCAGTCAGAGGCTAGATGTCCAGAGTACTTCTCTTCCCAGCTAGCTGCACTCTGTCTCACTGCAGAAATTGGGTTCCATTGACATACACTAGAAGCTGTCTCCTGAAGCAAGACAGGAAAAGAAGAGAGCTGGGTAGTAAAGCGCTACCCAATCCAAATTTTTGACATGTCTATGTGACAAGTCAAAAGTTTTTTTTTTTTTAAGTGGCAGGAACACAAAGACAAGTGTTTCTCAATGTTCCTAAACTAAGTATGCCCTTCTGGACAAATCACAACAAAGTACCCCAAAGGCCAAGATTATACAGTGTACTACACAGTAAAAGTATAGTAAAAGCCTAGAATAAGCACTCCCAGAGACAAAGCAAATAGCTTGATCTTGATGAATCTCCCCCAAAGTTCCTATAATAAGCATAAATAAGGGTTTTCCTATTCGTGCCGTTTCTTATAAGTAGTTCACAAAGGTAAATCTACATTTTATAAAATAACATGGGAATGATTGAATTCCTTTAAGAATAGTCTAGTTGTCCTTTGTATCAGTAAAGGAAAAGCATGGCAAAGTAACAGAATCAACATTTAGAAGCTAAAAAGCATACAATGTTAAAATACAGAGAACCTGGATATGGATATTACTAACCTTTAAATCTGCAAAATGTAGGGTAAAACTTCTCTCTAGCAGGAATGCATTAGAAATTAAAACATGAGCTTTTATATCATCCTAACTTGACATCACCCTGCCCTCCATTATTCATTGGTTCAACACAATAGAAAAGCACAGGGCATCTCTACCAGTCACAAGCCCAGTAGCACCATTTGGAAGGGAGATCATTAATGGCTTACTCACACAATCCAACTGTTAAACATCAACTTACAGACAAATAAACTAATTCCAGTGTACTTGGAAGAAAACTAGAAGGACACTTGTACATTCTGGAAAAATATTAAAACCTTAACTGAATTTACAGCCCCTGTGAAATGACATAATAACATGCAATAGCGTTTATAACCGTAGCACGCTATTTATTCACACACTTGCGTGTTATCGGGGAAACTTATCAAGGTTATGGGAAGATAGGGTTGAAATAAACATATACTGCCATTCAGTGTTACTTTATTCTTTTTTAACAAAATTAAATTATGGAAAACAAAATCCATATCTATTAGGCTAAACATATATATATATATATATATATATATATATATATATATATATATATATATATATACATATATATATATATATATATATATATATATATATATATATATTGTACAAAAAGAAATAAGCATAAAGAAATTGTTACGACTTTTCTTCTCCATTGTATCCTCTGTTTGGCTCAAAAAGCCATAGAGTATGTACACAGTTTGTAAAAATTTGCTGGCATATTTTATTTTAAAAGCAAAAACCAAGTGCCATCCAAGCACAAAAGAGCCGGTGTATCCCTAATAATAAAACATAACTTTTATTGATTATAACTTAATATTGACGTAAGTTAAAATACACCTATATTGTCATGGTATAAATAGTCAATAAGTATCACACTGTGAAATTGTGTTAAAAAGTGTTTGTATCCAACACTGAGGCCAATGCCCAATCACTGAGATATATCACATATGTGCCATTGGCCCAAGGCTGCAGTCTCTAAGCTCTAATACCGTGACAACAATGAATTTTAAAAGCAAACAGACACTGCCACCTAACTAGTTTCACTCATTTACATGAGTTTCCTGGGTGCAGGCAAGTGACATATTTTATGCATGCATTTTAGGACATAAAAAATTACGGATAAAAATGTTTGAGTAAAATAAAACATATCTGTCAGGGACCGACCAGGGGGATAGGGAGAATGAGCCCTAAACTGACCCTAAAACATCTCTCCCGGCCTACTTGCCCATCCATCCTAAACGATGGATTGACAACTGGGCGCCGGTCCCTTCCTGCGCTAAAGTGCAGTGGCGTAAAAACAATACTGTGAGGATACTGGTGGTAAATCCTCTGTGTCAGTGGGGTGATGACGTGGGCCGTACCAGGGGAAAGGAGTCTAAGGGGTTACTGGTTTTCACCAGAGCCCTCAACAAAGCGGGATGGACTTGCAGCGGCAGGTAACCCCCAGGTCGTTCCACCCAATAGTGACTCAACCCCAACTGACGGCTGAGACAGGCGCGGTACACTGAGACACTGGCGCTGGAACACTGGCTTGAAACATACACAAGAAACGCTTTCACTGGCACTGAGGCAACAAGATCCGGCAATGCTAGGAAGGGGAAGTGGGTTTTTCTAATGAGGGCACAGGTGTGAGTACTGATTGGGCAGGCGCCAATTGATTGGCGCACTGGCCCTTTAAATCTCAGAGAGCTGGCACGCGCGCGCCCTAGGGAGTGGGGCCACGCGTGCCGGGACAGGTGAGGGGATTGGGATGCGAGCCGTGAGTGGGCGCGTCCCGCTATGCGGGTCGCATCCCCGCCGGTGACACTGATGCAGAGCTCCCGGTCAGCGGGTCTGACCTGGGCGCTGCATGGAGGTGAACGCCGCGAGCGCTCCGGGGAGGAGCAGGTACTCGGAGCGCTCGGCGTAACAGTACCCCCCCTTGGGTCTCCCCCTCTTTTTGGAGCCCAGGAACCTGTGAATGAGCTCCTTGTCGAGGATATTATCCTCGGGTTCCCAAGACCTCTCTTCGGGGCCACAATTCTCCCAATCTACGAGAATTTTTTTTTTTACCTCTGACCACTTTAGAAGCGAGGATTTCCTTTACAGCGAAGACATCAGAGGAGCCAGAGACAGGAGCTTGGGGGAGAAACGGTTAAGAACGAGAGGTTTGAGAAGTGAAACATGAAAGGAGTTAGGAATACGGAGAGAAGGGGGAAGAAGAAGTTTGTAGGAGACAGGACTGATTTGACTCTTGATTTTAAATGGTCCAAGGTAACGTGGTCCCAGCTTGTAGCTGGGAACGCGGAAGCGAATATACTTGGCAGAGAGCCACACTTTGTCCCCAGGAGCGAAGACAGGAGGAGTTCTTCTCTTCTTATCGGCATGTCTCTTCATACGAGACGAGGCCAGTAGGAGCGACTTTTGAGTCTCCTTCCAGATAATAGAGAAGTCCCGGGTAACTTCATCTACAGCAGGCAATCCAGAAGAAGTGGGAATGGGGAGGGGGGGCAGAGGGTGACGGCTGTACACCAAAAAGAATGGGGATTTGGCGGAGGATTCAGAATTTTTGAAATTGTACGAGAATTCAGCCCAGGGTAGAAGGTCGACCGTATCGTCTTGGCGGGAGGAGACAAAATGTTGCAAATAGTGACCAGGAATCTCTCTCTCTACTTGCCCATTGGATTGGGGGTGATAGGAGGACGAGAAATGTAATTTGATTTTTAATTGATTACAGAGAGCTCTCCAAAATTTCGATACAAATTGAACGCCTCTATCCGAGACGATATGCGTGGGTAGCCCGTGAAGGCGAAAAATATGCATAAAAAATTGCTTCGCCAATTGTGGCACAGAAGGAAGACCTGGAAGCGTAATGAAATGTGCCATTTTGGAGAAACGATCAACGACCACCCAGACTACGGTGTTGCCATGGGATACAGGAAGATCCGTAATAAAATCCATGGCAATTTGGGACCACGGCTGCTCAGGAACGGGTAAAGGATGGAGGAGTCCAGCAGGCTTCTGGCGAGGGGTCTTATCCCGGGCACAAACTGTACAGGCCCGAATGAAATCAGTGACGTCACCCTCCAGCGTAGGCCACCAATATAAACGAGAAATAAGCTGGATGGACTTCTTGATGCCAGCATGGCCAGCGAGGTGAGAGGAATGTCCCCATTTGAGAATCTTGAGGCACTGGCGTGGAGGGACAAAGGTCTTTCCGGGAGGAGTTTGACCAATAGAGGCTGGAGCAGAGGAGACCAGGCACCTAGGAGGAACAATATGCTGTAGAGGGACTTCAGATTCGGTGGCATCAGAGGAACGTGAAAGGGTGTCAGCCCAGATGTTCTTGTAAGCAGGACGAAAGTGAATCTCGAAGTTAAAGCGGGCAAAAAACTACAACCACCTAGCCTGGCAAGGGTTCAGACGTTGGGCAGACTGGAGGTACGAGAGATTTTTGTGGTCAGTGTAAATGACAATGGGGTGTTTGGAACCCTCCAATAGATGCCTCCATTCTTCGAGTGCTAACTTGATGGCTGGAAGTTCCCGATCACCAATTTTTTTCTGCCGGAGAGAAGGTTTTAGAAAAGAAACCACAAGTAATATTACATCCGGTAGAGTTTTTTTTGGAGAAGTACGGCTTCGGCTGAGGAGGCGTCCACTTCCAGCAAGAAAGGTCTCGATGGATCAGGTCTGGACAGCACTGGAGAAGAAGCGAAGGCAGTTTTGAGGCAGTTGAAGGCCTCCTCCGCTTGAGGAGGCCATGATTTAGGGTTGGCATTCTTCCTAGTCAAGGCCACAATCGGGGACACAATGGTGGAAAAATGGGGAATAAACTGTCGGTAGTAGTTGGCAAATCCTAGGAAGCGTTGGATAGCACGGAGTCCAGAAGGGCGTGGCCAATCTAAAACCGCTGACAGTTTGTCTGGGTCCATTTGAAGTCCCTGGCCAGAGACTAAGTAACCTAGGAAAGGAAGAGATTGACATTCAAAGAGACATTTCTCCATTTTGGCATACAGGTGATTTTCGCGGAGTCTCTGGAGCACTAGGCGGACATGGCGACGGTGTTCCTCAAGACTAGAGGAGAAAATCAGGATGTCGTCCAGGTAAACCACAACACAGGTATATAACAAGTTCCGAAATATTTCAGTAACGAAGTCCTGGAAGACTGCAGGAGCGTTGCAGAGTCCAAAGGGCATAACAAGATATTCGAAATGTCCGTCTCTGGTATTGAATGCGGTCTTCCACTCATCCCCTTTCCTGATGCGAATAAGATTATATGCGCCTCTTAAGTCCAATTTAGTGAAAATATTGGCGCCACGAAGACGGTCAAAGAGTTCAGAGATCAAAGGCAGGGGATAGCGGTTTTTGATGGTGATTTTATTTAAACCGCGGTAGTCAATGCATGGCCGTAGGGAACCGTCTTTTTTAGAAACAAAGAAGGACCCCGCTCCAGCAGGGGATGAGGACTTTCGAATAAATCCCCTCTTTAGATTTTCCTGGATATAGTCAGACATGGCTTGAGTCTCTGGGGCGGACAGAGGGTAGATCCTGCCCCGGGGTGGAGTAGTACCAGGAAGGAGGTCAATAGGGCAGTCATGAGGCCTATGAGGTGGCAAAGTCTCTGCTTGTTTTTTACAGAAAACATCGGCAAAGTCCTGGTAGGCCTTGGGAAGACCTGGTAGAGGTGGAGCCACAGAGGTTTGACTAATGGGAGCAGACGTGAGGCATTGTTTGAGACAAGATGAACCCCAACTCTTGATCTCCCCGGTGGTCCAGTCAAGGGTAGGAGAATGACGTTGGAGCCATGGCAGACCGAGAAGGGTTTCAGAGGTGCAGTTAGGTAGGACAAGCAATTCAATTTTTTCGTGATGCAGTCCAATGCACATTAGCAGGGGTTCTGTGCGGTAACGCACAGTGCAGTCCAATTTTTCTCCGTTGACTGAGGAGATGTAGAGTGGTCTGACGAGACTGGTCACTGGGATGTTGAATCTATTAACAAAAGAGGCCAAAATAAAATTTCCTGCAGAACTGGAGTCCAAGAAGGCCACAGCTGAGAAGGAGGAATTAGCAGAAGGAGAAATCCGCACAGGCACAGTGAGACGTGGAGAAGCAGAATTCACACCTAGAGCTGTCTCACCTTTGTGAGGAATCGGAGTGCGTTTCTCCTGACGCGGAGGTCGGACAGGACAGTCTTTTAGGGAGTGTTCGGTACTAGCACAGTACAGGCATAGATTCTCATTATGGCGGCGAGTCCTCTCTTGTAGGGTCAGGCGGGACCGATCCACTTGCATAGCCTCCTCGGCAGAAGGTATCGGAGCTCCTGGCGTCTTTCAGTGAAACGCATGTCAATGCGGGTGGCCAAATGGATAAGTTCAGACAGGTTAGCAGGAATTTCTCGTGCGGCCAGTACATCCTTGATGTTGCTGGATAAGCCTTTCTTGAAGGTCGTGCAGAGGGCCTCATTGTTCCAGGATAATTCAGAGGCGAGGGTACGAAACTGGATGGCGTATTCGCCTACGGAAGAACTTCCTTGGACTAGGTTCAGCAAAGCAGTCTCGGCAGAGGAGGCCCAGGCTGGCTCCTCGAAGACACTACGAACCTCAGTGAAGAAGGACTGGACAGTGGCAGTGACAGGATCATTGCGGTCCCAGAGCGGTGTGGCCCATGACAAGGCCTTTCCAGACAGGAGACTAACCACGAAAGCCATCTTAGACCGTTCTGTGGGGAATTGGTCCGACATCATCTCCAAATGTAGGGAACATTGAGACAGGAAACCACGGCATAGTTTAGAGTCCCCATCAAATTTGTCCGGCAGGGACAGGCGGAGGCTGGGAGCGGCCACTCGCTGCGGAGGAGGTGCAGGAGCTGGCGGAGGAGATGGTTGCTGAAGCTGTGGCAGAAGTTGTTGCAGCATGACGGTCAGTTGGGTCAGCTGTTGTCCTTGTTGCGCTATCTGTTGAGATTGCTGGGTGACCACCGTGGTAAGGTCAGCGACAACTGGCAGCGGGACCTCAGTGGGATCCATGGCCGGATCTACTGTCAGGATCCGGATGGGTATACTGTGAGGATACTGGTGGTGGATCCTCTGTGTCAGTGGGGTGATGACGTGGGCCGTACCAGGGGAATGGAGTCTAAGGGGTTACTGGTTTTCACCAGAGCCCGCCGCAAAGCGGGATGGACTTGCAGCGGCAGGTAACCCCCAGGTCGTTCCACCCGATAGCGACTCAACCCCAACTGACGGCTGAGACAGGCGCGGTACAAGGGATTAGGCAAGAGCAAGGTCGGACGTAGCAGAAGGTCAGGGCAGGCAGCAAGGATCGTAGTCAGGGGCAACGGCAGAGGATCTTGAACACTGGCTTGGAACATACACATGAAACGCTTTCACTGGCACTGAGGCAACAAGATCCTGCAATGCTAGGAAGGGGAAGTGGGTTTTTATAATTAGGGCACAGGTGTGAGTACTGATTGGGCAGGCGCCAATCAATGGCGCACTGGCCCTTTAAATCTCAGAGAGTCTAGGGAGCGGGGCCGCGCGCGCCGGGACAGAGCTGACGGAGGACGGGACAGGTGAGGGGATTGGGATGCGAGCCGCGAGCGGGCGCGTCCCGTTACGCGGGTCGCATCCCCGCCGGTGACACTGATGCAGCGCTCCCGGTCAGCAGGGACCCGGAGCGCTCGGCGTAACAGTCACAGACCAGAACAGAAACAGAAAACTACTGGACATCCAGATATACCAGACAGAATACAAATACTAATAGGGCAGAATATAAACTCACAAACAGAGCAGAATATAGTAAATTAACAAACAGTTCATAAACTGGATATCAGATAAACGGCAGACATGATAAAATTAACAAATAGGCTACTGGCCAGCAGACACACTCCACCATGTGGACAAAATGCTGACCCAGTAGGAACAAGAAATATAATACATGAAACACTAGACTAGAACTGGATGAGTCTAAATCCAGAACAGGAATATAACACAGGGAACAGGTAACAAGTAAGACTCAGACATAGTGTGAACACCAACAAAGCTGAACAGACATAATCCTAAAGCTGACTAATGTAACACAGACTAAAATACAAGGAGCATGCTATATAACCATGGCTAAAAACCCAGATAAAATGACAAGATAAATACAAGGTAAATGCTCAAGCAGACATAGTCATAATATTGCACAAACAAACATAGTAGTATTGCACTCAATAGCCAGCACCAGAATGCAGAAATCTGGCCTGAGTTCTCATTCGCTCAGAGCATTAACTATTCCCTATCCAGGTGGAATAGCAAACTGCTCTGAACAAACTAGTGTGTGAATACACACCTAAAGATAAAAATACAAAAACAAATAAACGGACATTACAATTTCATTGTAGTATTGAGCAACTAAATCTCGTTACCCATCAACCCCTTAAGGACCATTGACGTATGAGTACGTCCCTGCGCCCTGGGTCTTAAGGACCAGGGACGTACTCATATGTCCCAGTGAATTTCGCATCCCGCTGCGCCAGGCGGGTTGCGAATCCGCACGCCTGCTGAAATCATTCAGCAGGCATCCCAGGCAAACGCCGAGGGGCGTCCCGGGACCCCCACATGTCGACGATCGCCGCAAATCACAAGTGAATTCACACTTGCGATTTGCGCGATTCCGGGTCATTACGAGTCTATGTGACCCGGAATATAAGGGGGATCGCGGGTGTCTAAGACACCCACAATCCCCCTGAAGAGATAGGAGTGAGGTGGCAGGGGTGCCACCCCTCCTATCCCTGCTATTGGTGGTCTAGACACGACCACAATAGGTGGGGCAGAACGGGGAAACAACAGAGGATCGGCGCCGGAGTCCACTTACTGATCTGCGGAGGCTGCGGGCGACGATCGGCGGGCGGCGATGTCGTGCAGCAAGCTCCCTGGATCCGACGGAAGCCGGTAAGTTGCCTAGCAACATCTGGAGGGCTGCAGTCCGAGACCACTATATAGTGTTCTCTATACTGTAGCACTCCAGATGTTGCAAAACTACAACTCCCAGCATGCCCAGACAGCTGTTTGGGCATGCTGGGAGTTGTAGTTTTGCAACAGCTGGAGGGCTACAGTTTGAGACCACTATATGGTAGTCACTGAACTATAGCCCTCCAGATCTTGCAAAACTACAACTCCTAGCATGCCCACACAACTGTTTGCTGTCTGGGCATGCTGAGATTTGTAGTTTTGCAGCATCTGGAGGGCCTTAATTTACAGTGGTCTCTATACTGTAGCTCTCCAGATGTTGCAAAACTGCAAATCCCAGCATGCTGGGAGTTGTAGTTGCGATCCCTCCAGCTGTTGCATAACTACATCTCCCAGCATGCCCTTCGGTGATCAGTACATGCTGGGAGTTGTAGTTTTGCAACAGCTGGAGGCACACTGGTTGGAAAATATTGAGTTAGATAACAGAACCTAACTGAAGGTTTTCCAACCAGTGTGCCTCCAGCTGTTGCAAAAATACAACTCCCAGCATTTACGGTCTGTCAGTACATGCTGGGAGTTGTAGTTTTGAAACAGCTGGAGGTTCCCCCCCCCATGTGAACGTACAGGGTACATTCACACGGGCAGGCTTACAGTAAGTTTTCTGCTTCAAGTATGAGCTGCGGCAAATTTTTCGCCGCAGCGCAAACTCCTAGCAGGGAATTCACTGTAAACCTCCGCCAGTGCGAATGTACCCTAAAAACACTACACTACACCCATAATAAAGGGTAAAACACAACATATACACCCCTTACACTGTCCCCCCCCCCAATAAAAATTAAAAACGTATTGTATGGCAGTGTTTCCAAAACGGAGCCTCCTGCTGTTGCAAAACAACAACTCCCAGCATTTCTGGACAGCCACTGACTGTCCAGGCATGCTGGGAGTTTAGCAACAGCTGGAGGCACCCTGTTTGGGAAACACTGGCGTAGAATACCCCTATGTCCACCCCTATGCAATCCCTAATTTAGTCCTCAAATGCGCATGGCACTCTCTCACTTCGGAGCCCTGACGTATTTCAAGAAAACTGTTTAGGGCCACATATGGGGTATCTCCGTACTCGGGAGAAATTACACTACAAATTTTGGGGGACTTTTTCTCCTTTTACCCCTTATGAAAAGGTGAAGTTGGAAACTACACCCCTCACGGAATGTAACAAGGGGTATAGTGAGCATTAACATCCCACAGGTGTTTGACAAATTTTTGTTAAAGTTGGATGGGAAAATGAAAAAAAAAATTTTTTTCCACTAAAATGCTGGTGTTACCCTAAATTTTTCATTTTCAAAAGGGAAAATAGGAAAAAAGCCCCCCAAAATTTTTAACCCCATTTCTTCTGAGTAAGAAAATACCCTAAATGTGGATGTAAAGTGTTCGGCGGGCGAACTACAATGCTCAGAACAGAAGGAGCGCCATTGGGATTTTGAAGAGAAAATGTGTCCGGAATTGAAGGCCACGTGTGTTTACAAAGCCCCCATAGTGCCAGAACAATGGACTCCCCAACATGTGACCCCATTTTGGAAACTACACCCCTCACGTAATGTAATAAGGGGTGCAGTGAGCATTTACGCCCCACAGGTGTCTGACAGATTTTTGGAACAGTGGTCTGTGAAAATGAAAAATTAAATTTTTCATTTGCTCAGCCCACTGTTCCAAAGATCTGTCAAATGCCAGTGGGGTGTAAATACTCACTGCACCCCTTATTAAATTCTGTGAGGGGTGTAGTTTCCAAAATGGGGTCACATGTGGGGGGGTCCACTGTTCTGGCACCACGGGGGGCTTTGTAAACGCACATGGCCCCTGACTACCATTCCAAACAAATTCACTCTTCAAAAGCTCAATGGCGCTCCTCCTCTTCTGAGCATTGTAGTTCAACCGCAGGGCACTTGATATCCACACATGGGGTATTTCCATACTCAGAAGAAATGGGGTTACAAATTTTGGGGGGTATTTTCTGCTATTAACCCTTGCAAAAATGTGAAATTTGGGGGGAAACACACTTTTTTTTTTTTTACATATGCAAAAGTTGTGAAACCCCTGTGGGGTATTAAGGCTCACTTTATTCCTTGTTACGTTCCTCAAGGGGTCTAGTTTCCAAAATGGTATGCCATGTGTTTTTTTTTTGCTGTTCTGGCACCATAGGGGATTCCTAAATGCGACATGCCCCCCGACCAAAATTTGCTCTCAAAAAGCCAAATATGACTCCTTCTCTTCTGAGCATTGTAGTTCGCCCTTGGTGCACTTCAGGTCAACTTATGGGGTACCTCCATACTCAGAAGAGATGGGGTTAAAAATGTTGGGGGGTATTTTCTGCTATTAACCCTTGCAAAAATGTGAAATTTGGGGGGGGGGGGGGAAACACATTTTAGTGAAATATTTTCTTTTCTTTTTACATATGCAAAAGTCGTGAAACACCTGTGGGGTATTGTTATGCCTTCTCCTCCCCGGAGTGCTCGCGGCGTTCTCTTCTCTGCAGCGCCCCGGTCAGACCCGCTGACCGGGAGCGCCGCACTGTCACTGCCGGTGGGGATGGGATCCGCGTAGCGGGACGCACCCGCCCGCGGGTTGCATCACAATCCACTAACCTGTCCCGTTCCCCGACTGTCACGTCCCGGCGCGTGGCCCCGCTCTCTAGGGCGCGCGCGCACCGGCTCTCTGAGATTTAAAGGGCCAGTGCACCATTAATTGGTGCCTGGCCCAATCAGTGTCAATCACTTCTCATTCCTATAAAAACCCACTTCCCCTTCCTGTCCTCGCTGGATCTTGTTGCCTTAGTGCCCTGTGAAAGCGTTTTAGTGTGTTCCCAAGCCTGTGTACCCAGACCTTCTGCTGTTGCCCCTGACTACGACTCTTGCTACCTGCCCTGACCTTCTGCTACGTCCGACCTTGCTCTTGCCTTGTCCCTGTGTACCGCGCCTGTCTCAGCTGTCAGTGGGGTTGAGTCGCTATCGGGTGGAACGACCTGGGGGTTACCTGCCGCTGCAAGTCCATCCCGCTTTGCGGCGGGCTCTGGTGAAAACCAGTAACCCCTTAGATTCCGTTCCCTTGGTACGGCCCACGCCATCACCTCACTGACACAGAGGATCCACCTCCAGTGTCCTCGCTGCATACCAGTCCAGATCCTGACAGTAGATCCGGCCATGGATCCCGCTGAAGTCCCGCTGCCTAGTGTCGCTGACCTAACCACTGTGGTCGCCCAGCAATCACAACAGATCGCGCAACAAGGACAGCAGCTGACTCAACTGACCGTTATGCTGCAACAGATTCTGCCGCAACTACAGCAATCATCTCCTCCGCCAGCTCCTGCATCTCCTCCGCAGCGAGTGGCTGCTCCCAGCTACCGCCTGTCTCTACCGGACAAGTTTGATGGGGACTCTAAACAGTGCCGTTGATTCCTGTCCCAATGTTCCCTACACCTGGAGATGATGTCGGACCAATTCCCTACTGAACGGTCTAAGGTGGCTTTCGTGGTCAGTCTCCTGTCTGGAAAGGCCTTGTCATGGGCCACACCGCTTTGGGACCGCAACGATCCCACCACCGCTACTATCCAGTCCTTCTTCTCAGAAGTACGTAGTGTTTTTGAGGAGCCAGCCCGGGCCTCCTCTGCCGAGACTGCTTTGCTGAACCTCGTCCAAGGGAGTTCTTCTGTGGGTGAATACGCCATCCAGTTCTGTACCCTCGCCTCTGAGCTATCCTGGAATAATGAGGCCCTCTGCGTGACCTTCAAGAAAGGCTTATCCAGTAACATCAAAGATGTCCTGGCCGCACGAGAAATTCCTGCAAATCTGTCTGAACTAATCCATTTGGCCACCCGCATCGACATGCGTTTCTCGGAAAGACGCCAGGAACTTCGACAGGAAAAGGATCTTGTTCGCACCAGGCGGTTTTTCTCCCCGGCTCCTCTCTTCCAACGTCCTTTGCAATCTGTTCCTGTGCCTTCCTCCGAGGAAGCTATGCAAGTGGATCGGTCTCGCCTGACCCTACAAGAGAGGACTCGCCGCCGTAATGAGAATTTGTGCCTGTACTGTGCAAGTACCGAACACTTCCTAAAAGACTGTACTATCCACCCTCCGCGTCAGGAGAAACGCACGCACCTACTTCACAAGGGTGAAACGACTCTTGGTGTGGATTCTGCCTCTCCACGTCTAACTGTACCTGTGCGGATTTCTCCTTCCGCCAACTCCTCCTTCTCAGCAGTGGCCTTCTTGGACTCAGGTTCTGCAGGAAACTTTATCTTGGCCTCTTTCGTTAATAGGTTCAGTATCCCAGTAACCCGTCTCGTCAAGCCGCTCTTTATCTCTTCTGTTAACGGAGAGAAATTGGACTGCACTGTGCGCTACCGCACTGAACCCCTACCCATGAGCATTAGACTTCACCATGAAAAAATTGAATTTTTCGTTCTGCCTAACTGCACCTCTGAAGTTCTTCTCGGCCTGCCGTGGCTCAAACGTCATGCTCCTACCCTCGACTGGACCACTGGGGAGATCAAAAGTTGGGGTCCTTCTTGTCACAAGCGATGCCTCACATCTGCTCCCACTTGTCAAACCCCTGAGGCTTCACCTTTACCGGGCCTTCCCAAGGCTTACCAGGACTTTTCAGATGTTTTCTGCAAAAAGCAAGCAGAGATCTTACCTCCTCATAGACCTTATGATTGTCCCATTGACCTCCTTCCTGGTACCACTCCGCCCCGTGGCAGGATTTACCCTCTGTCAGCCCCAGAGACTCAAGCCATGTCGGAGTACATCCAGGAGAAGGTTTTATTCAGAAATTCTCATCCCCTGCTGGAGCGGGGTTTTTCTTTGTTTCTAAAAAGGATGGATCCTTACGTCTATGTATTGACTACCGCGGTTTAAATAAAATTATCATCAAAAACTGCTATCCCCTGCCTTTGATCTCCGAACTCTTTGACCGTCTACGTGGAGCAAGTATCTTCACCAAACTGGACTTAAGGGGCGCGTATAATCTTATTCGCATCCGTAAAGGTGATGAGTGGAAGACCGCTTTCAATACCAGAGATGGACATTTTGAATATCTAGTTATGCCTTTTGGGCTCTGCAACGCCCCTGCAGTCTTCCAGGACTTTGTTAATGAGATCTTGCGGGACTTATTGTATACTTGTGTTGTGGTTTACTTGGATGACATCTTGATTTTTTCCTCTAACTTCGTCGTCATGTCCGTCAAGAGCTCCAAAGACTCCGTGAAAACCACCTGTACGCTAAGTTCGAAAAATGTCTCTTTGAATGCAACAGTCTTCCTTTCCTAGGTTACCTAGTCTCTGGCCAAGGGCTTCAAATGGATCCAGATAAACTGTTGGCTGGCCACGCCCAATCCTTGGATTGGCCACGCCCTTCTGGACTCCGCGCTATCCAACACTTCCTATGATTCGCCAACTATAACCGACAGTTTATTCCCCACTTCTCCACCAATGTGGCCCCTATTGTGGCTCTGACCAGGAAGAATGCTAATCCTAAGTTGTGGCCTCCACAAGCGGATGAGGCCTTCAATCGCCTCAAAGCTGCCTTCACCTCTGCACCAGTTCTGTCCAGACCTGATCCGTTTAAACCATTCTTCCTGGAAGTAGACGTTTCCTCAGTCGGAGCTGGAGCCATACTTCTGCAAAAAAACGCTACCGGACGTAACATTACTTGTGTTTATTTCTCAAAGACTTTCTCCCCGGCAGAAAAGAACTACTCTATTGGAGATCGTGAACTTCTGGCCATCAAGTTAGCACTCGAGGAGTGGAGACATCTATTGGAGGGTTCCAAACACCCCATTGTCATTTACACTGACCACAAGAATCTGTCTTACCTCCAGTCCACTCAGCATCTGAATCCTCGCCAGGCTAGGTGGTCGTTGTTTTTTGCCCGCTTCAACTTCGAGATACACTTCTGTCCCGCTGACAAGAATGTCAGAGCTGACGCCCTTTCTCGTTCCTCTGATGTCCCTCCGAGTCTGAAGCCCCTCTACAGCATATCATTCTGCCTGAGTGCCTGGTCTCCTCTGCTCCAGCCTCACTGGGGCAAACCCCCCCAGGAAAGACTTTCGTTCCCCCACGTCTTCGCCTCAAGATCCTCAAATGGGGCATTCTTCTCAACTTGCGGTGGCCTACACTAGAGGGTGACGTTACTGATTTTGTTCGGGCCTGTACTGTTTGTGCCCGGGATAAAACCCCTCGCCAGAAACCTGCCGGACTCCTCGTACCTTTGCCCGTCGCTGAGCAACCATGGTCCCAAATTGCCATGGATTTCATTACTGATCTTTCCGTATCCCATAGCAACACCGTCATCTGGGTGGTCTTTGATCGTTTTTCCAAAATGGCTCCCTTCATTCCGCTTCCAGGCCTTCCTTCTGCGCCACAGTTGGCGAAGCAATTTTTTCTTCACATTTTTCATCTTCACGGGCTTCCCACGCATATCGTCTCGGATAGAGGCGTTCAATTTGTGTCAACATTTTGGAGAGCTCTCTGTAATCAATTAAAGATCAAATTAAATTTCTCGTCCTCCTATCACCCCCAATCTAATGGACAAGGGGAAAGAGTCAACCAGATTCTTGGTGACTACTTGCGACATTTTGTCTCCTCTCACCAAGATGATTGGGTCGACCTTCTGCCTTTGGCTGAATTCTCGTACAATTTCAAAAATTCTGAATCCTCCGCCAAATCCCCATTCTTTGTGGTGTACGGCCGTCACCCTCTGCCCCCCTCCCCATTCCCACTTCTTCTGGAGTTCCTGCTGTGGATGAAGTAACCCGGGACTTCTCCGTTATCTGGAAGGAGACTCAAAAGTCGCTCCTACTGGCCTCGTCTCGTATGAAGAGACATGCAGATAAAAAGAGAAGAACTCCTCATGTCTTCACTCTTGTTGACAAAGTGTGGCTCTCTGCCAAATATATCCGGTTTCGTGTTCCTAACTACAAGCTGGGTCCACGTTACCTTGGATCATTTAAGGTCAAAAGTCAAATCAACTCTGTCTCCTACAAGCTTCATCTTCCTCCTTCTCTTCGTATTCCTAACTCCTCTCATGTTTCCCTTCTCAAACCTCTCGTTTTTAATCGCTTTTCCCCCAAGGTCACCGTTCCTGCTCCTGTCTCTGGCTCCTCTGATGTCTTTGCAGTAAAAGAAATCCTCGCCTCCAAGTTTGTCAGAGGTAAAAAAAAATTCTTGTTGACTGGGAGAATTGTGGCCCCGAAGAGAGGTCTTGGGAGCCCGAGGACAATATCCTCGACAAGGAGCTCATCCATAGGTTCCTGGGCTCCAAAAAGAGGGGGAGACCAAAGGGGGGGTACTGTTACGCAGGGAGCAGGGACCCGCAGCGCTCGCGGCGTTCTCTTCTCTGCAGTGCCCCGGTCAGACCCGCTGACCGGGAGCGCTGCACTGTCACTGCCGATGGGGATGCGATCCGCGTAGCGGGACGCGCCCGCCCGCGGGTCGCATCCCAATCCACTCCCCTGACCCCTTCCCCGGTTATCACGTCCCGGCGCGCGCGGCCCCACTCTCTAGGGTGCGCACGCGCCGGCTCTCTGAGATTTAAAGGGCCAGTGCACCATTAATTGGTGCCTGGCCCAATCAGTGTCAATCACTTCCCATTCCTATAAAAACCCACTTCCCCTTCCTGTCCTCACCGGATCTTGTTGCCTTAGTGCCCTGTGAAAGCGTTTTAGTGTGTTCCCAAGCTTGTGTACCCAGACCTTCTGCTGTTGCCCCTGACTACGACTCTTGCTGCCTGCCCTGACCTTCTGCTACATCCAACCTTGCTCTTGCCTTGTCCCTGTGTACCGCGCCTGTCTCAGCTGTCAGTGGAGTCGCTATCGGGTGGAACGACCTGAGGGTTACCTGCCGCTGCAAGTCCATCCCGCTTTGCGGCGGGCTCTGGTGAAAACCAGTAACCTCTTAGATTCCGTTCCCTTGGTACGGCCCACGCCATCACCTCACTGACACAGAGGATCCACCTCCAGTGTCCTCGCTGCATACCAGTCCGGATCCTGACAGGTATTAAGGCTCACTTAATTCCTTGTTACGTTCCTCAAGGGGTCTAGTTTCCAAAATGGTATGCCATGTGTTTTTTTTATTTTTTTTGCTGTTCTGGCACCATAGGGGCTTTCTAAATTCAACATGCCCCCCAAAAACCATTTCAGAAAAACACTTTACATAGGCACTTTACATAGACACTTTACATAGACATATGAGGTATGTGTTTACTCGAGAGAAATTGGGCTACAAATACAAGTATACATTTTCTCCTTTTACCCCTTGTAAAAATTCAAAAATTGGGTCTACAAGAACATGCAAGTGTAAAAAATGAAGATTGTGAATTTTCTCCTTCACTTTGCTGCTATTCCTGTGAAACACCTATAGGGTTAAAACGCTGACTCAATGTCATTTTGAATACTTTGGGGGGTGCAGTTTTTATAATGGGGTCTTTTATGGGGTATTTCTAATATGAAGACCCTTCAAATCGACTTTAAACCTGAACTGGTCCCTGAAAAATAGTGAGTTTGAAAATTTTGTGAAAAATTGGAAAATTGCTGCTGAACTTTGAAGCCCTCTGATGTCTTCCAAAAGTAAAAACTTGTCAATTTTATGATGCAAACATAAAGTAGACATATTGTATATGTGAATAAAATAAGATGTATTTGGAATATCCATTTTCCTTACAAGCAGAGAGCTTCAAAGTTAGAAAAATGCAAAATTTTTAAATTTTTTCATCAAATTTAGGGATTTTTCACCAAGAAAGGATGCAAGTTACCACAAAAATTTTCCACCATGTTAAAGTAGAATATGTCACGAAAAAACATTCTCGGAATCAGAATGATAACTAAAAGCATTCCAGAGTTATTAATGTTTAAAGTGACAGTGGTCAGATGTTCAAAAAACGCACTGGTCCTAAGGTTTAAAATGGCCTTGTCCTTAAGGGGTTAAACACTGGCCATTATCATTTCCAGTACTGACTACTTACCTTAAGGAATGACGCCAGCTATGACTTGTTTGCATGTTTAAGAGATAAGGACATTGCCTGGCAGTACTCCTTTCTGGCTATGGTAAGGAAATCATTATTTATTATAATTGGAAGTGTTAAGTCAGTTTTAAAATTGATTAGAAATTACATTCTATAACTTACACTATGGGCTATGAAAGTAGACTATACTGGTAGGCAGAAGAGAATTTCCTTTATATTGAAGGCAGGCTTTTCAGTATAGTACAACTATTTATTAGAATTAAAGACAGTCTTTCTTAGTAAGAAAACTCAAATTAATCTGTGCCAGTGGTGCTGAATGCCCAGAGGGATTATGCACATGACTTCTCCACTGTATCACCTATTAGGGTCATTTAAAGGGGTACTCCGCCCCTAGACATCTTATCCCCTATCCAAAGGATAGGGGATAAGATGTCAGATCACCGCAGTGCCGCTGCTGGGGAGCCCCAGGATCCCCGCTGCGGCACTGCGCTATCACTACAGTACAGAGCGAGTGCGTTCTGCATGTAATGAACAGCAATACAGGGGCCGGAGCATCGTTACGCCACGGCTCCGCCCTTCGTGACGTCACGGCCCTCCCGTTTCAATACAAGTCTATGGGAGGGGGCGCAGCGGTCGTCACGCCCCCTGCCATAGACTTGCATTAAGGGGACGGGCGGTGATGTCATGAGGGGCAGAGCCATGACGTCACGCGGCTCCGTCCCCTGTATCGCCCGTCATTACGCACAGAGCGAACACGCTGTAATGATAGCACAGTGCCGCAGCGGGGATCCCAGGGCTCCCCAGCAGCGGGACCGCGGCGATCTGACATCTTATCCCCTATCCTTTGGATACTATGTGTGTGTGTGTGTGTGTGTGGGGGGGGGGGGTGTTGTGGTGCAGTGTGTGTGCCAGTGTGTGTGTGTGGGGTGGGGGTGGTCAGTGTGTATGTGTGAGTCTGTGTGTGCCAGTGTGTGTGTGTGTGTGGGGTGGGGGAGGTCAGTGTGTGTGTGTCTGTGTGTGCCAGTGGGTGGGGGGGGGGTCAGTGTGGGGGTGGTCAGTGTGTGTGTATGAGTCTGTGTGTGCCAGTGTGTGTGTGTGGGGGTCAGTGTGTGTGTGTGGGGTGTCAGTGTGTGTGTGTGTGTGTGGGGGGGGGGTGTCAGTGTTTGTGTGTGTGTGGGGGGGGGGGGGGTCAGAGTGTGTGTGGGTGTGTGAGTCTGTGTGTGTGTGGGGGGGTAACTTTGCTACCGTGCTAAACCTTCTACTTAATGTGGGGAACCTGCGACTTAATGTGGGGAACCTAATACTTAATGTGGGGAAGCATAATGTGGGGAGCCTGTGACTTAATATGGGGAAGCCTAATGTGGGGAACCTGCTACTTAATGGGGGAACCTGCTACCTAATGACCCAATATGGGAAAACTGCTTCCTAATGTGGGGAAATGATGCTACCTTATGTGTGGAAACTGGGGGTGTGGGGCAGTAGCACCCTTATCATCCACCAGCAACACCACAATCCCCCCCCCCCTCCCGTAGTAATAGCATCAGCTTATGGGATATAGGGGGTGCTGCTGCGGTTGTGGTATTGTATTTAGAGGACGCACTGTATGGCAAGGTTATATTCAGAGGGCGCAGTGTGTGGTAGTATTATATTTAGAGAGCAGAGTGTATAGTAGTATTGTATTTAGAGGGTAGGTGTGTGGCAGGTTATATTCAGAGGGTGCAGTGTGTGTTGGTATTATATTTAGAGGATACAGTATGTGACATTATTATATTCAGAGAGTACGGTGTGTGACAGATTTATATTCAGAGAGTACAGTGTGTGGCAGATTTATATTCAGAGAGTACAGTGTGTGGCAGATTTATATTCAGGGGTACAGTATGTGGCAGATTTATATTCAGGGGTACAGTATGTGGCAGATTTATATTCAGGGGTACAGTATGTGGCAGATTTATATTCAGAGGGTAAAGTGTGTATGGAAGGTTTATATTCAAAGAGTGCAGTGTATAGTAGTATTATATTTAGTGTCTGGCAGGTTTATAATAATTATTGTTTTTACATAGAGGATCAGAATGCGCTGACATAGTGAGGAGACATCTTGGCATCACATTCTGCAGAGAGAAGATTCAGCTGGAACAAGTCCTGGCGGTATGTACCATCTGAATTAGATAAGGGAAGACTATAGAGAAGACGTCACCTGTAGTCACTGATATCATTGTACATTCTCCTCACTATGTCCTATCAGAGCTGTAGTCACTTGTAAGTTCTACAGTTATGATGAGTGAAACTACAACTCCCAGCATGTCCTCACTGAAAAGGGCATGCTGGGAGTTGTAGATATGCAACAGCGGGCGGGTGGCATTTTTATGCCAGGGTGCCCCCAGCATTTGCTAAATTACATCTCCCATCATTCAGTGTGTAGGTGTGGAGCATTAGGTGGGATTTTGTTGGAATAGGAGCATGGCAGTGGTGTGACCAAGGGCAGGAGTCTTGATTCTTTTTTTTTTGGTCCAGGTGCCCTGAGAGTTGTCAGTCCGCACCTGGAGAGCGCCAGCATTGTTATAAAATTTTATAGAAAAAAAAATGAATTTTGTAGGGGCTTTTATGGCGACTGTAGTTTTTTTTTTCTTTTTTTCTTTTCTTCTTCATTGGGGGGGGGGGGGGGGGGGCAGCACTTTACTCTAATGCCTCTGGAACTTGGAAATGAGAGATGTGGGCAGGGCCAGGGAGAGACAAATGAAAGGAGTGACTGATGGCCATCATGGAGGGGGGGGGGGATGATTATGAATTATGTACTCATATGAGAGATGTGAACTGTGAAAAGGGCAAAAAGAAAAGGGTGACTGATGGCCATCATGGGAGGGGGGGGGGGTGATTATGAATTAAGTGTGCCTAACTATGGAAATGAGAGATGTGAACAGGGCAGGGTAAAAAGAAAGGCGTGATGGCCATCATGGAGGGGGGGGGGGGGACTGTGACATAAGGGGGGAGAAATGTGACATGAGGGGGAGAAATGTGACATGAGGGGGTGAAATGTGACACGAGGGGCAGAAATGTGACACGACGGGCAGAAATGTGACATGAGGGGGTGAAATGTGACATGAGGGGGTGAAATGTGAAACGAGGGGCAGAAATGTGACATGGAGGGGCAGAAACGTGACGTGAGGGGAGAAATGTGACATGGAGGGGCAGAAATGTAACATGGAGGGGCAGAAACGTGACGTGAGGGGAGAAATGTGAGATGGAAAGGCAGAAATGTGACATGAGGGGAGAAATGTGACATAGAGGGGCAGAAATGTGACATGAGGGGAGAAATGTGACATGGAGGGGCAGAAATGTGACATGAGGGGAGAAATGTGACATTGTGGGATTGACATAAAAAGGGTTGGTGTGAAAAGGGGGGTGTTGACATAAAATTGCGGAATATTGTAATCTAGGAGCCAGCAAAATAAGTTAGTGGCCAGGTTCTGAGGTCAAAATATAACAGTACCAGTGAGGACTATTTGAGTGTGTTTTCACATACTTTTATATGTACTTTTTTAGTTGTATCTTGATTTTTATTTCATTTTATGTTGTCATTTTTTACTTTTATTCAACTTGACTGCAGAGCCAGTGCAATGTGTGCATGCCTGTTTTATTACTTTTACTTCTTGCCTACTGTTTGGGTGTATCCATCAAGGTGGAGAACCCTGCTTAAAATATCCATGATGAGCCCCACTAATTTTATAATACTATTTACACACACATAAGATGCCATATATGCGTCATCCACAGATAAATACCAGTGCGTCATCCACAGATCCCAATTTGTCAGGATATAAGGCAAATTTTACGGCATTTAACGTTATCAATAAATAATATCGTTCAAAAGTTTTTGTTTTATTAGTTGTTTTATTTGTATCCTCCCAACCTATGTGGATACTTGCATGCAGAATATTCTCTATAAAAACTTATTGAAACTAAAAACAGTGTACCATCCTATGTATTTTCGGTTTTAAAAATGTGGCTCTCAAAATAAATTTCAATAGTGGTTTTGGTGAGATTTGGCTCAGTTGAAAAAAAAGGTTGCCCACCACTGGTCTATGCTACAAGAAGATTGCCAAGATCCTAAAACTGAGCTGCAGTGTGGTGGGCAAGACCATGCAGAGGTTTCAAAGGACAGGTTCCACTCAGAACAGGCCTCACCATGGTGGACCAAAGAAGCTGAGTACACGTGCTCAGCACCATGTCTAGAGCTTTTCTTGGGAAATAGACAAGTGCTGCCAGCATTGCTGCAGAGGTTGAAGAGTTGGAGGTCAGCCTGTCAGTGCTCAGACCATATGCCACACTGCCTCAAATTGGTCTGCATGGTTGTGGTTCTAGAAGGACACAAGACCGCCCGAAAACAGTTTGCTGAAGACATACAAACTAAGAACATTGATTACTGGACCATTTTCTATGGTGGTGTCAAGCGTATGTGGTGGCAGGACGCCATTGTCCAAGTAAAAGCAAATGTAGATTTATTCCATCACTAGCAGTGTTACAGAGCTATGTTTCAGCAGATTCAAGCACTGACAAAAGGTGTTGTGGTGCTGCTAAAACAAAAGGTACGGCTAAAACATAGCTCTGTAACACTGCTTGTGATGGAATAATGGAATAAATCTATACTTTCTTTGTGTGCTGTAATCATCTGTGTATGTATATGGTGAGCCTCTGCAATTGTTTTTTACAGAGTGCTGTTCTTCGCAAAAAAAAAAAATAAATAAATAAAAAAAAAATAATAAAAATAAAAAAAATATATATATATATATATATTACATGCTGTGACAGTTTAACTGCTGGATGAGTGTATTAACTGCTGGATGAGTGTAGAGAGCAACTGGTTAAAGGGATTTTACTGGGATTTTTATGGATTGTGAATGGAATCTCCGCTTGCAGAATTCCGCTAGCGGAGATTCCATTCTGGCGGCGGCCGCCGATATACTTCGGCGGAAGGACCATGCAGCACTGCACCATCACCATTGACGGCTATACAGTGTTTGCGGACTTCCGCGCAAAGAATGAACATGTTCTTTCTCTTTGCGGAACAATTTCAGCGGCGCAATTGACCGCCGCTGAAATTTTGTAGGGTGAATGGGTCTCGCGGAAACCCGTTCACACTGATGTTTATGTTTTCAGCGCGAAATTCCGTTTGTTGAATTCCGCTCACGGAATTCCGCGAGAATTACGTAGTATGTACATACCCTTAGAAAAACAAAAACAGTCCCACACACTTCCACAGACAGGGGTTTTGCTGTTTCTGGAAGAAAACAACCATGGGTTTTTTCCTGAAAAAGTCCTCATGGTTTTAATTGTTGACATGAAGGTCATTTTCCACAATTATGAGGCGTTCAAAAAATGTGGATTATTTTAGGAAAACATGTATGTATCCAGTCAGTTCTTGTGCCATTATTTGTAAGGCTTAATTTTGGTGGTTAAGAATGAATGTTGCATGAAACAAGAAGCTAGATGGTGTCTTTATTCACCAATGATTGCTTGTACTTAGAAAGCATTTAAGAAACAAAAAGTCCCTATGAATAATATATCATTCCAGATAGAAACATAGAAAGGTAAGGTGTGTAAGTTTAGTGCTTTCTTGTGTAATCATTGACTGGAATAATGCCAGGAGCCATAATGTAAGTTACAATGGGAAGTCCAAGCAATTAATAGATGGGAAAGTAAAGAGCTAAGAAAGTTTAAAAAAGTCTTCCCATAGTCTACAGATTTATTGTACTGTTCACTGTGATAGGAATGTATTTATTATATACACTAAGGCCCAGATTCAGGGCTGGATTAAGAGCATCATGGGTCTGCTGCTGAAGATTGTGATGGGCCTTTTTATCAAAGTATATATATGTTCCCCTCACATATAATTCCCCATGTGCTGCCCCCTCAGGGTGCATTATATGTGAGGGGCACAGGCATTATTAGTAAGGGGCAAATGTCAGGGGGGCATTATAGGTGCATTATATGGGCACATGACAGGGGGGCCCCTGTCATGTGCCCCTCACATATAATGCCCCCTGACATGTGCCCCTCACAAATAATGCCCCCCTGTTCTGTGCCCATCACATATAATATCCCCTGTCCTTTGCCCCTCACATATAATGCCCCATGTCCTGTGCCCCTCATATATAATACCCCCTGTCCTGTGCCCCTCACATATAATGCTCTACTGTCTGGTGCCCCTCATATATAATACCCCCTGTCCTGTGCCCCTCACATATAATGCCCTACTGTCCGGTGCCCCTCACATATAATGCCCCCTGTCCTGTGCCCCTCACATATATTGCCCCCTGTCCTGTGCACCTCACATATAATGCCCCATGTCCTGTGCCCCTCATATATAATACCCCCTGTCCTGTGCCCCTCCCATATAATGCCCCCTGTACTGTGCCCCTCACATATAATTCGTCCAGTCCTGTGCCCCTCACATATAATGCCCCCTGTTATGTGCCCCTCACTTATAATTTGCCCTTTTCTGTGCATTCACACCGCCCCCCATCCCACCAAGTTTTAATAATTCCCCTGTACCATACGACGCCCGAGCACCTCTCTCCAGCTGTCACATTTCTCACACGCTGTTCCGTTCTTGCAGTGTGAGAGCTGCGGGGAGGTGATCTCCGGACGCCAGCGCGATGATGTGACATCATCGCGACGGCCTGCCGTGGATGGCGTCCTTGTGGCTCACACTGCAAGAATGCAGCAGCGTGTGAGAAATGTGAGGGAGTGGTGGAGCGGGACAGCTGACAGCTCCCGCTCCACCATGCTATAGTACAGGAGGAGCAACAATCTCAGGGGGCAATTGCCCCATTGCCCCTCCCTGGATCTGCCACTGGCAGCATGGAGGTGATAGAGCAGGGGTCTCAAACTCAAATTATCTGGGGGTCACTGGAGGTAGCAGCTGGGTGAGGCTGGGTCGCATGCACCCCTTACATATAATGCCCCCATCATGCGCCCCTTACATATAATGCCCCCATCATGCGCCCCTTATCATCCACCAGCAACACCCCCCACCAGAAGTAGCACCACCATCATCTACCAGCAACCCCCCCCCCATTCCCCCTTTCCCTGTGTGGTAATAGCTTATGGATGATGGGGGTGCTACTTCTGGGGGGGAGCATTAGGCAAGCAGCAGTTTCCCCACATTAGGAAGGTAGCGGTTTCCCCACATTAGGAAGGTAGCATGTTCCCCACATTAGGTAGGTAGCAGTTTCCCCACATTAGGTAGTAGAAGTTTTCCCACATTAGGTAGTAGCAGGTTCCCCACATTTGGTAGTAGCAGGTTCCCCACATTAGGTAGTAGCAGGTTCCCTACATTAGTTAGTAGCAGTTTTCCCACATTAGGTACTAGCAGGCTCCCCACATTAGGTAGTAGCAGGCTCCTCACATTAGGTAGTAGCAGGCTCCCCACATTAGGTAGCAGCAGGCTCCCCACATTAGGTAGTAGCAGGCTCCCCACATTAGGTAGTAGCAGGCTCCCCACATTAGGTAGCAGCAGGCTCCCCACATTAGGTAGCAGCAGGCTCCCCACATTAGGTAGCAGCAGGTTCCCCACATTAGGTAGTAGCAGGTTCCCCACATTAGGTAGTAACAGGTTCCCCACATTAGGTAGTGGCAGGTTCTGCACATTAGGTAGTAGCAGATTCCCCACATTAGGCAGTAGCAGGTTCCCCACATTAGGTAGTAGCAGGTTCCCCACATTAGGTAGTAGCAGGTTCCCCACATTAGGTAGTAGCAGGTTCCCCACATTAGGTAGTAGCAGGTTCCCCACATTAGGTAATAGCGGGTTCCCCACATTAGGTAGTAGCAGGCTCCCCACATTAGGTAGCAGCAGGCTCCCCACATTAGGTAGCAGCAGGCTCCCCACATTAGGTAGCAGCAGGTTCCCCACATTAGGTAGTAGCAGGTTCCCCACATTAGGTAGTAACAGGTTCCCCACATTAGGTAGTGGCAGGTTCTGCACATTAGGTAGTAGCAGATTCCCCACATTAGGCAGTAGCAGGTTCCCCACATTAGGTAGTAGCAGGTTCCCCACATTAGGTAGTAGCAGGTTCCCCACATTAGGTAGTAGCAGGTTCCCCACATTAGGTAGTAGCAGGTTCCCCACATTAGGTAATAGCGGGTTCCCCACATTAGGTAGCAGCGGGCTCCCCACATTAGGTAGTAGCAGGTTCCCCACATTAGGTAGTAGCAGGTTCCCCACATTAGGTAGTAGCAGGTTCCCCACATTAGGTAATAGCGGGTTCCCCACATTAGGTAGCAGCGGGCTCCCCACATTAGGTAGAAGCAGGTTCCCTACATTAGGTAGTAGCAGGTTCCCTACATTAGGTAGTAGCAGGTTCCCCACATTAGGTAGTAGCAGGCTCCCCACATTAGGTAGTAGCAGGTTCTTCACATTAGGTAGCATTGTCGTACCCCCCCCCCCACATATATATATATACACACACACAGACACACAAACATACACACAAAGACAGACACACACACATACACACACACACAGACAGACACACACATACACACAGACAGACACACACACATCGACACACTTACCTGCGCCGGCGGCCTGCCGAGTGACGTCACTGAAGTCCTCCGCGGGTCTGCGGTGGGACGTCACATGCGTGACGTCCCTCATCAGACTCGGGCCGGCCAACCGGAGACCGGGAGGAGGAGGGCGGGGTAAGTAAAGTTTTCCAGGCATTTAGCGCTGCTCGCCTGAAGCAGGGACAAATGCCTGAAGAAGTTACCTGCCCGGCGCCCGGAACTGCATGTCCCGGGCGTCGGGCAATACAAATTTCACATACTGCAAATGGCCCGCGGGCCGGCAGTTTGAGGCTTGATTGTTGCGGGCGCCGGTCAGTCTGTGTGGGCCGTTTGTGCGGGCCACTGGGCCTATTTTAACGCAGGGGCCTGGAGCTGCCGCTCCATCCGCCCCTACTTTAATCCAGCCCTGCACAGATTTATCGAACAGTGTGAGAGAAAAAATAGAGTGATTTTCCCACAGCAACCAATCACAGCTCAGCTAACGAGCTCTGGTAAAGTGAAAGCTGAGCTGTGATTGGCTGCTGTGGGATTTGGGCCCAATTCCTGCCATGTCTGGCAGTATTCTCAGCCGACATAGCAACAGCCATTACACAGTGGGCCATAAGACCTGATGGTACAAAAAAAAGCTAATGTATCTACACACAGTAGTTAGTTAAGGTGTAGGAGAAAGTGGTGGACACAAAGCTGCACAATGTAATGTAGTACCATGTATATACCAATACGCAATCAAAAATAATCTTGGCCAGTTAAATAGAGCAAGTACTACAAAACCCAACATATCTTACTATTATTAAGTTAAATATAATATGTACAGTAAACAACAAATATTCAGATCTATTTCTATCTGCATTTCTGTTCAGATTGGAGGACAATACATTCATTACAATTGAGGCATGGCAATCCCAAACTCATCTGAATAATAAAAAATAAATTCATTTCTCTGAATAAATGTCTTTTGTGCCTGAACTGCCACTTCTGCACGTTGCTCTCTCTTCCTGCCATCAGCGAGATGACATTCGGTGCGGCCGGGTATTGCTTGCTGCAGGACGGCAATGATCTCATCTTTTACCAGTCAGTTCCTACGAGCTGCTTCCACATCGTGTCACAGAATTCTAATGGCAGGTACCAATTCTCTCACTCTTGTCCATACAAATAACAAAGAACTGGATGGATTTGTCACAGTGATACCGATTAACAAATACTTTTCCATTGACAGAGACTGAATTCACTAGCAGGGATAGAATAGAAATGAGGAGAGAAGAGTGAACACCATCTTAACTTGTACTATGAAAACAGCGGACATGCACGGTGTGTTCTTTTATACCACAGCATAGTAACATGCCAGGTGAAGTATGAATACAAGAACCAAGTCAATGGGAAAAAAAATATGTTTTTTGTATAATTAGACATATTTCTTTATTTTCTATTTTACTACATTTTGTAATACAGTGTAATGAAAAACATAAGAAAACAGATATAGCGGTGGTACAATTGTAGCATTCCACTTGCTAGCTATATATTTTAAATATCCACTTGGGTAATGCATTATTAACCCCTTAAGGACCACGGGTTTTTCCGTTTTTGCACTTTCGTTTTTTTCTCCTCACCTTTTAAAAAATCATAACCCTTTCAATTTTGCACCTAAAAATCCATATGATGGCTTGTTTTTTGCGCCACCAATTCTACTTTGCAGCGACATCAGTCATTTTACCCAAAAATCTACGGCGAAACGGAAAAAAAATGCAGAAAAATTTATACGTTTAAAATTGTCATCTTCTGACCCCTATAACTTTTTTATTTTTCAACATATGGGGCGGTATGAGGGCTAATTTTTTGTGCTGTGATCTGAAGTTTTTAGCGGTACCATTTTTGCATTGATCAGACTTTTTGATCGCTTTTTATTCATTTTTCCATGATATAAAAAGCGACCAAAAATATGTTATTTTGGACTTTGGAATTTTTTTGCGCATACGTCATTGACCGTTCAATTTAATTAATTATATATTTTTATAAATTGGACATTTATGCACGCGTCGATACTACATATGTTTGTTTTTATTTTTATTTACATGGTGATTTTTTATGGGAAAAGGGGGGTGATTCGAACTTTTATTAAGGAAAGGGTTAAATCACATTTATTAACTTTTTTTTTGCAGTGTTATAGGTCCCATAGGGACCTATAACACTACACACACTGATTTTATACCCTGTTCACTGCAAAGCCATAGCTTTACAGTGATCAGGGTTATCGGCGGCCGATTGCTCAAGCCTGAATCTCAGGCTTGGAGCAATCAATCGCCGAGGGGACACGCCGGAGGCAGGTAAGAGGACCTCCGCTCGTGTCCCAGCTGATGGGGACACCGCATTTTCACTGCGGTGGTCCCGATCAGCCCCGATGAGCAGCCGGGAAGGTTTTACTTTCGGCTTAGACGCGGCGTTCAACTTTGAACGCTACGTCTAAAGGGTTAATAGCACGCGGCACCGCGATCGCTGCCGCACGCTATTAGCCCCGGGTCCCGACATCGGATACATGCCGGGACCGACCCGATATGACGCTGGGTCACCGCGTGACCCCGCGTTATATCGCGGGAGCCGGCCAAGGACGTAAATATACGTCCTTGGTCGTTAAGGGGTTAAAGGAATTGTGCAGTGAAAAGTAAGTTATCCCTTACCCGAAGGATAGGTGATAAGGGTCTGATCGCGAGAGGCCTGACATCTGGGATCCCCCGCCATCTCCTAAATGGTCCCCAGCTCTCTAAGCTCCATTCATTCTCTATAGGAGCGGCGAAGAGACCTGAATGCTGTACTTGGGCATCTCTGGAGTGTGCCATCCCCAGCATGCAGTCCTCTCAGAGAGCCGGGGCCCGTTCAGGAGATTGTGGTGGGTCCCAGCAGTCAGACCCCCTGCGATTAGACACTTATCCCCTATCCTGTGAAGAGGGGATAAGTTACTTTTTGCTGCAAACCCCCTTTAAAGGGGTTGTGCGCTGCCCTGCCTTTCGGAGCTCCGCACGCAGCGTCCAGAAGTTCATTACTCCGAACGCTGTGTGCGGGCTTCCGAATTCACTCCGTATGTCCGGATGTCTGGGTTGTCTGGGTTGCCGCAGCGGAGATCGCGATCCCAGTGTCGGAACCCCCAAAATCAGACATCTTATCCCCTATCCTCTGGATAGGGGATAAGATTTCTAGGGGCGGAGTACCCTTTAATATCTGTATGACTTAATATGAAGGTTTTCTCGGTTGATGGTATTAACCCCTTGTGTTCGTGACGCCAGGGCGTGGTTTTACCTCTACACCACCTGAAGGTATACCGCTGGATCCTGGGCTAGGCAAAGGGGCAAATAATGACTTTGATGCCAAGTTACGGAACAACGGCAGCTTTACTGAGTCAGACAGATGTAACATACTGCATAAAGAAGAAAAAGAAGGGATCGCTGCATGAAGGTGCACACCCAGAAGTGAATTCAGTAATCAAATTTATCTTTATTATACAAAAATTACACAAAAGGTATACAAAAAGTACAGACATAGCATCACTGTATAGGACAGCAAAGGACATGTAAAACCAATAAAAAATGTCTGACTCAGTAAAGCTTATCCACTTCTCAACATAATCAGACCACAGGTGTGCACGTAATGGGTGGCTTCCCTATGTCTATCTCAGGGCTCCGTCTCCTGAGTGTAGTAAACCATATATATAGAAATAGACATGGACTGGGAATTGCACTTAAAAAGTTATTTATCTCCAAATTCATCCATGTACAAAACAGTAGAGAGATATACAGAACATAATCATCCGGTGCTCAATAGACTGCTCAGAGGTAATTCCACTCGGTGTCTTCAGAATCTTCCATCCCAGACTTGCTGCTTGCTGGACGGTGTGTTCCTGGCCATGTGGACGCTAATTCTGAGGGTGTGTGAAAACGCTCGCTGGCATGCGAGCTGCTGGACGTTCCAGGAGTCTCCTCCCTTTCTCAACATAGTTCCAGTGCACCCACCACCATACATTTATACAGGTACGTTCTCTCGCGAGAATTCATTTCTACATACAAAATATAAAATAATTAAAAACAGGATTCTGATTGGACAGTATTTATAGAAAGACATTAAAATTACAGCTTTCATTAATTCCCTTAGGTGCTAGAGAGTCGAGACAGTGTATCCAAAAGACTTCTCTTTGGTTTAATTTTTTCTTTATCTGTTCACTATTCGTGACGAAATGTCTAGCCAGACTTGTTTCCCCAAATTTCTCTCGACTATAATCTTCGGATACACTATCTCCATTCTCTGTTTTCTTCTTAAACAACCTGATGGAGCTTCTATGTTCATTTAATCAAATTTTCATTGCACGAACTGTCTGTCCCACGTATGCCATTCCACATGGACATTTTAACATATAAATAACTTGTTTCGAATCGCATGTATGAAAACCTTTTAATTTAATTTTATTCCCACGTGAAGGATGTATTACATTATCACCCCTAATTATACTGTTACAATTTTGGCATGACCTACAAGGGAATGTCCCCACTTTCTGTGTTCTTAAAAATGATTGTCTACTCTCTTTTTTCTCTGCTATATCTGCTCTAATCAAATGATTAGCTATAGATCTATTTTTCTATATACAAATCTTGGTTTTTGTCTAAACATACTTCCATATTTTTCATCTGCTTTAAGTAAATTCCAATATTTGTTTTCACACCCCCTCAGAATTAGCATCCACATGGCCAGGAACACACCGTCCAGCAAGCAGCAAGTCTGGGATGGAAGGTTCTGAAGACACCGAGTGGAATTACCTCTCAGCAGTCTATTGAGCACCGAGTGATTATGTTCTGTATATCTCTCTACTGTTTTGTACATGGATGAATTTGGAGATAAAGAACTTGTTAAGTGCAATTCCCAGTCTATGTCTATTTCTATATATATGACTCAGTAAAGCTGCCATTGTTCCTCAGTCCTGTCCTGCAAGAATAATAAATGCAGAAGAGCTGCTACTCCAGGGCGCACTGTATTAGTGTAAGACAAAAAAAAAATGAAAAAAGTACCCAATATGCATAAGAAAGATAAATCACTTAACTGATTATAAATAATAAAGGGTAGTGAGCCACAGACAGAGGAACAGCTGAATATGGTGTAGCAGGACAGCCGGACCCCACGTGTTCTGTCACTCTATGGTGACTTCCTTAACACCCCTGAGGAAGTCACCATCCAGATGAAGGAAATCCATAGCATTTCCAAAATGCGTCGATCAGCTTTGTGGGACTAGGGAGCCACTGTAGTGATGTCACTATTCACCGCTCACTACATCAAGTGACTTACAGCGTGGATGCAGCTTGGTTGAGATTCTACCGGCCGGGGCGTTCTCCCACTGCCCTACCACACACAGGAGAACGGAGAACTATCTCGGAAACTTCACTGGAGCAGTTCACCATCACTGAGGGACATAAAGGTACCCCCCTTACAGTAGGAATAGTGAGCAAACCCCTCCCGCTCCTAAAACAAGTGTAAACCCTTCTAATAGACTGAACTTTAACATCACTTGCAGCACTGGAGTACCCCAGAGGGACCCACGGAGCAAGTTGTTGAAAGACATTTTAAACACAGTGTGCATCACTCTATCAGTGCATTGGTTTTATATCTAACCTGTCAGGTATTTTATATGAAACACAGTATATATACAGCTCTCTATACTATAGCAGACTCTTTGGCACGCTCAACATACCATTTTTTTCTCTTTCCCTAGTTTGCTTTTACTGTACCAGCCTCTCCTTGAGCACTATTTTATACTACAAGCACTTTATCAATGCTAATTGTCGGTATCCATTAGCAACTCACCTCACTGTCTCCTATTCCACACAGCGCGCACCCTCATTAACTATTTTAATTGGATTCTGTTATTCTCTCCGTGCAGTATTTCTTCTAAGGGGCATCCACACTGCTCAATTTCAGCTGCAGAATTCAACTTGTAGCAGAGTCCAATTGTTTTCAATGGGTTTCTGATGCTTTGTGCACACTGCTTAATTTTGTGTGAGCTGAATAGCGGCGGAATTACTGCAGAAATTCAGTCCGGAATTTCAGGACGGAATTTATTAAAACAGTTCACCGAAATTTGCACTTGCTCACAAAACATCAATTCTGCGCCTATTTTTTACTCGGCAGCCATTGTGTGGTGTTCTTATCTACACATTGTGATTGTGCTCCTTGCTCTGTATGCTTTGCCTAAATTTCATTGCTGAAAAACTGTTTGGACCATGCAAAATAGACATGCAAAAAACATAAAACATACATATATAAATAAAACAATAAAAACTAAAAGGTACCTGAGATATCAGGGTCTCAATATCTAGGGACGTTTTGTTGTAAAACCTCTTCCCTGTCTTTCTGAGTCTTTGTCAGCACTCTCATCTATTGCTGGTACTGTCTGGTATGCAAATGGTCCTATAGGGGTTGTCCTTTATTCATTGGCCAGAACCAAAATCCTGCGTTGAATGTCCGCAGCAGAATTTATACTCCAATACTGTACCAATTTAGCTCCAATTCCATGTAGAATTCAAATAATCCACACATCTCTGAAAAGAGTGGCGGATTATATTCAAAGCGGACAATCAGAATTTCAGCAGTTTGGGTTCCTACAGCCCCCAATGGAATCTGTATAAAATCCTGAGGATTATTTTACAGATATCAAGGGGCTTTTAATTACATAGTGGTAATGTAACCCCTTAAGGACACAGCCCATCCTGGCATTAAAGGGATACTCCGCCCCTAGACATCTTAGCCCCTATTCAAAGGATAGGAGATAAGATGTCTGACCGCGGGGGTCCCACCGCTGGGGACCCCCCGTGATCTCCCTGCTACACCAGAGCCGTCATGCACCCTCCCATAGACTTGCATTGAGGGGGCATGGCCGTGATGTCACGAGAGGGGGGGGGACCGTGACATCACGAGCCTCCGCCCCGCATAGCCAGTCAAGTTCTCTCCATGTACTGGATGTCTGGGGTGCCGCAGGCGATATTGTGGGGGTCTCCAGCAGCAGGACCCCCGCGATCAGACATCTTATCTCCTATCCTTTGGATAGGGGATAAGATGTCTAGGGGCAGAGTACCCCTTTAAGGAGACACAGCCTGCTTTGCTTTGCTTTTTTGTTTTTCTTTTTATCCTCACCTTCTACAGGCAACACTTTTATTTTTTCATCAGTTTTTTTGAAGGACCAATTGTCAATTGTAATGACACCTTTCATTTTACCATAAAATGTATGGTGCATGCAAAAAATTTTTTTGGGGGAAACTTTAATTTTACTGTAACTTTACGGTAAAACTGACATATTATCTTTATTATTTCAGTAACTATGATTAAAACATGTTTACATGCTTTTCTACTATTGTACTACCTTAAACAAAATAGGTATGTTTAAAATTGCCCTATTCTGATTCCTATGATGTTCTAATTTTTCCATATACACAGCTTTATGAGGGCTCCTTTTTTGAGCTGTGATCTTTTTATTGGTACCACTTTTGCTCATATATGACTTTTTGATCACTTTTTATTCAACTTTTTTTTGAAGATGTAATATTCACCATACAGGATTATATTTTAAGAGTTCAGACATTTACGTAAGCGGTAATACCAAATATGTTTATTAATTTTATTTTTTTACACTTTAAAAAAAAAAAGGTAAAAGGGGTGGTTTTAATTGAGGAAGGTTTTTTTTTACATACTTTACATGTTTATGTTTCCATAGTGAACTATTTATAGCAATGACTCAATTGCTAATAATTTTCCATGCTATGCATAGGCATAGCAATGATCATTGCTATCTGTGATCTACTTGTATGGTCTTCCAGAAGGAAGACCATAATAAACAATCGTGAAAGAGTAGCAGTAGGCAGGTAAGAGGACCTCCAGCCACCATCTTAACTCTTAGGACTCCCGCAATCATGCTTAGGATGGTCTGATGAGTCTAACATAGTCTTAAAAATGTGTTAGAAACATTGATCACAGGATCTAAAGTGTTAATGGTGGTCATCAGCATGATCACTGAATACCACCATCACCGGTGGGTCCCCTGCTCATTGAAGCCAGGACCTGCTGTGCATTAAGTGAGTGCAGCTCCTGTGTTCGCTTCAAGTACACAACGTAAATATACATCCTGATGTGTGAAGTATCAGGGCACAAGGATGTACATTTACATTCAATGTCCTTAAGGGGTTAAAATACATAAAAATGTAAACATCAAAACATCAAACTAAAGTAGTAGATTTTATCCTATATAATTATAATACTCTTAAAGGAACATACGCCTTCTTTCCCCTTTCAAGGGCTGATCAAGTATTTGTTTGGAACCAACTTAGATCTATTGTTGACTTAAAGGGGTATTCCAGGCAAAAACTTTTTTTTTATATATCAACTGGCTCCTGAAAGTTAAACAGATTTGTAAATTACTTCTATTAAAAAATCTTAATCCTTCCAATAGTTATTAGCTTCTGAAGTTTTCTGTCTAACTGCTCAATGATGATGTCACGTCCCGGGAGCTGTGCATGATGGGAAAATATCCCCATAGGAACTGCACAGCTCCTGGGACGTGAGCCATCAGAAAGCAGTTAGACAGAAAACAGCAACTCAACTTCAGAAGCTAATAACTATTGGAAGGATTAAGATTTTTTTAATAGAAGTAATTTACAAATCTGTTTAACTTTCCGGAGCCAGTTGATATATAAAAAAAAAGTTTTGGCCTGGAATACCCCTTTAAGACCTATTTTAAAGGAGTTGTCCTACCCAGAACAAAAAAAATTGCCATTGGCACCAGGTGAAAAAAGTCTTCTTCACCTGTCCTGATCCATCACAGCTATCATTCTGATTCTCCTGGTCCTCACAGCCGGGGGCAGGAGTGTTGAAACAGCAGCTGGGGAGGGGGATCTAGGAAGGTAAGTATGGCTTTTAATTTAAGTTTTATGCTCCCCTGTGCCAACTGTGAGTTTTTTCTGGAGCTGGAAAATCCTTTTAACTTCCTTTGCTATTTTGCATTCATTCTATAAAACCATACAAATGTTTAATGTGATTGTTTTATTCTGTCTTGCTGTATGGTGTACTTTATTCCTATGTTTTACAGAATGGGATGCATTTCAACAATGTATTCTAATCTAAAACAGCAAAGGTCATTATAATCAATATTACTACTGCCAGCATGAAGTTAAGATTTTTATAAGATATGTTTTATAGGTATCTTATGTATCTTATACTACCTATGTATTCATTTATTTTTTTTATTTTATTTTACATTTTATTCAATTACGTGATTTGAAAAACTACCACTACTACAGCCACCACAAGAGGTAAAACTATCACTATGCAAATGTGGTATTTCTCCTCTAGTAATACAAAAGAAATATACATTTTACTTAGGAATAGTTGGAGGTCTTTCAGCCTCGTCTGTCGGGGTTCCAAGTCCCATGATTTATCTTGCTGGTCAGAGGTTATGGTACATTGAAATGTAATTTCTTCCTCACCTTGGCTTTATTCTTCTTGAGCAACTTAAAATGTCATAACCAATATTCTGCTCGCAACAAATGGGTCTTTCTAGGACTAGTATTAAATAGTCGGTCCTTCTTTTGGAGACAGATTTACCTCTCAAGACAGAAAATTGTTTCATTCAGCCGAGAAATTGTCTACATGCTCACAATGTATATCACATTAATATATCACATGAAAACGCTGTTCTATAGATTTTGTTGAATTGTGTAATTTCTTTTTTTTTTTTTTTACAATAAAATATGTTTCCATTCGTTGAACCAAAACTGGTAAGACATTGTTCAATAAAACCGCTACACTTCTCTTTCATTTCTTCTCATGCAGTTATTTCTCACTGATTTTTCTTTACTGATTTACTTAAACTTACTTTTAATGCCTCAAAAATTATGGGATATGGCAGCAGAAATCTCATGGTCAGCATAAAGCCCATTTCACACTTTGCATCTTATGTAGCTTTTGGATTAAGTTATTTATTTATTTTGAATGGACACTGTCACTTACAAAAACTTTTGACGTGTAATGACTTAACCTGGTTCTGGCAGAAGGGTTAAGAAGGTGTATGGCTGAAGCATCATATGTTGGTGTGACGACATCCAAGCCTATCAGAGGGCTTGGACATCGAGCCCGTCTCATCAGGTCTCTGAGTCCACACCTTTCTTAGGAGAACATGAATACTGAGTTAGTCTGTTGAGTTCTGGCATGGGCCCAGTTGTTTTGCACTAGCTCTTGTATACTCCTTGCTTGTTTAATGCTTTGTATTATGAACTTGGCTTAAGACACCACTATTCTCTGCTTATTGATTTGGTACCTGGACTATCTCAGTTTAGAGCTGGCTTGCTTGACTAATTTCTATCCGTTTGTGTGTTTGTATCGTGTTTTGTTTCTTGTACTTTGACTGTTTTCCCTTTTGTACCCTGACCTGCCTCCTTGAAAAGCATACTGTGTTGTTTATTGTTTTGAACCTTGTTATGTTCTTGCACTTACTGAGAACAGGGACTGTCACCCAGGTGAGGATCTGGCATTATGGGCAGATTTTCAATTAGGCAGGGAAAGAGGCTGAGAGCCCTTTCAATCATAAGATACACCCAGGAGGAGTGTTTCTTTCCCCGGCTAACTCTTTTTCTCATCTCGCTGCTGGAGACAGCCTCCATTGTAAGTCTATAGAAACTTTCAGATTCACTGATTATAGTCTGTAGATTAAAGGTATTAAATTAAAAATTGTGGATTTTATATTTTTTTCCATAACCTAGATTTCAAATCTGCATCATAAAAAGATCTGCACCATGTGATTTGCAAAGTGGATTCCAACTGAAACCAATGGGATGCAAAATCCAGACAGTGTTTATGTGGATTTTAACAAAGAACTACCTCAGAATCTTTGTAAAAGAAACTAATGTGCTCTCTGCATGAAAGATTGTAGTCAATGTGATCATACCTTTACAGCAGTTAGTATTCAAACATAGAAGATGTCCAGGAAAGTTTGAAAAAGTTTGGGGAATATGGTGCGCTTCCACAATTACTCAATATACAGTGCCAGCCTTCAGGAATGCTAGAGATGCTTTATTGGCCCATTTCCTCTTCTAGTGTTCCCTTAACATGCAGCAAGTCTATGCTTAGACAAAAATAGTCAATCCACACCCACACTTTTAATTATGGGTAGAAAACCTACCCTGGGTTTTCGTTTATGTAAAACACTGTGATAGGCACTTCCACTTACATTTTATTGAATCTTAATACACTACTCAAAAAAACTAAAGGGAACAATTAAACAACACAATGTAACTCCAAGTCAATCAAACTTCTGTGAAATCACACTGTCTACTAAGGAAGCAACACTGACTGACAATCAATTTCACATGATGTTGTGCAAATGGAACAGAAAACAGGTGGAAATTATAGGCAATTAGCAAGACACCCCAATAAAGGAGTGGTTTTGCAGGTGGTGACCACAGACCACTTCTCAGTTCCTATGCTTCCTGGCTGATGTTTTGGTCACTTTTCAATGCTGGCGGTGCTTTCACTCTAGTGGTAGCATGAGATGAAGTCTACAACCCACACAAGTGGCTCAGGTAGAGCAGCTCATCCAGGATGGCACATCAATGTGAGCTGTGGCAAGAAAGTTTGCTGTGTCTGTCAGCGTAATGTCCAGAGCATGGAGGTGCTACCAGGAGATAGGCAGTACATCAGTACACGTGGAGGAGGCCGTAGGAGGGCAACAACCCAGCAGCAGGACCGCTACCTCCGCCTTTGTGCACTGTCAGAGCCCTGCAAAATGACCTCCAGCAGGCCACAAATGTGCATGTGTCCCCTCAAATGGTCAGAAACAGACTCCATGAGGGTGATATGAGGGCCCAACGTCAACAGGTGGGGGTTGTGCTTACAGCCCAACACCATGTAGGATGTTTGGCATTTGCCAGAGAACACCAAGCTTGGCAAATTCGCCACTGGTGCCCTGTGCTCTTCACAGATGAAAGCAGGCTCACACTGAGCACATGTGACAGACGAGACAGAGTCTGGAGACGCCATGGAGAACGTTCGGCTGCCTGCAATATCCTCCAAGACAATGCTAGACCTCATATGGTTGGAGTGTGTTAGCAGTTCCTGTAGGAGGAAGGCAATGATGCTATGGACTGTCCCTCCCGTTCTTCAGACCTTAATACGTTTGAGTACATCTGGGACATCATTTCTCGATCCATCCACCAATGCCACGTTGCACCACAGACGGTCCAGGAGTTGGTGGATGCTTTAGTAAAGGTCTGGGAGGACATCCCTCAGGAGACCACCTGCCACCTCATCAGGAGCATGCCCACGCGTTGTAGGGAGGTCAAACGGGCACATGGAGGCCACACACACTACTGAGCTTCATTTTGACTTGTTTTAAGGACAGTTGGATCAGCCTGTAGTGTGGTTTTCCATTTTGATTTTGAGTGTGACTCCATATCCAGATCTCCATGGGTTGATAAATTTGATTTCCATTGATAATTTATGTGTGATTTTGTTGCCAGCACATTCAACTATGTAAAGACAAAAGTATTTCATATGATTAGTGTTACGCCGAGCGCTCCGGGTTCCCGCTCCTCCCCGGAGCGCTCGCTTCACCTCCTCCGCTGCAGCGCCCCGGTCACGTCCTCTGACCCGGGGCGCTGCGATCCTGCTGCTAGCCGGGATGCGATTCGCGATGCGGGTAGCGCCCGCTCGCGATGCGCACCCCGGCTCTCCTACCTGACTCGCTCCCCGTCTGTTCTGTCCCGGCGCGCGCGGCCCCGCTCCCTAGGGCGCGCGCGCGCCGGGTCTCTGCGATTTAAAGGGCCACTGCGCCGCTGATTGGCGCAGTGGTTCCAATTAGAGTTATCACCTGTGCACTCCCTATATTACCTCACTTCCCTTGCACTCCCTTGCCGGATCTTGTTGCCTTAGTGCCAGTGAAAGCGTTCCTTGTGTGTCCCTTGCCAGTGTTTCCAGACCTTCTGCCGTTGCCCCTGACTACGATCCTTGCTGCCTGCCCCGACCTTCTGCTACGTCCGACCTTGCTTCTGCCTACTCCCTTGTACCGCGCCTATCTTCAGCAGCCAGAGAGGTGAGCCGTTGCTAGTGGATACGACCTGGTCACTACCGCCGCAGCAAGACCATCCCGCTTTGCGGCGGGCTCTGGTGAAAACCAGTAGTGACTTAGAACCGGTCCACTAGCACGGTCCACGCCAATCCCTCTCTGGCACAGAGGGTCCACTACCTGCCAGCCGGCATCGTGACAGTAGATCCGGCCATGGATCCCGCTGAAGTTCCTCTGCCAGTTGTCGCTGACCTCACCACGGTGGTCGCCCAGCAGTCACAACAGATTGCGCAACAAGGCCAACAGCTGTCTCAACTGACCGTTATGCTACAACAGTTGCTACCACAGCTTCAGCAGTCATCTCCTCCGCCAGCTCCTGCACCTCCTCCGCAGCGAGTGGCCGCTCCTGGGATACGCTTATCCTTGCCGGATAAGTTTGATGGGGACTCTAAGTTTTGCCGTGGCTTCCTTTCCCAATGTTCCCTGCATCTGGAGATGATGTCGGACCTGTTTCCCACTGAAAGGTCTAAGGTGGCTTTCGTAGTCAGTCTTCTGTCCGGAAAAGCCCTGTCATGGGCCACACCGCTCTGGGACCGCAATGACCCCGTCACTGCCTCAGTACACTCCTTCTTCTCGGAAATCCGAAGTGTCTTTGAGGAACCTGCCCGAGCCTCTTCTGCTGAGACTGCCCTGTTGAACCTGGTCCAGGGTAATTCTTCCGTTGGCAAGTATGCCGTACAATTCCGTACACTTGCTTCAGAATTGTCCTGGAATAATGAGGCCCTCTGCGCGACCTTCAAAAAAGGCCTATCCAGCAACATTAAAGATGTTCTGGCCGCACGAGAAATTCCTGCTAATCTACATGAACTTATTCACCTAGCCACTCGCATTGACATGCGTTTTTCTGAAAGGCGTCAGGAACTCCGCCAAGATATGGACTCTGTTCGCACGAGGCGTTTCGTCTCCTCGGCTCCTCTCTCCTCTGGTCCCCTGCAATCTGTTCCTGTGCCTCCCGCCGTGGAGGCTATGCAGGTCGACCGGTCTCGCCTGACACCTCAAGAGAGGACACGACGCCGTATGGAGAACCTCTGCCTGTACTGTGCTAGTACCGAACACTTCCTGAGGGATTGTCCTATCCGTCCTCCCCGCCTGGAAAGACGTATGCTGACTCCGCACAAGGGTGAGACAGTCCTTGATGTCTACTCTGCTTCTCCACGTCTTACTGTGCCTGTGCGGATGTCTGCTTCTGCCTTCTCCTTCTCTACAGTGGCCTTCTTGGACTCTGGTTCTGCAGGAAATTTTATTTTGGCCTCTCTCGTCAACAGGTTCAACATCCCAGTGACCAGTCTCGCCAGACCCCTCTACATCAATTGTGTAAATAATGAAAGATTGGACTGTACCATACGTTTCCGCACGGAGCCCCTTCTTATGAGCATCGGATCTCATCATGAGAGGATTGAACTTTTGGTCCTCCCCAATTGCACCTCGGAGATTCTCCTTGGACTTCCCTGGCTTCAACTTCATTCCCCAACCCTGGATTGGTCCACTGGGGAGATCAAGAGTTGGGGGTCCTCTTGTTCCAAGAACTGTCTAAAACCGGTTCCCAGTAACCCTTGCCGTAACTCTGTGGTTCCTCCAGTAACCGGTCTCCCCAAGGCCTATATGGACTTCGCGGATGTTTTCTGCAAAAAACAAGCTGAGACTCTACCTCCTCACAGGCCTTATGATTGCCCTATCGACCTCCTCCCGGGTACTACTCCACCCCGGGGCAGAATTTATCCTCTCTCTGCCCCAGAGACTCTTGCCATGTCCGAATACGTCCAGGAGAATCTAAAAAGGGGCTTTATCCGTAAATCCTCCTCTCCTGCCGGAGCCGGATTTTTCTTTGTCTCCAAAAAAGATGGCTCCCTACGTCCTTGCATTGACTACCGCGGTCTTAATAAAATCACGGTTAAGAACCGCTACCCCTTACCCCTCATCTCTGAACTCTTTGATCGCCTCCAAGGTGCCCACATCTTCACTAAATTGGACTTAAGAGGCGCCTATAACCTCATCCGCATCAGAGAGGGGGACGAGTGGAAAACGGCATTTAACACCAGAGATGGACACTTTGAGTATTTGGTCATGCCCTTTGGACTGTGCAATGCCCCTGCCGTCTTCCAAGACTTTGTCAATGAAATTTTTCGTGATCTATTATACTCCTGTGTTGTGGTATATCTGGACGATATCCTAATTTTTTCTGCCAATCTAGAGGAACACCGCCGGCATGTCCGTATGGTTCTTCAGAGACTTCGTGACAACCAACTCTATGCCAAAATTGAGAAATGTCTGTTTGAATGCCAATCTCTTCCTTTTCTAGGATATTTGGTCTCTGGCCAGGGACTACAGATGGATCCAGACAAACTCTCTGCCGTCTTAAATTGGCCACGCCCCTCCGGACTCCGTGCTATCCAACGCTTTTTGGGGTTCGCCAATTATTACAGGCAATTTATTCCACATTTTTCTACCATTGTGGCTCCTATCGTGGCTTTAACCAAGAAAAATGCTGATCCCAAGTCCTGGCCTCCTCAAGCAGAAGACTCCTTTAAACAACTCAAGTCTGCCTTTTCTTCGGCTCCCGTGCTCTCCAGACCTGACCCTTCCAAACCCTTCCTATTGGAGGTTGATGCCTCCTCAGTAGGAGCTGGAGCTGTTCTTCTACAAAAAAATCCTTCCGGGCATGCTGTCACTTGTGGTTTTTTCTCTAGGACCTTCTCTCCAGCGGAGAGGAACTACTCCATCGGGGATCGAGAGCTTCTAGCCATTAAATTAGCACTTGAGGAATGGAGGCATCTGCTGGAGGGATCAAGATTTCCTGTTATTATCTACACCGACCACAAGAACCTCTCCTACCTCCAGTCGGCCCAACGGCTGAACCCTCGCCAGGCCCGGTGGTCTCTGTTCTTTGCCCGATTTAATTTTGAGATTCACTTTCGTCCTGCCGATAAGAACATTAGAGCCGATGCTCTCTCTCGTTCCTCGGATGCCTCAGAAGTTGATCTCCCTCCGCAACACATCATTCCACCTGACTGCCTGATCTCCACTTCTCCTGCCTCCATCGGACAGACTCCTCCAGGAAAGACCTTTGTTTCTCCACGCCAACGCCTCGGAATCCTCAAATGGGGTCACTCCTCCCATCTCGCAGGTCATGCGGGCATCAAGAAATCTGTGCAACTCATCTCCCGCTTCTATTGGTGGCCGACTCTGGAGACGGATGTTGGGGACTTTGTGCGAGCCTGCACTATCTGTGCCCGGGATAAGACTCCTCGCCAGAAGGCCGCTGGTTTTCTTCATCCTCTGCCTGTCCCCGAACAGCCTTGGTCTCTGATTGGTATGGATTTTATTACTGATTTACCCCCTTCCCGTGGCAACACCGTTATTTGGGTGGTCGTTGATCGATTCTCCAAAATGGCACATTTCATTCCTCTTCCTGGTCTTCCTTCAGCGCCTCAGTTGGCTAAACAATTTTTTGTACACATTTTTCGTCTTCACGGGTTGCCTACGCAGATTGTCTCGGATAGAGGGGTCCAATTCGTGTCTAAATTCTGGAGAGCTCTCTGTAAACAACTCAAGATTAAATTAAATTTTTCCTCTGCATATCATCCCCAGTCCAATGGACAAGTAGAAAGAATTAACCAGATCCTGGGTGATTATTTGCGACATTTTGTTTCCTCCCGCCAGGATGACTGGGCAGATCTCCTTCCATGGGCCGAATTCTCGTATAACTTCAGGGTCTCTGAATCTTCCTCCAAATCCCCATTTTTCGTGGTGTACGGCCGTCACCCTCTTCCCCCCCTCCCTACCCCCTTGCCCTCTGGTCTGCCCGCTGTGGATGAAATTTCTCGTGACCTTTCCATTATATGGAGAGAGACCCAAAATTCTCTCTTACAGGCTTCTTCACGCATGAAGAGGTTCGCGGATAAGAAAAGAAGAGCTCCCCCCGTTTTTTCCCCTGGAGACAAGGTATGGCTCTCCGCTAAATATGTCCGCTTCCGTGTCCCTAGCTACAAGTTGGGACCACGCTATCTTGGTCCTTTCAAAATTCTGTGTCAAATTAATCCTGTCTCTTATAAACTTCTTCTTCCTCCTTCTCTTCGTATCCCTAATGCCTTTCACGTCTCTCTTCTCAAACCACTCATCCTCAACCGTTTTTCTCCCAAATCTGTTCCTCCCACTCCTGTTTCCGGCTCCTCGGACGTCTTCTCGGTCAAGGAGATTTTGGCTGCCAAAAAGGTCAGAGGAAAAAATTTTTTTTTAGTGGACTGGGAGGGTTGTGGTCCTGAAGAGAGATCCTGGGAACCTGAGGACAACATCCTTGACAAAAGTCTGCTCCTCAGGTTCTCAGGCTCCAAGAAGAGGGGGAGACCCAAGGGGGGGGGTACTGTTACGCCGAGCGCTCCGGGTTCCCGCTCCTCCCCGGAGCGCTCGCTTCACCTCCTCCGCTGCAGCGCCCCGGTCACGTCCTCTGACCCGGGGCGCTGCGATCCTGCTGCTAGCCGGGATGCGATTCGCGATGCGGGTAGCGCCCGCTCGCGATGCGCACCCCGGCTCTCCTACCTGACTCGCTCCCCGTCTGTTCTGTCCCGGCGCGCGCGGCCCCGCTCCCTAGGGCGCGCGCGCGCCGGGTCTCTGCGATTTAAAGGGCCACTGCGCCGCTGATTGGCGCAGTGGTTCCAATTAGAGTTATCACCTGTGCACTCCCTATATTACCTCACTTCCCTTGCACTCCCTTGCCGGATCTTGTTGCCTTAGTGCCAGTGAAAGCGTTCCTTGTGTGTCCCTTGCCAGTGTTTCCAGACCTTCTGCCGTTGCCCCTGACTACGATCCTTGCTGCCTGCCCCGACCTTCTGCTACGTCCGACCTTGCTTCTGCCTACTCCCTTGTACCGCGCCTATCTTCAGCAGCCAGAGAGGTGAGCCGTTGCTAGTGGATACGACCTGGTCACTACCGCCGCAGCAAGACCATCCCGCTTTGCGGCGGGCTCTGGTGAAAACCAGTAGTGACTTAGAACCGGTCCACTAGCACGGTCCACGCCAATCCCTCTCTGGCACAGAGGGTCCACTACCTGCCAGCCGGCATCGTGACAATTAGTTCATTCATTCAGATAATTAGGATGTGTTATCTTAGTGTTCATTTATTTTTTTGAGCAGTGTATTATCATGTACCACTGTTAGTCCCTTTCTATAGTCAGGTCTGTTTGTATTATTTTGTACATTATCCATTCCCCTGCGTGTGTATATATTTTGTGTATATCTGTGCATATTTGTTAGGCTGGGTTCACATACATCAGTTGTGTGCACAGGAGGGAAACTGATGCTAGAACTGATCCCATTTATTTGAATGGGGCAGTTCAAATCATCCAGCGTACCAATTTTGACGTCGGACGGTTGGACACACTGGACAGTACCAGACAGGGGAACACAGCTTGCTGCGTTCCCCTGTTCGGTGCCAGAAACAATAAAAGAAAGAAAAAAAAAAAAAACTAATGTGTGTTAGCATACCCTAAACCTATAGTTTTCACTCAAGATATTGGCTCGTGAAAAAAGGTACATCAAAAAAAGCACCTTAGACTGGCTTCTTGGTTACATAGTTATTTAGTTTGTAAGGTTGAAAAGAAGATAAAGGTCCATCAAGTTGAATCTAAAACCCTACCGTTTATGTAATATGGATACAATATGGATATCACATTAGAACGTGCATATAATATGGAGGCTAAAATGTAGGCTTAAAGGAGTATTCCAACTTAAATTAACTTACCTTCCATCCTAAAGGAAGGGAAGGCAAGCTGCCACTCCATTTATCATCTTTGGTGTGGTGACATGCGTTCTAGAGATCATGGGGGGGGGGGAACCCAAGTGTCGGACCCCCTGCAATCTGTTACTCATCGCATATTCAGTAGCACAGGACTCTGTTAAAGTATGGGAGCTTAATTTGCAGACAGTAACTGCTCCTTATACCAGCTCAGTTATTTTCATCCTCAAGTGTAAACACATGTTATTCCATTATTACAGCCTTAACAATCACTAATTAAATGGGAGCCTTGCAAAGCAACTTAGAATTCATGATGTGTTCACAGCTAAAACACCATACCCTACTGAGTGTAAATACAGCTTGTTAAGACCTATAAGTAGTTCACTGTATGTGGCACATCATTCATTAAATCAGGGCTCGGGAGTCAACTATGGTCCATTTTCTATTCACTTCATAGAGAACTGTCTGCATGTGGTGTAAGTACAACTTAAATAAACCCTTGATGTTTTTATAAATGAATAATCACACATAGACAAAAAAAGAGCACTAGCATTTTATCTAACAAATGAAATGATTTTCTCCATAATACAGCACTGTAGGATATGAGAATTCTTAATTACAACTTAATACAATTAATATGAGATTAAGACTACTTAAAGATTCCTTTTCAAATTTATGTAAGCAAAAGAACTGTGACTTCTTAATTTGAAAAGGCTTATTCCGAAAACCATTAAAGTTCCAAAGGCAAAAGTTTAGAACGGCATGCAGTCATTGTTTGATAACTATTGCTACTTGCCTTAGGGTAATAGAGTACAGCTGGATAAGCAATATGGATTCTCACACAAGTTTAGATTAGTAGATTTTAACAAATCTTAATATTTTCTATTGTTCTTATTTTTTTCACATACAAGAGAACAGATTTCAGCAGAGTTGATAAGGAAAAAGGGGACCAATTTAGACTAATTTCACCATGTTATATTATAGTTAATGCCGCCATAAAAATGGAAAAAAGGTCATGTCCTGTTAACTTTCCTTTGGCTCAAATTACACCATTTACAGTATGTAATGCATTGTTGGCATATACTCTTGGAAAAACTCTGTCTATGCCTAGCTGCACAAAGAGTTTACTAAAATATACATAAAGGGTGTCCTTTTACCATTCATTTGGCAAAAAAACATTGAAATACCCCAACCTTTTTGAAAAAAAGTTTTCAATAAAAATATATATTAAAAAAAGATTAAAGTTAATTTCTGTAACCCTATTCATAATAATTAGAGAATATTTCGTGCCAAGGGACTGACTCAAGGAAAATGTGGTGCCAATCTTTAAAATTGGCTCTCCAGGTAAAATGTAATCCAGTAAGCTGACATCTATTTTGGAAAGTATTTAAAGGGGTACTCCGCCACTGCACATGTAGGGATAGGGGATAACATGTCTGATCGCAGGGGGAACCCCGCAATCTCCGCCGTGGCACCCAAGTCATCTGGTGCATGGAGCGAACTCCACTCCAAGCCGGATGACTGGCGATCACAGCCGCCATGCCCCGTCCCACGTCCCATGTCTATGGGAGTAGGTGTGACGGCTATGTACTAGCCATCATACTCCCCCCATAGTCATGAATGGAGGGGGCGTGTCATGATGTCACGATCATGGAAGCCTCAGGCTTCCATGACCGTAATGCCGCAGCATCGGCATGGAGATCGCAGGGGTCCTAGTGGCTGGACTGGGCAGAGTATCCCTTTAAGGGGCTCTTAAGGGACTATATAAAGGACTACAGGCCTGGACTGGCAATTGGGCGGGCCGCCCAGATTGACAGTCCACGGGCTGCCCTGGCTGCTAGTGCCGCATTTAACTATGAATGCATCTTAATGACATGTTTGCAGTTAAATGCAGTGCTCTTTTGACAGAACAAAGAGCAATTGGCTCCTTGCTCTGTCTATTACTCTTGCATGAGTGATGCCATTGAGCACAGAGCAGGCAGAAAGAGAAGAGGAGTGTGTGCGCTATTTATGGGAGCTGGAAGGAGAAGGAAAATATAGGCGGAGGAAGTGGGGGACTACCTACCTGGCTACCTAAATAGCTACCTAAGGAAATGTCCCAACAGAGCAGCACAATTGTTGGATAAAACAGGAACGGTGCAGGCAAGCATAGGGGCCTTGGTCAGGGGCTCCCGACATCAAGCAATGGAAAAAGCTTCAACACACAGGAGAATTTCAGGAGTACTTCAGCAGAATTAACAGAGTGCTACATTTCAGCAATCTCACATCGCCTTTCTCAAGCATGAATGTGTGCACAGTGTACATTACAAAACCATTATTAAATCTAAGTGATATATCCACAAATCATAAAGTTCATAATAACAATATATCATACAGTGGGGCAAAAAAATATTTAGTCAGCCATCAATTGTGCAAGTTCTCCCACTTAAAAAGATGAGAGGCCTATAATTTTCATAGGTATACCTCAACTATGAGAGACATAATGAGAAAAAAAATCCATAAAACCACATTGTCTGATTTTGAAATAATTTATTTGCAAATTATGGTGGAAAATAAGTATTTGGTCAATAACAAAAGTTCATCTCAACACTTTGTTAAATACTCTTTGTTGGCAATGACAGAGGTCAAACGTTTTCTGTAAGTCTTCACAAGGTTTGCCCATTCCTCCATGCAGATCTCCTCTAGAGCAGTGATGTTTTGGAGCTGTCGCTGGGCAACACGGACTTTCAACTCCCTCCAAAGGTTTTCTATGGGGTTGAGATCTGGAGACTGGCTAGGCCACTCCAGGACCTTGAAATGCTTCTTACAAAGCCCCTCCTTCATTACCCAGGTGGTGTGTTTGGGATCATTGTCATGCTGAAAGACCCAGCCACATTTCATCTTCAATGCCCTTGCTGATGGAAAGAGGTTTTCATTCGAAATCTCACGATACATGGCCCCATTCATTCTTTCCTTTACATGGATCAGTCATCCTGGTCCCTTATCAGAAAAACAGCCCCAAAGCATGATGTTTCCACCCCCATGCTTCACAGTAGGTATGGTGTTCTTTGGATGCCACTCAGCATTCTTTCTCCTCCAAACACGAGTTGAGTTTTTACCAAAAAGTTCTCCTTTGGTTTCATCTGACCATATGACATTCTCCCAATCATCTTCTCAATGATCCAAATGCTCTCTAGCAAACTTCAGAGGGGCCTGGACATGTTCTGGCCTTCGCAGGGGGACACGTCTGGCACTGCATGATTTGAGTCCCTGGCGGCTTAGTGTGTTACTGATGGTAGCCTTTGTTACTTTGGTCCCAGCTCTCTGCAGGTCATTCACTAGGTCCCCTCGTGTGATTCTGGGATTTTTGCTCACCGTTCTTGTGATCATTTTGACACCATGTGGGTGAAATCTTGCATGAAGCCCCAGATCAAGGGAGATTATCAATGGTCTTGTATGTCTTTCATTTTCTAATAATTGCTTCCACAGTTGATTTATTCACATTAGAGCTGCTTGCCTATTGCAGATTCAGTCTTCCTAGTCTGGTGCAGGTCTACAATTTTGTTTCTGATGTCCTTTGACAGCTCTTTGGTCTTGGCCATAGTGGAGTTTGGAGTATTTGAGGTTGTGGACAGGTGTCTTTTATACTGATAACAAGTTTAAACAGGTGCCATTAATACAGGTAATGAGTGGAGGACAGAGGAGACTCTTAATGAAGAAGTTACAGCTCTGTGAGAGCTAGAAATTTTGCTTGTTTGTGGGTGACCAAATACTTATTTTCCACCATAATTTGCAAATAAATTCTTTAAAAATCAGACAATGTGATTTTATGGATTTTTTTTTCTCATTATGTCTCTCATAGTTGAGGTATACCTATGATGAAAATTACAGACCTCTCTCATCTTTTTAAGTGGGAGAACTTGCACAATTGGTGGATGACTAAATACTTTTTTGCCCCACTGTATATACCCAAGTGAACATACAGTGTTACATTACCGTGATGGTGTACATTACATTGCAGTGTTTCTCCTGCAGTCATTTTTGCATCTAGGTTTTCTTTTGCTCCTGTTTATACTCTTCCCATGATGTCTACCTTTGGGCCCATTGTTCATGCGTTCACCACATGCACTTTCATACATGAATGTTGATGCTGTTGCTCATGATTTTATGTAATGCTTTTATGAATTTGATTTTCCTAATAGAACTTGTATATACTTTGTTGTTCCATGTGTATATTTTCAGGGGTTAAAGCATTACTATTCATGCAAATTCATAGAATTCGTGTTTTGCATATTGGTTTAGTCTAAATTCATTTCAGATTGGTTTCTGTCTTATCATTTCTTTGTTAACTTTGGATCAAAGAGGGGAAAGTTCTAAAGTGACCCATATCCCTCCCCTTTATTTACATCGCTTCCATCTACCATGCTCTTGCTTTGAACTTGATGGACATTTGTGAACTTTTGTTATTTCAACTGTACTATGTAACTGTACTGTTTGTGATTGAAGATGTCTTGAGTCTCCTGCATGCATTAGTGACCCTCTTACTTCACATCTCTGCTAGCCTTTTACCCCAGTTGTCACTAACTAAAATATTTAACCTCTCACTTTCTTCTGGCATCTTTCCCTCCTCTTTCAAACATGCTGTTATAAACATTATTAACATTGCCATTACTGGAAGAACCCATCTCTTGACCCATCTTGCACTGCTATCAATGTGTTTCTAATCTTTACCTCATCTCTGAACTGGAATGTTTATTCTTCTCACACAATCCGCTATCTCTCTGATAACTCTCTTCTCAACCACAGGTTATTTGGTTTCTGTACTCTTCAACAACAAAAACTGCATTTACCAAAGTGTCAAATAATCTCCTGAAGACTAAATGAATTGTCAACTATTCCCTATTTATTCTGCATCTATCTTTGACACTGTAGATCACCAATTCTTACTCAGTATGTGGCCCTCAACTGACCTTGAAGAGGATGTTCCACCAACAATACTAATACCCTAAACATTGATAGAGGTAAGTGTATGATTGTTGGGGTCAGATCACTGCAACCCCCAGTGATCTCAAGAATGGGAGTCCCCATTCTACTAACTTAAAGGGGTTTTCTAATGAAGAATAATAGATTTAAAAGGATGGATTATGTGAAAATAAATATATTTTCAAATACAAGTAATGATAAAAATTTAAAAAAATCTATCGTTTTGGAAAGGCATCTGGACCAGTATAGGCTGGGTGCTCGTGGCCATGGGAAACGTCCTGTAGGCAGTTCTCTCTTCTGGTCAGGCAGCTCAGTTGCTCAGTTCTCCTCACACACAGTATACAGTATATACAGCTAAATAGATGGCAGTATACAGTTATATAGACTACTCCATATTCAGATACTACACTGCATAAAGGTCACCTACAAACTGATGTACAAGGGGGGTCTGCTTGTCTGGCTAAATATTTACTGGCCATAATGAGATAAATATACATTATGTACTGCTATAGCTTCTATATTACAGTCTGAAGCACTAAATTTACTTTGCATGAGGAGGGGGAAGGATATTGTTCACTATAATAATACAGTACGCTGTGTGTGTAGAGAAGAGATAACTTCTCTGCTGAAAGTCTGCTTCACCAGAGCTGGTCAGAGCTGTGGTCGTGACATCACAGCGCCGCTCCACCAATCACTGGACGCTGCTTTGTCCTGCCTTGGCCAGTGATTGACAAGCTGCACTGTCAGTTTCCTAGCTGTAGCTCTGGGGAAAGCCGAGTCACCGGCCATGGATAGGGTGCTACCGAAGCTACGAGGGCGTGAGGAAGGTGAGTTAAAATGTTTATTATTTTTTGTTGACATCCTGGGGGAAAAAAAACTAATTAAATCCACTGGATAACTCCTTTAAGGATACTAATATACCTTGGTTTTATTTCAAACAATTCAGTGTATCATTTTCTGGTTCGGTGTCTACTCCTCTTCCCCTTGCTTTTGGGGCCCCTAAGGTATAAGTCCTAGGTTGTCTCTTTTTCTGTTGAACAAACTCATCATCAAATTTGGCTTTCAGTACCATCTCTACACTGATGACACCCATCCCACGACATCATTTTTGCACTACTAAAACACGTCATTCATCCCATGCCTGCTGTTTTAATACTCATGCCCTCTCTTCATTAGAAACTGAATGTATCAAAAGCAGAAGTTTCCACCATTTACTAACTTACCTGAACACAATATTTCCATTTTAGTGTGTCACATTACCACAATTCCCCACTGTCCTGGGGATATGTTAGACTTAGTGCTGTACTTTCTGACAATATTCAATCACATGTATATTCATCCTCTCTCACCCTCTAACCCAAATTTTCTCTTCTCCATCTATTATGAATGTAGCAGCTTGGTTTATCTTTCTATTAAAGGGGTACACTGGTGCTTAGACATCTTATCTCCTATCCAAAGGATAGGGGATAAGATGCCTGATTGCGGGAGTCCCGCCGCTGGGGACCCCCGGGATCATGCACGCGGCACCCCATTTGTAATCAGTCCCTGGAGCGTGTTCGCTCCGGGACTGATTACCGGCGACTACAGGGCGGGCGGCGTGTGACGTCACGCCCCGCCCCCGTGTGATGTCACGCTCCGCCCCTCAATGCAAGCCTACGGAAGGGGGCGTGATAGCTGTCACACTCCCTCCTGTAGGCTTGCATTGAGGGGCGGGGGCATGATGTCACACGCCGCCCGCCCTGTAGTCGCCGGTAATCAGTCCCGGAGTGAACACGCTCCGGGGACTGATTACAAACGGGGTGCCGCGTGTATGATTCCGGGGGTCCCCAGCGGCGGGACTCCCACGATCAGGCATCTTATCCCCTATCCTTTGGATAGGGGATAAGATGTCTAAGCACCGGAGTACCCCTTTAAACCTCTACATTCTTGCCTGCAGTTTGCGCCATTCACTGTACTAGTTGTCCAATCACTTTAGAATTCATTGAATTTTTTTTCTTTAAATGGTTAATTACAAAATAATTAGATAAGTGACAAGCCGCTGACAAGTCATTGGTCCTCGAGGGCCAACACTGACAACCTTTATTTAATTTTTTACGTTTATTGAATAGATTGCCACAATGATAATATGTGATAATTAAGAAAAAAAGAGCTTGTAAATTTTAAAAGTGCAAAACTATATAGGACCATTAAAAGTCTGTATTAAAAGGGTGTGTGAAGAGGGATAGTATATTGGGTTAATTTGTAAATATTAATGGAGTCAGTACGTAGGGAATAAAAGGTGAATCAAATTATACATCTCAGGAAGGTGTGTAGTGGGCAGCTGATTATAGCCATCTAAGCCAGACTTTTAAAAACTTGACTACCTTTTGTTTTTAAGATCCCCACTGACCACTAATATGAAAGGGCAGAAGCGCTCAGCTACTTGTGCTGTGACGCGTCATTTCTGCTGTGTGCGCCTCAGGAAGTCCAAGTAAGTGGTATACCAAGTCTAATAGGGGGACATTTATCATTTATTTATTAAGCAAGTTCTGTAGGCTTTTTTTTTTTGCTTTAGTTTTGCTTATGTGTGACATATTTATCATACTATCACAGGGGGTTGATATATTTGGCTCACATAAGCAAATATCAATAAAACAACTTTGGAATACCATTTTCTTAGCACACATACACTATAAGCAATTTTTTTTGTTTAATATTAACAAAATTTTGTAACGAGGGCTTGTGGGGGGAGTGTTTTTTAAATGTGGATTTTTTTTTAATTTGCTTTACAGGCTTAGTAGTGGAGGCCATCTTATAGACAGAGTCCATTACTAAGCCGAGGCTTAGCGTTAGCCCCAAAAACAGCCCTATATTTTCATTCTCAGCCAAATACCAACCAAGCAGCAACAGCCTGACATTACCAGGGAGGGTGAGGACCATTGTTATTGGCCCTCCCCAGCCTAAATAACCAAAGCCTGTTACCGCCTAGGCCCAGGAGCACCATATTTGACACTCCCTGTTGATACCGGCTCTTTCCAGCACCCCTGTGGTGGTGGGTACCGGGGTAATAATTGGGGGTTAGCAATAGCCGTTTTTGGTGCTAACGCTTAGCCCTGGCTTAGTAATGGACTCCGTCTATAAGACAGCTTCCACTACTAAGCCTGTAAAGTAAATAATAAAAAAAAATGTTTAAAAAACTTTTATTCCAGAAAACACTCCCCCACAAGCCCACGTTAACCAACCTAAAACAAAAAAACACTGGTCATTGTCGTAGTCCACAGGATACACAGATCTGAACTGAGAAGAAAAAAAAACAAGGCAATAGGTTAGTACATTTATTGTAACCCACCCGCACATTTCTGGCACTGCATGACTACAACTCTCAGCATGCCCTTACAGTTAGGACATAATGGGAGTTGTAGCCCTGCAGCAGCGCTGGGGGGAGATGTGCAAGTGGGTAACAAGCTTGTCACCTGCCCCCACTGCATGATTACAACTTCCAGCATGCCCTTACAGTAAGGACATGCTGGGAGATGTCGTCATACGGTGCAAGCTTGTCATCTGCCCGCCCATCTAACACACTCCCCCCGTGCCGCAAAACTACAGTTCCCAGCATGTCCTTACAGTAAGGACATGCTGGGAGTTGTAGTAGTGTTGCATGGGCGGGAGATGTGCGGGCGGGTGACAAGCTTGTCAACCTCCTGTACATTTCCTTCTAGCTCATCCCACTATGCCTGTGAAAATGAAAGTAAGAAAAAGTCACACAAAAAGTCTCACCTGAGACTTTTTGAAAATGCTATCAAAGACAAGTTTGTAAGCCAGGTCTGACCTTGCTTACACTTGCAACTTTTTGAAGGGGGTTTGCGACTTGTATTTGCTTTCGTGCGACTTTCGAAAGGATAAATTCCCGACCACTGCAAGGTAAAAACTGAAAATTGCTTAGGTAGGGCTGACTGGTATTTTTTGCTAACCCACAAAGGTCGCACAAAAAATTGCTTAGACGCACATGCGACTTTTGTAAGCAAAAAAAAGCTGCTTAAATACCTTGATAAATCTCCCTCATAGACTTTGTAAATCTGTATATGGCTCGCTTTGGTGGGCATCTTAGCCCTCAGGCCTCCAACAATCACTATGATATGTATGATGTTTGATGAAATGATAGGTATACTTAAGTGGAATGTTTCTATGTTGACTGAATCATTTCTTAGTGTGTTCTTTATTTCTTGTTGTGTTATCTCTAGATTTCTGTAAGACTACGTTTCCACTTGGATTTTTTTCTAGCAGTTTTTGGAATACTGCCACTGCAGTTTTTGAGCCAAAGCCAGAAGTGTATTCAAAAGGAATAGGACATATAAAGGAAGGACTTACACTTCTCCTCCCTTATGGATCCACTTCTGACTTTGGCTCAAAAACTGCAGTGGCAGTATTCCAAAAACTGCCAGAAAAAACAAGTAGAATCTTAGCCTAAGGAATAACTTTAACTTGCAGATATTAAGTGATAGGGAGAAGGTGAGAGGAGAAACTGCAATTGCTTGTTTGAAATATCTACTCTCCCAAATTCAACTATTAAAGCATGTTTATTTTTCACGTATGTAAATATTTGTGTTTATTGGGTTAAATACTTATAGTAGGTCAGGAAAAGGATAACTAACAGAATGTAAGTAGACTGGAAAATGGAGTGGTGGGGATCCGGCACTTGCAGGACTAGGGCAATGTATAGAAGCGGAGAGAGGTGTGGATGCAGACAAGGCTAAATGTGGACATCAGCGGTGCGCCTCAGCATAAGCAACGTAACAGAACAGAAAAGAATCCAAAGCGAGATTGCACTCACCATCCACAAACTTTATTCAGCAGAGTGTAGGCATGGACAAGCGGAGGCAGGGGCACACCGGGACAAGTTGGCAAGTTGTTTCCTGCTGGTTTGCGCTTCTCTGGCCAGAAGAAGCGCAAACCAGCGTGAAACAACTTGCCAACGTGTCCCGTGTGCCCCTGCCTCCGCTTGTCCATGCCTACACTCTGCTGAATAAAGTTTGTGGATGGTGAGTGCAATCTCGCTTTGGATTCTCTTCTGTTCCAGAATGTAAGTAGATATGAAAATATAGCAAAGAATCAACAGTTTCCAGTGCATTTCTTGTTACAAAGACAGCGATCTGCTGATGAATAGGCAAATGCTCATTCCTTGGCTGATCACGCTGTTCTGCCTTTATTTTAAATAATCTTTCGCCGGCCGCACATCTCCCTATGACATACGGGATGTGCGGCCAACACATTATAAAAGCAGAGGGCCTCACCATCAGGGTATGTTCACATGGGCCAAAAAGCCCACAAAAGACTCAAAAACTCGGAACCCACGGAAAGGCTCAAAAACACCCAAAATACTGAAAACATTTGCAGCTCCCACTGACTTCAGTGAGGATTAACAGCATTAACACAGTGCTGAATATCAGCATAGAAAAAAGGAAGTGACTTTTCCAGAGACGTTCAGCTTCAAAGCTCACATTGAAGTTATTGGGAAACATGTCTGTATTTAACCATGCTTGTTTTCAATCTATTTTGGAGGCTGTTTTTCCAATCAGTTTATACACAATGTGGGATATTTATAGCAACCAATCAGATTGCTTCTTTCATTTTTCTGAGGCCTTTTCAAAAATAAAAGAAGCGATCCGATTGGTTGCCATGGGCAACTGTTCAGCTTTTCCTCTGCACAGGTCTTGATAAATCTCCCCCATAATTTTTCTAACCATACAAACATACCCTAAGGAAGCAAAAGTAGTGTAAGGAAGAGGCACTATTACTGTCTATGGGGTAATAAAGGAGTACTAATACTGTGAAGAGGGTACCAATGAAGCACTATTAATGTGAGGAAGGCACGAGGAATATAATTTTTCTGTTTGGTGGGACTATTACTGGGAGGAAGGCACATGAGGCACGATTACTGTTGAGGGCCTTACTGCAGAGCGCCTGTGTAAAATCTCTGCTATTGTAAACATGGGGGGGGGGGAGATTTATCAAAACCTGTCCAGAGGAAAAGTTGCCCAGTTGCCCTTAGCAACCAATCCAATCGTTTCTTTCATTTTTCAGAGGCCCTGTTAAAAATGAAAGAGGAAATCTAATTGATTGCTATGGGCAACTGAGCAACCTTTCCTCTGGACAGGTTTTGATAAATCTCCCCCATGTTGTCTGGGTTGGAGGCCCACTGAGGCCATGGATGTGTTTTGCTCCCTCTGTACTGAGCCACTAGCTGACACTATATAAACATTATTCATATTCACTTGTGGTGAACCAGGAGAGTTGTGGTTTCTGGGGTGTTGTGGTGTTGTAAGTGCAGGGTATTAACCTCTAGATGTCGTGACGCCAGGGTGAAGTTTCCTTAGTGTTAATGGTCCTACCGCCAACCATCCCAGAAACGGTAGGGAAAATAACGGAATGTCCACAGCAGACTTTATGAATAAACTGAAGAACTTGACTTGAAGATTTTATGCAACAGTCTTTAAACATAACAGCCTCTTAAGAGGCAACCAGAATGCAGGTTCCTCACAGATTTTGCTGGGACTCTGAAGCAAAGAGCTTTGATGCAGGCCAGTGTGCTACTAATTATAATATTCTAGCTGGTAGTAGTCACACAGGATTTGATAGATTGAGCTTTGTAACTCACAGTTTAGTGGCTTCAGGTTCTTAGGCTTTGGCCTAGATGAATTGAGATTTGTGCTGAGATATTTGTGCTTCTTTAGTGTCCAGGAGATAAGAGAGAGAATTTACTGGCTACAGCCCTTTATATAATAAGGGGCTGGACAAAGCTCATTGTTCAGCAAACCTGTAAGTCCTGAACCCGGTGAACTCTGGGTACATCACATGACCCTGGAAGGTCCTTCAGCAATTATACATTACAACTGTACATCACATGACCCTGGAAAGGTCCTATACATATATATTTCCTATACATTAATAAATATATATATATATATATATATATATATATATATATATATTAAACAATATACAATTTATATGAGGTGACCAGGGGTAAGCCCTGCAGGAGAGCCCTATGGGAATGAAGGAACTCTGGCTGAGGGGACTTTAGACAGGGACAGGACCAGGTCCTGTACCGGGACACCACACACTTATGTTTCATCTTTGGACACCATTTTGCAGTTTACATTCTGATGATCTACACAAATAATTGAGCACCTTTGTCAATACATTTTACTACTTATTCTAGTACTGATCTTGAACCTGTATTTTAGCCAAAAAGTACATTTATTATGTTGCAGGCATAGGCTGAAAATTCCAGCTGGCTCAGTGTCTTCAGAGTGGTTGCTTTGATGAATTGCATTTTAGAAAATGTATATCAGGTCCTGTACTGTACAGCAATGGCAAGGAGGGAATATGTGTGAGCTTCCATGCAGAACTGCTATGGAAAAAGTCACTTCTTTTTTTCACACTGATTTTCTTGTACTGTTCTACTGCATAAGCTTAGCTAAATGGTTAAGCATGTGTCTGGTGACAAATTTGATGATTTTTGTCATTAGCAAGTGCTACAATTGCAAAAGTAATGCTGGACGATTGCAGTAATATAACTTCCAGGTACTGGACTCCAATGTAAATTCTGTAACAGTGATCCACCCGTCACAAGCCAGTTAAAATACTATTGTCTTCTTTTCCCTGATTAAAGCGACATACTGAAACAAGTTATTTTTTTCTAATCTGTTTCTATTTTCTGATACTAACTTTTTTATTAAATATTTTGAACATTTTTATTGGGGGGTGTACCATTCAGATAAATTAGAGATATTGCTGGGCATTGTCTGTGCCCTTTATATAAGTCAATCTACAGGAGAGGGTGGCTGATCTGTGAGCAACAGCTATTGTGTGCACCTCTTTTATCAATACACTGGTATTCACTGTCATTTTCTGATGATGCATTTCCTTTATGGGGCAAAGGGGCACATTTTCATGAATGTAAACGGATTTATTTAAAGTCAATTTTTTTGGTTAAGGGCTATTTAATCTATAATCCTTAGGGAGTGGTTGACATGATCTCTGATGATCATAGAGGTGGCTGACTTTGCAGTCGGATATGCTGCTGTTATTCGGAATTACTTTACATTTTACCAGTAGTCTCGACCATGTAGTATTTATATAGCACACACTGACCATAACATTGTACACATTTTTAAAGAAACTAAAAAAATCTTATAAAGACATTTTAGTTGTGTTTCAAGGACTATCATAACTAGCACAGCCCTTTTCTACTCTAGCAAGTTAGTACAGTGATCCCTCAACTTACAATGGCCTCAACATACAATAGTTTCAACATACGCTGGTCTTTTCTGGACCATTGTAACTTGAAGCCAGACTCAACATACAATGCTACGGACAGTCCAGATCTGTGATACCTGTCACAACTGGAGGAGCTGACCAATCAGAATGGGCATTTTACTGGTAAATCACCTGTATTACTGAGGTGCAAGTACTGACTGGCTGTCTGGTAGCGCCCCCTACAGTACAGGGAGGAACTACAAGTTCTGTACTACTCCTTAACCGTGCCATGGTTAGCTGCTCCTTTGGACACCAAGTAAGGGCGGCTCCATTTGGGAAACTGTGTGTCCTGAAGAAGCTCCTGTCCTCTACATAAACCATTTTTTCCCAACCAGGGTGTCTCCAGCTGTTGCAAAACTACAACTCTCAGCATGCCCGGACAGCCAACGGCTGTCCGGGCATGCTGGGAGTTGTAGTTTTGCAATAGCTGGAGGCACCCAGGTTGGGAAACACTGACATAGACAGTGATTTACAGCTCCCAGCAGCTCTTTCTTACATTTATATGTATGGAATTGCTTTATCTCTATTAGTTATCTACCTATTTTTCTTTAATCCTCACTTTTTTTTCTTTTTTTCGGATGACATTTCGGGTCTTCAGAACCAATTACCAGGTTTCCAGAGGGTTCTGGTCTCAACATACAATGGTTTCAACATACAATGGTCATCCTGGAACCAATTAATATTGTAACTTGAGGGACCACTGTATATGGAATTTTACCATGATATGCTCCCAGGCACTTGTCAGAGCTCTACACTGGGAGTGCAGCTATTTGCTTGGGTCAGTCTGGCTCAAAAGTTTGGCTGCTGCTGGAAACCTATTGACATAGTTAACATTGCAGTCTGGTTGGTTTGCTGTATAAATGTTGTAAGTAGTTTGGTGTATGGTTGGGCAGCTTGTTATATTTATTAGGAATTAAAGGGGTATTCCAGGCAAAAACTTTTTTTATATATATCAACTGGCTCCGGAAAGTTAAACAGATTTGTAAATGACTTCTATTAAAAAATCTTAATTCTTCCAATAGTTATTAGCTTCTGAAGTTGAGTTGCTGTTTTCTGTCTAACTGCTTTCTGATGACTCACGTCCCGGGAGTTGTCCAGCTCCTATGGGGATATTCTCCCATCATGTAAGGGATATTCTCCCATCATGCACAGCTCCCGGGACGTGACATCATCATTGAGCAGTTAGACAGAAAACTTCAGAAGCTAATAACTATTGGAAGGATTAAGATTTTTTAATAGAAGTAATTTACAAATCTGTTTAACTTTCCGGAGCCAGTTGAGATATAAAAAAAAGTTTTTGCCTGGAATACCCCTTTAATAACAGAGAATTATCAAAGACTAGTAGGCCTTGTTCTGTATTATCAATCTGAAAGCACTTTGTGTGTTGTCGTTTGATGCCATATCATTCCCTAGCAGCATTGTCTAAATACTGTTAGTAATGTGATGAAAAAAATTAAATATGGGAAAAAGTGTGTGGGTGCACAGAGCTTTATGGGTGCCATATTACAGACAGCACAAATTTTCTGTGTGTATGATGTCTTCATGTGCACCAAGACATGATGCTCAAATTTAAAGGGGTACTACAGCGGAAAACTTTTTTTTTTTTTTTTTTTTTTTATCAACTGGTGCCAGAAAGTTACACAGATTTGTAAATTACTTCTATTAAAAAATCTTAATCCTTCCAATACTTATTAGCATCTGTATACTACAAAGGAAATGTTTATCTTTTTGGATTTCTCTTATGTCATGACCACAGTGCTCTCTGATGACCTCTGCTGTCCATTTTAGGAACTGTCCAGAGCATCATATGTTTGCTATGGGGATTTTCTCCTTTTGGACAGTTCGTGACATAAGAGAAATCCAAAAAGATAAACATTTCCTCTGTAGTATACAGCCCCTAAAAAGTACTGGAAGGATTAAGATTTTTTTTTTTAATAGAAGTAATTTACAAATCTGTTTATCTGTTTAACAGGTGATTAAAAAAAAAAAGTTTTCCACGGTAGTACCCCTTTAACTACATGCTTCCAAAATTTGGTTTCTAGAAGCTAAGCTCTAAGAGTACACTTCTTTGACAGTACAGTGGTCCCTTAAAGGGGTACTCTGCTGCTCAGCATTTGGAACAAACTGTTCTGAACGCTGGAGACGGCGCCGGGAGCTTGTGATGTCATAACCCCGCCCCTTCATGACGTCACGCCCTGCCCCCTCAATGCAAGTCTATGGGAGGGGCACCGGCTCCAGCGTTTGGAACAGTTTGTTCCGAAAGCTGAGCAGCGGAGTACCCCTTTAACTAGTAACTGGTCTTCCAAATGTCACCCTAAAATAAGAAAAAAATGAAGATGAAAGGAAATAGATAAGATAACCAATACAGGTAAAGCAAGTTCTTACATATAAAAGTCAGCCAGGGTCCTGTACAGTACATACAAAATACCTGAGATACAACAGGGAGCCGTTGTCACCTACTCTCCAAAGGAACAGCTAATACTGGCACTCCTAAAGAGTACAGTACCTCCCTACACTGTATTGAAGCGCTACTAGACAGCAAATCAGTGCATGCACTGCAATGATACAGGAGTTTAACCAGTGAACTGCCCACTGATGCCTGATCCCTGTCTCTACACAGCTATTATTTAAAGCTGGACTGTAATATAAGCTTAACTCTTTACTGCCACCTCTTAGCCATTTATGGTACTGCAGAGAAGATTTTTTTATTCTTAATGTTTTTTTCATTTGTACCCCTAGAAGCATCCAGTAAGGGATGACTCCACATTTATGTGGGAGCAGGAACTATTGACACCAAATGTAATCACTGGGTACCTGTTGTAATATGTTGCAAAGAATAAAAGAAGTGAGTGAAACCTACTAGAAAAAATGAAATGATGAGGTTTAAATCCTGCAATGTAGGTCACCTTGTACTGTGGGTTTTAGATGCAGCATGCTACTACTGTAGATTGTGGTATAGTCGCACGCAAATCAAGATCAGTATTACCAATAATCCAATACTATTAGTATACTAAAGACACAAAATACTGCCACACCATGACCACTAACAATACAACTAACATTATTGGTGACTAATACCAATGATATTGTTACTGAATAAAAAATCCTATACTATACTAGGTCTAATATTCCCTATAAAGTGCACATATTGTGGTAGATACCAGTACTACACAGGCTCTGCGGGCCATACAAATGATGGCAATGCATTGACAATACATTTAAACCTTTTTTTTTAGATCCATTCACTTTTATTACATTTTCTCATGTTGCGGCCTTGTGCTAAAATAAAATAATAAAAAAAATGTATGTTTTTCTCCATGATTCTGCATTAATTAGTGCACCATATTGACAAAGTAAAAACAGAATATTAGAAATTGTTGCTGATTTATTAACAAGCATTATTAACCCCTTAAGGACTCAGCCCATTTTGGCCTTAAGGACTCAGCAAATTTGATTTTTACGTTCTTTTCCTCCTCGCATTCAAAAAATGACATGGTTTACTTATTCTGAAGATCAATACGATTAAAATTACACCCATGATTACATAGAGTAATGGCCGTAAATGTTGGCACCCCTGAAAATTTTCAAGAAAATGAAGTAATTCTCACAGAAAAGGATTGCAGTAACACATGTTTTGCTATACACATGTTTATTCCCTTTGTGTGTATTGGAACTAAACCAAAAAAGGGAGGAAAAAAAGCAAATTGGACATAATGTCACACCAAACTCCAAAAATTGTCTGGACAAAATTATTGGCACCCTTAACTTAATATTTGGTTGCACCAAGAATTTACTGAAATCAGTCGCTTTCTATAACCATCAATAAGCTTCTTACACCTCTCAGCCGGAATGTTGGACCACTCTTCCTTTGCAAACTGCTACAGGTCTCTTATTGGAAGGCGCCTTTACCCAACAGCAATTTTAAGATCTCTCCACAGGTGTTCAATGGGATTTAGATCTGGACTCTTTGTTGCCATCCATTTCTGGGTGCTTTTTGACATATGTTTGGGGTCATTGTCCTGCTGGAAGACCCATGATCTCGGACGTAAACCCAGCTTTCTGACACAGGGCTGTACAGTGCGACCCAAAGTCCATTAGTAATCTTCAGATTTCATGATGCCTTGCACACATTCAAGGCACCCAGTGCCAGAGGCGGCAAAACAACCCCAAAACATCATTGAACCTCCACCATATTTCACTGTAGGTACTGTGCTCTTTTCTTTATTGGCCTCATTCCGTTTTCAGTAAACAGTAGAATGATGTGTTTTATCAAAAAGCTCTATCTTGGTCTCATCTGTCCACAAGACGTTTTCCCAGAAGGATTTTGGCTTACTCAAGTTCATTTTGGCAAAATGTAGTCTTGCCTTTTTTATGTCTCTGTGTCAGCAGTCGGGTCCTCCTGGATCTCCTGCCATAGAGTTTCATTTCATTTAAATGTCGACAGATAGTTTGTGCTGACACTGATGCTCCCTGAGCCTGCAGGACAGCTTGAATATCTTTGGAACTTGTTTGGGGCTACTTATCCACCATCCGGATTATCCTGCGTTGACACCTTTCATCAATTTTCTCTTCCATCCATGCCCAGGGAGATTAGCTACAGTGCCATGGGTTGCAAACTTCTTGATAATGTTGCGCACTGTAGACAAAGGCAAATCTAGATATCTGGAGATGGACTTGTAACCTTAAGATTGTTGATATTTTTCCACAATTTTGGTTCTCAAGTCCTCAGACAGTTCTCTTCTCCTCTTTCTGTTGTCCATGCTTATTGTGGCACACACAGACACAAAATGCAAAGACTAAGTGAACTTCTCTCCTTTTTATCTGCTTTCATGTGATTTTTATATTGCCCACACCTGTTACTTGCCCCAGGTGAGTTTAAAGGAGCATCACATGCTTGAAACAATCTTATTTTTCCACAATTTTGAAAGAGTGCCAATAAGTTTGTCCAGCCCATGTTTGGAGTTTGGTGTGACATTATGTCCGATTTGCTTTTTTTTTCCACCCTTTTTTGGTTTAGCTCCAATATACACAAAGGGAATAAACATGTGTATAGCAAAACATGTGTTACTGCAATCCCTTTCTGTGAGAAATACTTCATTTTCTTGAAAAATTTCAGGGGTGCCAACATTTATGGCCATGACTACTTTTCTATTATTGTACCGCTTTAAAAAAAAATTTTTTAACCAAATAAGTACGTTTAAAATCCCTCTATTTTGCTGACCTATAACTTTTTTTTTTTCAGTGTTATCGGTCATCATCTGCTCTGGTCTGCTCGATCTCAGACCAGAGCAGAAGAGCCCTGGAGATGGCCAGAAGCAGGTGAGGGGACATCCGTCCGCCATTATGGAAGACCTGATCCCTGCGGCAGCGCTGCGGGCGATCGAATCATTCATTTTACTGACTGCACTGCCGCAGATGCCGTGATCTGTATTGATCATGGCATCTGAGGGGTTAATGGCACACATCAGCGCGATCACTTATGTCCGTCGTCACCAGTGGATCCCTGGCTGCTGATAGCAGCCGGGACCTGCCGCGCATGTAAGATGCTCGCGGTCATGTACAGGACATAAATGTAAGCCCTGGTGCGTTAAGTACCACCACACCAGAACGTCCATTTACGTCCTGCAATGTGATAGAATTGGGTAGAGGAGACTCCATTTTGTGTTTTTTTTAAAGACTTCATTTTATCATTCCTGTTTTTTCTACATAACTCCTGAATATTTGGACTTGAGACAATTGGTGTTTTATATTCAAGGCTACAGGACGCGGGATGCAGAACTTTTATCTTTTCTTCCACAGATGTGTCCTTGAAACAATGGCTTGCTAGATTTCAGCTTAGCTATGTATTTTTGTATCCAACTTTCTGCTGACTACGCAAATGATTTACGGTTTCCTGTCTTTCATACAATTTAAAGTTTACTGCGCATGCCCTATATACGTGTATAAGAAAGCTTATTTTAAGTAAAGAGCCAGTCTTGTTACTGCCCTCGGCTTAGTCACAGCAGTCGCGTCTGTGTCTTGATTTGAGTGGCAGGTGGCGCTGGGGGAGGGTAGGGTGACTGCAGCCCCTTACAAGCCTTCAGCGCACTGATTGGGAATCCACAGACAGAAGACGACTAAACCTAACAATTGTTAAGAGGTAATAAGTATTCAGACCCTTTGCTAGGACACATTACATTTACTCTACTATTTCTTTGTGAGATGTTTTTACATTTTGATTGGAGTTACCTGTGGTAAAGTTAAATTTAAAAGACACAGCCCCATTTATATAAGGACTCAAAGCTGACAACGCATATCAGAGCAAAAACCAAGCCATGAGGTGTAAATAACTGCCTGTAGAGCTCACAGACAGGATTGTGTGGAATGACATGTCTGGAGAAGGGCACACTACTGCACTGAAAGTCCCCAACGGCACTGTGGCCTCCATTATTCTTAAATGAAAGTTGTTTGGAACAACCAGGACTCTTGCTTGACCTAGCCATCTCACCAAACTAAGTAAATAGGGGAGAAGAGTCTTGGTAAGAGAGGTGACCAAGAACCCAATTCTAATGCTGGCTGAGCTCCACTGATCTTTTGTGCAGATGGAAGAACTCCCAGAAAGTCAACCATAACTGCAGCACAATTTGGAGGCCTCTCCTCATTAAAAGACATATTAAGGCCTGCCTGGCTCATATCTAAGAATCATGTCTGGAAGAAACCAGGTACTGCTCATCACCTGCCCAATACCATCCCTACTAAAGCATAGTGATGGCAGCATCATGCTGTGGCAGTAGTATTCAACGGCTGGAACAGGGAGACTGGAAAGCTAAATAGAGCAAAGTACAAAGATATTATTAATGAAAACCTGATCCAGAGTGCTCTGGACATCATGTTGGGACCAAGGTTCATCTTCCACTAAGACAATGACCCTAAGTGGACAAAAGAACACATGGGTGGCTTAGGAACAACTCTGTCCTTCAGTGGCCCAGCCAGAGCCCTGACTTGAACCCAATCAAACATCACTGAAGAGACCTAAACATGGCTTCCTCCTACCCATCCTACCTGAAAGAGATTGAAAGGTTTTGATGAGAATATTGGCAGAAAATCACCAAATCCAGGTGTGCAAACCTTGTTGCCTCATACCCAAGAAGACTGGAGGCTGTAATCACTGCAAAAGGGGCTTCAACTAAGTACTGAGTAAAGGGTCTGTATACTTATTATCCATGTTACTACTTTTTAAAATAAATTAGCAAAGATTTTTAACATTCTGTTTTCATATTGTCATGGAGTATTGAGGGCAGAATGATGTGGGAAAACTTTTTTTATTTTATTTTAGCACAACAGAACAAAATGTGAACAAAAATTTAAAGGGTGGGGGGCGTGTCCGGCCATGCTCGTGCGAAGACGTGCTGCTCCTGAGCTCCGTCCTTGACTGCCTTGCATTTGGGGATTACGGCACTCTTATGGGGGCCAAATGCCACAAGAAGATGTCTAAACCTGGGGGATCCCCCTCTGCCTTGGGAGTTCCCATCTCCAACTACTTTTCCCCGCTACAGGAGGAGTTATTGACTCCAGACCGCGGTGTCCCTGGGCCGGCGCCAGCTCCCTCCAGCAGAAAGCTACTCACTGCGCCGGCTGCTGCATCTCCCACGGCTGCCGCAGGACCTCAGGCGTTGCCGCCACTGCTGCCCGTACCTGCCTGGGGTCCTCTGTGTTCCCGGAGGTGCCGCTGCTGGACTTCGCCTCAGCTGTATGTCGGGCCCCAGTCCTCGCCTGCAAACAGGTCACTTCTCCATCGGCTCCGGCCACAGACTTGTTAGCCCTGCCCCCTTGCTGTTCTCCTTCCTGGCCGCCATTACAACTGCCTCTGCACCCACACGGCAGGTGGGGAGCGGGCTGATACGGTCCTCAGTGCCCCTGAACCCTGCTGCACAACCCTACAGTGTGTCTCCAGCCTTCCCCCTGCTGGTCTGGGACACTGTGGACACGGAGGAAGCCACTGAAGTGGCCGCAGTGGCTCCAAGCCACCCTCTTCCTCAGCCTCCTTCCTACTCAGTGGCCTCTCAGAGGGGTTCCCCCCTGCTCTCCCCCTCCATAGAGGACCTGGTGGAACCCCCAGAGCAGGGCCCCGGCTCCCAGGGCCGCCCTCTATCACCCCAGCGACTACAGACTTTGCCTGGCTGGGACTCTGTGCTGGACCCGTTCTGCCCTCCGCATTCTCCTGCCCTAGAGAAGGCACACTCACCGGCATCTTCGGGGGGTCCTCCAGCCTGTCCTCTTGGCCTCTGATGGGTGGGGAGGGAGCCCCAGTTCCTGCACAACCTCTGGCTACCACCTTACCTGGGGAACCTTGCCCTCTGCCTGACCCACGAAAGGGTCTCCCTCAGACCCATCTGCACTCTACCCCTCCAACCTTGCCTACTGCTACAGCACACCATATTCTGAAAGATCACCCAGAGCTGCAGGCCCTCCTTACCCTGCTCCCTTCTAAGCAGGACCTCTCCTCTCTAGCAACAGATCTCAAATTGGCCTGGTGCCGTGACCTCCAAGTGGTGCAGACGGAGTTGGACACCCTGCGCACTTTTGTTCAAGAACTGCAATCCTCCAAGGACTTTGTCCAGACTACTATCAATACCTTACGCTCTGATTTGGATGCCCAAATTCATCATCACCATCTTCTGCACTCCCAGTTTCACGACTTAGAAAACCGCAACCGCAGGAATAATCTCCGTGTGCGGGATCTCCCTGAATCGGTTCGACCCCAGGACCTAGTCCCGACCCTCACAGAGCTCTTCAACTCCATCTTAAACCGCCTGGCATGGACCCCTATTGAAATGGACAGAGCGCATAGGTCCTTGTGCCGCAGAGTGCTGATCCCCTTAAACCACGAAATGTGATCTGTTGCTTGCAGTACTATGCGACTAAAGAGACTATCCTACAAAAAGCCCGACAGCTCCGGGACTTGGTGTTTGAGGGGACCCAACTAAAACTCTTTCCTGATCTATCCCGTTAGACCTTGAGACAGCGGGCTGCTATGAAACCTCTCCTGACTCTTCTACAAAACCGGAATATCACTGGGCTTTCCCTTTGCTCTTTATGTCTGACTGGATGACAAATTTGTGACGCTTCGGCGTCCTGCGGACTTGCCTATTTTCCTGCAAACGCTGGGTCTGCCCCCAGTGGATTTGCCATAATGGGAAGAACTTTTGCGGAACCCACATCTACCGTTCCAATCTGATCCATTGCCTGGAATAATCTCTTCACCACTGAACCCAGCCACTCCACACCCGCAGAGATCCCGGAGACGACCCAGAAGCTCTTCCCGTTCAAGGCCGGGTACTCAACGCTCCCCATGATCTGTTGATCTCTGTTTGCTGTGTGATTACCGTTGCTGACACCCCGGATTCACCGGCATCTACCCTGAGGTCCTGCTGTATCCCGTGGTACCTGGCTGACGGACATTGCCCCTGAATTCGGGGCTGTTGAGTATATGTTTTTTCCCCATGTGTCCCCCTCGCTCACGGCCTTCTGCTTTATCCTTATACTGCTCTATTCCCCTTGTATAAATAGCTTTTAATTGTTCCTTTAATTGGCGGTCATATGGACTACTTAAGCCTGTGATTTTTCTCCCACCTCATACGTGCATTGGCTTACGTAATGCGTATTTCCTTAATTTGTTCCTACGCCCCACGTAGGTTGTCGGTAGCGATACCTAGCTACCCAGTTTGTGCCTTTGGCTGTTCTGTGAGTTTTTTGTGCGCATTGTTTTTGTCCGCTTTTACTCTTTTTTTCCCTCTCTATTCCCCCTTTCTCTTGCCCTTCATCTCCCTTCCTTTTCTCTCTCTTCTCTCTCCTTTCCCCTGAGCCTGTTCTGCTTCCCTTGCTCTCCATCCCCTGCAAGTTGTTGAGGAGTCTGACCATTTTGCCTTTTCCAGTGGTGCTCTGCTGCCATTTGCGGGACTGCCTCTTCTTTATGGCGTCCCTTAAAGGGGTATTCCAGGCAAAAACTTGTTTTATATATATATATATATATATATATATATATATATATATATAAACTGGCTCCAGAAAGTTAAACAGCTTTGTAAATTACTTCTATAAAAAAATCTTAATCCTTTCAGTACTTATGAGCTTCTGAAGTTAAGGTTGTTCTTTTCTGTCTAAGTCCTCTCTGATGACACTGTCTCGGGAAACGCCCAGTTTAGAAGCAAATCCCCATAGCAAACCTCTTCTAAACTGGGCGTTTCCCGAGACAGGTGTCATCAGAGAGCACTTAGACAGAAAAGAACAACCTTAACTTCAGAAGCTCATAAGTACTGAAAGGATTAAGATTTTTTAATAGAAGTAATTTACAAATCTGTTTAACTTTCTGGAGCCAGTTGATATATATATATATATATATATATATATAGAAAAAAGTTATTACCTGGAATACCCCTTTAACCTCTTAAGGACCAATGACGTTGTGGAACGTCATGGCACCCTGGGCTTTAAGCACCAATGACATCCCACAACGTCATGGCGTTTTCCGGTCCCTGCCGGTCGCCGGGCAGAGATCAGAAGCGGATGCCTGCTGAAATGCTTCAGCAGGCATCCAGGGCAAACGCCGAGGGGGGCCAAGGGGAAATCGCCCTTGCGATCTGCGGCGATACCGGGCTGATCGGGTCTCTGGGACCCGACCGCCCGGTATTTTTGCAAGATCCCGGCTGTCACAGACAGCTAGGACCATGCTGGAGGCTAGGAGCGAGATGGCAAGCCTGCCACCTCCTCCTATCCCCTGCGGTCCGTCGGTTAGCTAGCCAACCAATCGCAGGGGGGGGGCGGTTACTTCCTCCCGGCCTGCCCAGCCCCTGGAAGTCCGGAGAGGACGGGAGGAAGACCAGAGGACGAGAGGAGGACCAGAGGCCCGGCCCCGGTACTTACCTCGTCCCTGAAGACCCGGATCCCGGCGATGAAGGCGACGGCGACAGGTGAGTTCCTCTTCAGCCGCGGTCAGGCCCTTTACAGCAATGCACATCACCGTAAAGCGACACGCATTTCTGTATTGGGACCCTGCATACTACAACTTCCAGCATGCCCAGACAGCCCTTGGCATCTGGGCATGCTGGGAGTTGCAGTCTTGCAACATCTGGAGGTCCGCAGTTTTGGGACCACTGTTCCCTTCCAGATGTTGCAAAACTACACATCCGCAGCATGCCCTTACTGTCCAGGCATGCTGGGAGTTGTAGTTCTGTAACATCTGGCCCTTCAGATGTTGCAGATGTTGCAGAACTACAACTCCCAGCATGCCTGGACAGTTTTGGCATACTGGGAGTTGTAGTTTTGCAACATCTGGAAGGGCACAGATTGGGAACCACTGTATTAGTGGTCTGCAAACTGTAGTCCTCCAGATGTTGCAAAACTACAACTCCAAGCATGCTGGGAGTTGTAGTTCGGCAACATCTGGCTCTAAAGATGTTGCCGAACTACTACTTCCAGCATGCCTGAGAATGTTTGGGAGTAGTGGTTTTGCAACAACTGGAGGCACACTGGTTGGGAAACATTGTCTGTTTCCTAACTCAGTGTTTCCCAACCAGTGTGCCTCCAGCTGTTGCAAAACTAAAACTACCAGCATGCACTGATAGACTGTGCATGCTGGGAGTTGTAGTTTTGCAACAGCTGGAGGCTCCCCCCCTGTGAATGTACAGGGTACATTCACATTGGCAGGGGGCTTACAGTGAGTATCACGCTGCAAGTTTGCAATGCAGCAAATTTTGCGCGGCAGCGGGAAACTCGCTGTAATCCCCCGCCCGTGTGACTGTACCCTTAAAACACTACACTACACTACACTAACACTAAACAAAATAAAAAGTGAAAAACACTACATATACACCTACCCCTACACAGCCCCCCTCCCCTACCCAATAAAAATGAAAAACGTCTGGTACGCCACTGTTTTCAAAATGGAGCCTCCAGCTGTTGCAAAACAACAACTCCCAGTATTGCCAGACAGCCGTTGACTGTCCAGGCATGCTGGGAGTTTTGCAACAGCTGGAGGCACCCTGTTTGGGAATCACTGGCGTAGAATTGCCCTATGTCCACCCTTTTGCAAGTCCTTAATTTAGGCCTCAAATGCGCATGGTGCTCTCTCACTTTGGAGGCCTGTCGTATTTCAAGGCAACAGTTTAGGGTCACATATGGGGTATCGCTGTAATCGGGAGAAATTGCCTAACAAATTTTGGGGGTCTTTTTCTCCTTTCACCCCTTATGAAAAGGTGAAGTTGGGGTCTACACCAGCATGTTAGTGTAAAAAAATAAATTTTTACACTAACATGCTGGTGTTGCCCTATACTTTTCATTTTGACAAGAGCTAAAAGGGAAAAAAGCCCCCCAAAATTTGTAATGCAATTTCTCCCGACTATGGAGATACCCCATATGTGGGCGCAAAGTGCTCTGGGGGCGCACAACAAGGCCCAGAAGGAAGGGAGAGTGCACCATGTACATTTGAGGTGACTTGCACAGGGGTGGCTGATTGTTACAGCGGCTTTGACAAACGCAAATAAAATAAAAAAAACACATGTGACCCCATTTCGGAAACTACACCCCTCACGGAATGTAATGAGGGGTGCAGTGAGAATTTACACCCCACTGGTGTCTGACAGATCTTTGGAACAGTGGGCTGTGCAAATAAAAAATTTTGTACAGCCCACTGTTCCAAAGATCTGACAGACACCAGTGGGGGGTAAATGCTCACTGTACCCCTTGTTATGTTCCTCAAGGGGTCTAGTTTCCAAAATGGTATGCCATGTGGGGGTTATTTTGCTGTCCTGGCACCATAGGGGCTTCCTAAATGTGACATGCCCCCAAGCAAAATTTGCTCTCAAAAAGCCAAATATGACTCCTTCTCTTCTGAGCATTGTAGTTCGCCCGTAGTGCACTTCAGGTCAACTTATGGGGTACCTCCATACTCAGAAGAGATGGGGTTACAAATTTTGGGGGGTATTTTTTGCTATTAACCCTTGCAAAAATGTGAAATTTGGGGGGAAACACACATTTTAGTGAAATTAAAAAAATAAATTTTTACATATGCAAAAGTCGTGAAACACCTGTGGGGTATTAAGGCTCACTTTATTCCTTGTTATGTCCCTCAAGGGGTCTAAATTCCAAAATGGTATGCCATGTGTTTTTTTTCTTCCTGTTCTGGCACCATAGGGGCTTCCTAAATGCAACATGCCCCCCAAAAACCATTTCAGAAAAATCTACTCTCCAAAATCCCCTTGTCGCTCCTTCGCTTCTGAGCCCTCTACTGCGCCCACCGAACAATTTACATAGACATATGAGGTATGTGCTTACTCGAGAAAAATTGGGCTACAAATATAATTATACATTGTCTCCTTTTACCCCTTGTAAAAATTCAAAAATTGGGTCTACAAGAACATGCGAGTGTAAAAAATTAAGATTGTGAATTTTCTCCTTCACTTTGCTGCTATTCCTGTGAAACACCTAAAGGTTTAAAATGCTGACTGAATGTCATTTTGAATACTTTGGGGGGGTGCAGTTTTTATAATGGGGTCATTTGTGGGGTATTTCTAATATGAAGACCCTTCAAATCCACTTCAAACCTGAACTGGTTCCTGAAAAATTGTGATTTTGGAAATGTTGTGAAAAATTGGAAAATTGCTGCTGAACTTTGAAGCCCTCTGGTGTCTTCCAAAAGTAAAAACACGTCAACTTTATGATGCAAACATGAAGTAGACATATTGTATATGTGAATAAAAAAATATATATATTTGGAATATCCATTTTCCTTACAAGCAGAGAGCTTCAAAGTTCGAAAAATGCTAAATTTTCAATTTTTTCATCAAATTTTGGAATTTTTCACTAAGAAACGATGCAAGTATCAACAAAATTTTACCAATAACATAAAGTAGAATATGTCACGAAAATTTTTTTTCGGAATCAGAATGATAGGTAAAAGCATTCCAGAGTTATTAATGTTTAAAGTGACAGTGGTCAGATGTGCAAAAAACGCTCTGGTCCTAAGGTGTAAAATGGCCTTGTCCTTAACCTCTTCAGGACATAGGGCGTATGGATACGCCCTGCATTCCTAGTCCTTAAGGACCGAGGGCGTATCCATACGCCCGTGGAAATTCCGGTCCCCACCGCTAGCCGGTTGGGGACCGGAGCCGGATGCCTGCTGAAATCGTTCAGCAGGCATCCCGGCATATCGCCCAGGGGGGGACAATTCAGTCCAGCGATCTGCGGCGATTCCGGGTCAATCGGGTCTCCGTCTCTGACGGCCCCGAACAGCCATAGCCTGCAGGAGTGAGGTGGCACTGGTGCCACCTCACGATCGCCCTGATTCGTCAGCCGGCCGACCAATCAGGGCCCCTGCTGCGGGTGTCACTCCCGCAACCCGCCCCGCCCCTCTTCCGGAGGACGTGAGCGGGTGCGGGACGTGCACTCCGGGTGCTGGGGACCCCGATCCCCGGCATCAATGTTGGGATCGGGGCCCCAGGAGCGGCGGCGGCGGCGACGACGAGGGACTGACCTGTGTGCCGGCAGCAGCAGGAGGAGAGTGACAGCCTCCTGCTGTTGCTTAGCAACAGCTCCCAGCATGCAAAAAGGGCATGCTGGGAGCTGTATTTATACAACAGCAGGAGGCAGACCACCACAACTCCCAGCATTCCCTTATGGGCATGCTGGGACTTATGGTTTTGCAACAGCTGGAGGCGCATTTTTTCTATGGAAAAATGTACCTTCAGCTGTTGTATAACTACAACTCCCAGCTTGCACAAACAGCTAAAGTGCATGCTGGGAGTTGTAGTGGTGCATCTGCTGGTTGCATAACTACAACTCCCAGCATGCCCGTTGGCTGTCGGTGACTGCTGAGAGTTGTAGTTTTGCAACAGCTGAAGGCACACTGGTTGTGAAACTCAGAGTTTTTTTTACCTAACTCAGTGTTTCACGACCGGTGTGCCTCCAGCTGTTGCAAACTCCAATTCTCAGCAGTCTCATGTACACCGTACATGCTGGGAGTTGTAGTTTTGCAACAGCTGGAGGCACACTGGTTGTGAAACACTGAGTTAGGTCACAAACTCAGTGATACATAACCAGTGTGCCTACAGCTGTTGCAAAACTAAAACTCTCGCCGAACACTTTACATAGACATATGAGGTATGTGCTTACTCAAGAGAAATTGGGCTACAAATACAAGTAAAAATTTTCTCCTTTTACCCCTTGTAAAAATTCAAAAATTGGGTCTACAAGAACATGTGAGTGTAAAAAATGAAGATTGTGAATTTTCTCCTTCACTTTGCTGCTATTCCTATGAAACACCTAAAGGGTTAAAACACTGATTGATTGTAATTTTGAATACTTTGGGGGGTGTAGTTTTATAATGGGGTCATTTATTGGGTATTTCTAATATGAAGACCCTTAAAATCCACTTCAAACCTGAACTGGTCCCTGAAAAATATTGAGTTTGAAAATTTTGTGAAAAATTGGAAAATTGCTGCCGAACTTTGAAGCCCTCTGGTGTCTTCCAAAAGTAAAAATTCATCAATTTTATGATGCAAACATAAAGTAGACATATTGTATATGTGAACTAAAAAAAACGGATTCGTAATATCCATTTTCCTTACAAGCAGAAGGCTTCAAAGTTAGAAAAATGCAAAATCTTGAAATTTTTCATCAAATTTACGGATTTTTCACCAAGTAAGGATGCAATTGTCGATAAAAATTTACCACTATGTTAAAGTAGAATATGTCACGAAAAAACAATCTCGGAATCAGAATGATAACTAGAAGCATTCCAGAGTTATTAATGTTTAAAATGACAGTGGTCAGATGTGCAAAAAACGCTCCGGTCCTTAAGGCCAAAATGGGCTTGGTCCTGAAGGGGTTAAGGTCTCTTCCATCAATGTGCAGGGTCTTAATATCCCTGGGAAAAGGGCAAAGGTGTTGTATAATGTGGCAGTGTGGCAAGGAAAGGGTGTATTTCCCTTGCTAACTCTGGAGAATGCTCCACCTGTGGCCTGATTGATGAGGTATCAGGAAGGGAAAGTGTGTTTAAAAGGAAAAGAAACAGAATAGTTGGGGCTCTCCCTTGGAAACAGCATGCTGGCTGTTAGAGGGGAGACACACGGAGACACATGTTTAACTGGCTGAGGGTAGCTCACCAGTTCGTAGTCAGGGGATGCTGATATGTGTAGTCAGTGACCAGACAGTCTAGGACTTTATTTTGTTCCTGTTTATTTTTTGTTTTACCTGCAACCTGTGGAAATAAAGCTGGCGAGGAGCCAGACTTGTATGCGGAACTGTGGTCTGCTGTGTTATTGTGAGGAACGTGTCCCGTGGCAAGTTACCAGGACGCTCCCAGAGCTAATCCCCAAGACGGATCATCACATTTTGGTGGAGGATGCGGGCATGCCGTTGCTAAGGGCAACCCGTTGCCAAGGGCAACCTGTGTGAGTTGGAAATAGAAGGTAAAAAGATGATTATTTTGCTAGATCCAAAATGTGTAATAAGTCTGGTAAAGACCAGTTGCAGAAAGCCAGACTCTGCTGTAATGTCTATACAGGCTGGTATTTGGGGTTATAAAACAGTTAATGTGTGTATTTCTACTCCCTATGGTACCATAAGTCACAAGGTTGCAATAGAGCCTACCTTAGAGTATGAAGTAGTGCTGGGGAAGGATTTTCCGTTTTTTCAGCAGTTGTGGGAAGATAGTCAGGTGACCTGACAGGCTCACAACACTTGATTTTCACCACACAGCAGGGGACAGTAACTCAGCAGAGGATGAGGATGGGGAGTGTCAGCAGACCCTAGGCAGATCTTAGGTGGGAGTGTGCCAGACCACTAGGGGAGCTGAAGAACAGTCCACGAGTCAAGTTAAAGAGGTGACTGGAATAGAAGCTACGGAAATGGCTGCAGAAAAAACTAAACTCCGGAAGAGAGTACCAGTGGAGCTGGGGGCTGCGCTTACAGTCACAGACAGAGTCCTAAGTGAAGGAGATGTGGCGTCTGGACCAGAGAGGGTGTTACACCGAGCGCTCCGGGTCCCCGCTCCTCCCCGGAGTGCTCGCAGCGTTTTCCTGTTCGCAGCGCCCCGGTCAGACTCGCTGACCGGGAGCGCTGCGATAATGTCCCTAGCCGGAATGCGATCCGCGATGCGGGACGCGCCCGCTCGCGGTTCGCATCCCAGCCCACTTACCAGACTCGTTCCCCGTCTGTACTGTCCCGGCGCGCGCGGCCCCGCTCCCTAGGGCGCGCGCGCTGGCTCTCTGCGATTTAAAGGGCCAGTGCGCCGCTGATTGGTGCCTGGTTCTAATTAGTGTATTCACCTGTGCCCTTCCCTATATAACCTCACTTCCCCTTCCCTTCCTTGCCGGATTTTGTTGCCATTGTGCCAGTGAAAGCGTTCTTTGCATGTCCCAAGCCAGTGTTCCAGACCTCTTGCCATTGCCCCTGACTACGATCCTTGCTGCCTGCCCAGACCTTCTGCTACGTCCGACCTTGCTCTTGCCTAATCCCTTGTACCGCGCCTATCTCAGCAGTCAGAGAGGTTGAGCCGTTACCGGTGGATACGACCTGGTTGCTACCGCCGCTGCAAGACCATCCCGCTTTGCGGCGGGCTCTGGTGAATACCAGTAGCAACTTAGAACCGGTCCACCGGTACGGTCCACGCCAATCCCTCTCTGACACAGAGGATCCACCTCCAGCCTGCCGAATCCTGACAGAGGGTTTGTAACCAGGAAGGTCGAACCACTGGACCAGATATTGTTGCAGACCCAGGAGCCCTAGTCATTTTTGCCAGGCCGTGGAGAGACTGTGACAAGACAAAAGAAAAGTCTGCCAAGGAGCCGAGAGACAGTTCAGAGGAACTGTTCGGGAATCACCCTGACTCGCTGGTGCCAAGAGCCATTGAAGCTGTTGCTAGGGGCAACGAACTTACCGTCAAGGGATTGTCGATCCGACGGGAGTGTTTAGCGAGAGTCTCCAGAGTTGCCAACATGGTGGGAGAGGAAGAGTGCCAGGTGTCGATGACACCTGTTGTTGTTGTTGTTGATGATGAAGAGGCAAAAGTGGCCGCAACCCCGAAAAGGGGGAGACTTCGTCTAGAGATGGAGAATTGCTGGGTCGAGTGTCTGACAGAGGACCAGAGGATGTCTCAAGGTCTAACAGCGAGAGTGAGGAGACCGCTGTCAGTAAAAGGTCTCGGCAAAGATGAGCTGGCCTTGGGAAAAACTGAAGCAGATCCAGAATCTGGAAGAATCCCTGCAGATGGTTTCTGTGAAGTTGACGGAGAAAGAAAAAGAGGTACATCGCTTGACAGAGGAGAGGGACAAATCGCTTGCTGACTTTAAGAAAGAGCAAGAAGCGAGGCTTCAGCTGGAAAAAGTCATGGAGCATCACAAAAGGGAGTTTGTGGCTCTGCAGGATGAACTGTCCCGCTCCCAGGGTCTTGTGAGCAGCAAGGAGAGTGAAGTGGAGAGTCTGGCCAAGTGGATATCATTCCAGGAAGAAGAAGCGAGTCTTCTATATGGTGCATATCATGCTCTGCGGAGTGATCACAAGGCTAGGCTAGTAGCCATGGAAAAAATTGAAAAAGAGAAGAATGAAATAAAGATAGAAGTTGATGCTCTTGCCAGCAATCTGGAGAGTGTCTCTAAAGCTAAGAGACAACTTGAGGAGGAAGTCAAGGCAAAGAATGCCCTTGCACATGCTCTTCAATCTGCTCGTTATGACAATGACTTGCTCCGTGAGCAGTATGAGAAGGCCCTGGAACAAGTTGACTCTGCAACATGAAAACAAGTATTTGCAACAGGAGATCTCAGATCTATCTGAACAGATTGGTGAGAGTGGAAAATCTATCAACGAGTTAGAGAAGACCAAGAAACAGTTGCTGGACAGTGAGAAGATGATCTCTGCAAAGCTCAAGAATGAGCAGCTGAAATATATAAAGCTGGAAGATGACATGAAGATCTTAAAAGAGAGCCTGGAAGCGCAGAACGAAACGCGCAGAAGGCCCCACATAGCTGGAAAAAGGAGCTGACATTGGCCAGGTCAGTGCTGGTAACACATCATGTAATGTACTGAACTGGCTTAATGTAGAGATGGTACAAGGTAAGTTAAGTAAAGTAAATGTAAGCAAATCTCCAGGGCCGGATGGACTACACCCAAGAGTTCTTAGAGAGGTAAGTTCAGTAATATCTGTACCCTTGTTCATGATATTTAGAGATTCTCTGGTGTCTGGTATTGTGCCAAGGGACTGGCGCAAGGCTAATGTGGTACCAATCTTCAAGAAGGGCTCTAGGTCTTCGCCAGGCAATTATAAACCGGTAAGTCTAACGTGCATTGTGGGTAAGTTGTTTGAAGGACTTATAAGGGATTACATACAGGAATACATAGGGGATAATAGTATTATAAGTGATAGCCAGCATGGATTTACTAAGGACAGAAGTTGTCAAACCAATCTAATTTGCTTTTATGAAGAGGTGAGTAGAAGCCTTGACAGAGGAATGGCTGTGGATATAGTGTTTCTGGATTTTGTCAAAGCGTTTGATACTGTCCCTCACAGACGTCTGACAGGTAAGTTAAGGTCTTTGGGCTTGGAAACTTTAGTTTGTAACTCGATTGAACACTGGCTCATGGATCGTACCCAGAGAGTGGTGGTCAATGATTCGTACTCTGATTGGTCCCCGGTAATTAGTGGTGTATCCCAAGGTTCAGTACTGGGCCCGCTGTTGTTTAATTTATTTATCAATGATATAGAGGATGGTATTAACAGCTCTGTTTCTATCTTTGCAGATGACACCAAACTTTGTAGCACGGTACAGTCTATAGAGGATGTGCATAAGTTACAAGATGACTTGGATAGACTAAGTGTCTGGGCATCCACTTGGCAAATGAGGTTCAATGTGGATAAATGTAAAGTTATGCATCTGGGTACTAATAACATGCATGCATCGTATGTCTTAGGGGGGATTAAACTGGCAGAGTCCCTGGTAGAGAAGGATCTGGGTGTACTTGTAGATCACAGACTACAGAATAGCATGCAATGTCAGGCTGCTGCTTCCAAAGCCGGCAGGATATTGTCATGTATAAAAAGAGGCATGGACTCAAGGAACAGGGACATAATACTCCCCTTTTATAAAGCATTGGTATGGCCTCACCTGGAATATGCTGTTCAGTTTTGGTCGCCTGTTCATAAAAGGGACACTGCGGAGTTGGAAAGGGTGCAGAGACGCGCGACTAAACTAATATGGGGCATGGAACATCTTAGCTATGAGGAGCGATTAAAGGAGTTACAATTGTTTAGTCTTGAGAAGAGACGTTTAAGGGGGGATATGATAAACGTATATAAGTATATAAATGGCCCATACAAAAAATATGGAGAAAAACTGTTCCAGGTTAAACCCCCCCAAAGGACGAGGCGGCACTCCCTCCGTCTGGAGAAGAAAAGGTTTAGTCTAAAGGGGCGACACGCCTTCTTTACCGTGAGGACTGTGAATTTATGGAACGGTCTACCTCAGGAACTGGTCACAGCAGGAACAATTAACAGCTTTAAAACAGGGTTAGATACATTCCTGGAACAATATAACATTAATGCTTATGCAGAATTATAAAATTATATCCCTTTCCCTTATCCCCTTACACCCTTCACTTCAATTCCCTGGTTGGACTTGATGGACGTATGTCTTTTTTCAACCATGCTAACTAACTATGCCTTGGTTTTGCTGGGAGCGCAATTCTACGAGAAGGTGGCTGTGCTAGCGGACAATGAACAGTTGAGGAAACAATTGCTGTCCTTGGAAGATACTGTCAGGGACTTGACAGAGTTACTTGACAGTGAGAGGATGAAGTCCGCTAAGCTATGGAGCCGACGCAGAGTGAGGGAAGGAGGTGGTGGGAGATAAGGATGTAGTCGAGTCTGGTGTACACTCCACGTGCATGCGATAAAAACCTATAGTCACGAACAGTAGGGTGCAGCAGGAGCCAGGCATCACACAGTTGGTGTAAATGCAAGGACCTCCGGATGCCATTTATCGCTGCAAGGAGAGTGTACTCAAGCCCGAGGAGGCATCAATGGAAGTGTTAAGGGTGGCATTGAGGTCCCCACACACAATTAGCATACCCTGTGAGAAAGCGTTGGGGTCCTCCAGTGTCCTCTCCGTTGCCTGTGGTTCGGGACGTAGATACAGGCCACAGTGTATTCACAACCTTGAATGGAACACTTCACAAACACATAACGGGCATTATGGTCAATATGTGAGTCAATAATTTGTACTGCTAGGGATTTATTTAAAAAAATCGCTACCCCTTAACCTTTTAAGTGATGGAGCTACTGTGGATCCATGTCGGGTAATACGGTTATGGCATCCAGACAATTGGTCTTGGCGGAAATGTGTCTCCTGTAGGCATACAATATGAGACTTTTGTTTATGGAAGTTATTGTGACGATCCGTCGTCCCAGATCCCCAGCAGACAGCGCGGCCTTCTCCTGTATGCACGATAGACGCACATACAGGACAAGGCGTCCCCTCTGTGTGAGCCGCATCTGCAGCTTACACAGAGGAGACGTGACCTCCGCCCCCACGCAGCACGCAGTACAGGCGCCAATGACGTCAATGACGTCACTCATCCGGAGCCTGTACTGTGGAGAGGAGAAGATGCGGGCCCCTGCTGCTGAGGAGATTGCTGCGTGGGACCTCAGGTGAGAATTTTTTTTTTTTTACTCTGCCTATACGTCTGGGGAAAGGGGGGTAACACTGCCTATACCTATATGGAAAGGGGGATAACACGGCCTATACCTATGGGGTACGGGTAACTCTGCCTATAGGTAAAGGGGGGTAACTCTGCCTATAGGGAAAGGGGTGCTATAGGGAAAGGGGGGGTAACTCTGCCTATACCTATAGGGAAAGGGGGGGGGTAACTCTGCTTATACCTATAGGGGGGGTAACACTGCCTATACCTATAGGGAAAGGGGGGTAACATTGCCTATACCTATAGGGAAAGGGGGGTAACGGTGCCTATACCTATGGGGTAGGGGTAACTCTGCCTATAGGGAAAGGGGGGTAACTCTGCCTATACCTATAGGGAAGGGGGGTAACTGCCTATAGGGAAAGGGGGGTAACTCTGCCTACAGGGAAAGGGGGGTAACTCTGCCTATAGGGAAAGGGGGGTAACTCTGCCTATACCTATAGTGGAAGGGGGGTAACTCTGCCTATACCTATGGGGAAAGAGGGGGGGTAACTCTGCCTATACCTATGGGGAAGGGGGGGGGTAACTGTCTATACCTGTGGGGAAGGGGGGTATCTATGCCTATACCTATGGGGAAAGGGGGGGGAACTCTGCCTATACCCATGGGGAAGAGGGGGGAGGTAACTCTGCCTATACCTATGGAGAATGGGGGTGACTTAACTCTGCCTATACTTATGGGGGGGCTACCTAACTGTATACCTTGATGCCTAACTACTTACCTACATACCAGGCTATCTAACTATGTACCTGTTCTTCATATTTGGCTGCCTAGCTAGCCCCTACCTACCTGGCTTGTCACCTACCTACATATCTGGCTTCCTGATCTACCTACCTAGTTACCTATTTATTTGGCTACCTGCCCTTTTACTGTGCAGGACACCAAGGAGGGCATTATTGCAGTTTGTGGGCCTATAGATGGAAAGATTGTGTAGAGGAGGGGAGGACACTGGACAAATGCAGTCTGACATGTTTGTCTTGCAAATGTTAAGAGATCCACATGGCGGTCTTATCTGGACGGATCTGGCAGTTTCTATGTTGACGAGTCTTCATGATGAAGACTTGTTGGAAGCAGAAGATTGTTTGTAGTTGTAGGAGAACTCTGCCCAGGGAAGAAGATCCGCCCAATCGTCGTGAGGATACAAAGTTACGCAGATAGTTACCCAAAATTTGGTTCACCCGTTCTACTTGGCCGTTACACTGAGGATGGTATGAAGAACAAAAGTCCAGTTTGATCCCAAACTGACCACATAGGGCTCTCCAGAATTTGGAGACAAATTGTACCCCACGATCTGAGACAATATGTTTGGGAAGACCATGGAGGCGGAAGATGTGTTGGAAGAATTGTTTGGCCAACATCGGTGCAGAGGGAAGACCGGGCAGGGGCACAAAGTGAGCCATCTCGGAGAAGCGGTCCACCACGACCCAAATAACGGACTTGCCATGGGAGGAGGAAAGATCTGTAACAAAGTCCATAGCGATGTAGGACCAGGGAATTTCAGGAACAGGTAGGGGTAAGAGGAGACCCCCAGGTCTCTGGCGAGGTGATTTATCCCGGGCGCAAATCATGCAGGCTTGGACGAAGTCCGAGACATCTTTCTCAAGAGAAGGCCACCAGTACCTTTGGGAGATTAGTTGGAGAGATTTTTGCACTCCAGGATGACCGGCAAAAGGAGAAGCGTGGCCCCACTTGAGAATTTGCAACCGCTGACGTGGAGGTACATAGGATTTGCCAGGAGGAAGAAGGCGCAGGTCCACAGGAGCGACGGCAATAAGGCGTTCTGGTGGGATAATATATTGAGGTGTTAACTCGTCGCCCACCACATCGGAAGAGCGAGACAGAGCGTCCGCCCTAATGTTCTTACAAGCCGGACGGAAATGGATCTCAAAATTAAAGCGGGCGAAGAATAAAGACCAACGAGCCTGATGAGGATATAGTCTCTGAGCAGACTGGAGGTAAGCCAGGTTCTTGTGGTCCGTGAAGATATTGACAGGATGAGTGGCGCCCTCGAGAAGATGTCTCCATTCCTCCAGTGCTCATTTAATAGCCAGCAGTTCTCTGTCCCCTATGGAATAATTTCTCTCTGCGGGAGAGAATGTTTTCGAAAAGAAGCCACAAGTTAAAGTCTTGCCCCTGGAAGACTTCTGAGTGAGCACAGCTCCAGCTCCCACCGAGGAGGCATCTACTTCGAGAGAGAAAGGCTTGGTGGAATCTGGTCTAGAGAGAACAGGTGCTGAGGCAAAGGCGACTTTCAGAGACTGAAAGGCTTCTTCAGCTTGGGAAGGCCAGGATTTGGGGTTAACGCCTTTTTTTGTTAAGGCCACAATAGGGGCCACCAGAGTGGAATAATGAGGGATGAATTGCCTGTAGTAATTGGCGAAGCCCAAAAACCTTTGTATGGCTCGGAGTCTAGAGGGGCGTGGCCAATCCAGAACCGCCCAGAGCTTGGCGGGGTCCATTTGAAGTCCTTGAGCAGAGATAATGTAACCCAGGAAAGGCAAGGTGGACCGTTCAGAAATACATTTTTCAATTTTGGCGTATAGGCGATTTCTCCTAAGACAAGTGAGCACTTGTCGCACATGGAACCGGTGTTGGTCCCAATCGGAGCAAAAGACAAGGATGTCATCCAAGTACACGATCACACAGGAGTAAAGTAAGTCCCTGAAAATATCGTTGACGAATTCCTGGAAGACGGCAGGCGCATTACAGAGGCCGAAGGGCATCACCAGATACTCAAAATTGCCGTCTCTAGGGTTAAAGGTGGAGCAGGTTAAGACAGATAGGGACGCGGCGCGTGAGCGGGGACCAGCCGCCACGGCTGCCGCGTCCCAGACAGAAGGGGACCCACGCTCTCGGTCAGCGCGTCTGACCGAGAGGCGTCGGGAACCCGAGGAGGGAGGCCGAGGGAGCGGGCGCTCCGGTCCGGATGAGAGGGCCGGAGCGCTCGCTGTGACAGCTGCCTTCACACTATAAAAATACCTCCGTTATAAACGCCCATCATAAAAACCCTGGAAATCGGCCGTTAAACGGCCATCAGAAAATCCCATTATAGTCTATGGGATTTTTCCAATAGCCGTTTTAACCCGTTATCGCCCATTATTAATAACGACTGTTATTTTGTGACGGGTGAATGAACGGAAGAGATAGTACATGCACTATTTCTCCTGTTACTATCACCCGTCACAAAATGTCCGTTATTAATAATTCTTTATAATGTATGTATTTTTATAGTGTGAAAGCAGCCTTAGGAGTTAATGCAGGTCATAGACTATTCTTCAACAGTGCATACTGTCTGGTCTAGTTGTTGACTATTAAGGTGCACATAGATGTGACTGAATTTGGGTGAAACCAGATGACTGTCTAATGTGTATGGCGCAGTCTTGTCCCTGGATGGCAGATGTTGGATGAGAGATGAGTCTTCAAAATTAAGAAATTAAAGGTCTACTCAACTAGAATTTTTTTTTTTAATCAACTGGTGCCAGAAAGTTAAACATATTTGTAAATTACTTCTATAAAAAAATCTTAATCCTTCCAGTACTTATTAGCTGCTATTTGCTCCACAGGAAGTTCTTTTCTTTTTGAATTTCCTTTCTGTCTGACCACAATGCTCTCTGCCGACATCTCTGTTCATTTTTGGAACTGCCCAGAGTAGGAGAAAATCCCCATAGTAAACCTCTCCTGCTCTGGACAGTTCCTAAAATGGACAGAGGTGTCATCAGAGAGCACTGTGGTCAGACAGAAAGGAAATGTGTTGGCTGGCTGCCCAGTACCTGTGCAGTGTAGGTAGTACTTCTACGTATAGTAGACTATGAATGCATCAAATAGTGGAGAAGAAAGCAATGGAGCACTGACCGTAATATGCAGCAGGATTTCTTTATTCTTGTCCAGGTGGATACATGTGCAGGGGAGAGCGGACTGTCAGGGAGACCTACGGGCTAAGCCCGTAGGTCTCCCTGAAAGTCCGCTCTCCCCTGCACATGTATCCACCTGGACAAGAATAAAGAAATCCTGCTGCATATTATGGTCAGTGCTCCGTTGCTTTTTTCTCTACTTTTTGCATAATTTACAAATCTGTTTCACTTTCTGGCACCAGTTGATTAAAAAAATATTTTTTTTTTTTCAGTGGAGTACCCCTTTAAGAATACTATTTACCCCAGGTGGTATTGCAAACAAAGGTCAGAAATTCATGCACACAGCAAAGTATTCAGGGTCTGTAAAATTATCTATCAATCTATCTGTCTATGTCCAAATAAAAGCAGCACATCAAAGTAAAGTTGCCAAATCATAGGTGAGTGCAAGCATAACTGGAACCGTGGCCCTCTACTTCACCGTTGTATATAGCAGACATAGATGCAGCACACCATGCAGTTGCAATTAAGATGAGTGGTTTATTCCATGATATATAACACATTATGCATCATGGAATAAGTCACTCATATTAATTGCAACTGCATCTATGTCTGCTCTATTTATCTATATATCTTTCTATTCCCATAATTCCCATATTTAAAAGGGGTATTCCAGGAAAAACTTTTTTTATATATCAACTGGCTCCAGAAAGTTAAACAGATTTGTAAATTAAAGACAAGAAAAAGAGGAAAAATGCCCAGACCTTAAGGAAGGTATAAAAAAATATAATAAATTCAATAATAGACCGAGGATCGTGCTTCAATTATAATAAAATATATTTTGTTAATTAATAAACATGAATATCACCTCACAAGGGGCCCTTTGTGAGAGAAGTATGTACTTACCAATTAAAAAAGTTAAAATATCACTGATATATAAAAAAAAAAAGGTGTTTCTTCTATTATGGAATGCACTGAAAACAGACTTTTTTCACTGTAGAGATGGTACAATGGGAAAATGCATGGATATATGCGATGTTGTAACAAGTTCCTTTTGGCAAATAAAAGTGTAACCGTATTCAATGTGTTACAGCTAATCTTCTCTGTTGCAAGTTTCTCTGTATCTCTGTATCAGAACAACTTCACAGTACATTACCGATCCTATGAGCGGAGATCTCCCATTGGGCTGGGTGGAAACAGCACTATAGATTGTCACTGTAGGTGAATCTCCTCCAGATCCCAGCTCTGGCAGGCGTCGGGGATGACAACTTGGAGAGGTGGTACTGACTGGTATAGTATCCCGCCATGGAGGTCAGGTCTGCACTGGACCGATGATGGACACTTCTGCCTCGTGAGAATGGCGTGTGACGTCAGTACCGGCACCTACAGGATGTGCTTAGATTGCCTGGATTGCTCCAGCTCTCTGCAGGTCCGCTCTGCACTAGAACAACAGGATCATCTTCAGACCAGATTAGCAGGATCGCAATAACATATCCAGATGGATTTAGAACAGAGAGTTGGGTAATTTTTGCAATATCAAGTGCATTCAGAGCGTAGTTTCAGCGATAGTCTACAACTGACTAGACGCGTTTCAGGGTATATAAATGAACCCTTTCTTCAGTAGTCATAATTTAGACTGAGCATGGTTGCCATTTTATAGAAGCATGGATCCAATCAGTTAATTGCACATGTAAAACAATACCTGGATTAGAAATTTACACATATGAAACAAGGTCTGGATTGGAGAATAGGTCGCAAAGAAAGCAAAAAGCAAAACTAATGTGACCAGGGAACAAGACTTATCAGTGCGGTCTCGGAATTAAACCGCAGACTAGATATAGAATCCTTAATTATAATATAAACATGCGTTTTTGGTAGTGAACCTGACACTGCAACAGGTGTATTTAAGAGTCAATCAGACATAGAAACGGATAAGGTAAACAGCAATGTATAATATGAACACTGTTCTATTTTGTAAATATATAAATGGTACAGTAACCCCCCGACCTACGATGGCCCCGACATATGATAAAATCAACATACGATGGCCTCTCAGAGACCATCGTATGTCGATGTCAGCATCGACATACGATGCTTTTATATGTCGGGGCCATCGCATTAACTGCTATCCGACAGCGCAAAATGCTTAAGCTGCTGTCGGATAGCAGTGTAATGTGCCCCAGCAGGTTCACTTACCTATTCCCGATGCTCCGGGTCCACTTCGCGATCCCCTGGTGTCTTGCGTATCTTCTCCAGGGTACAGGCCTTGCTTTCCGGCGTCGTTATTACGTCACTACGCACGCCGCGCCGGCGCAGCAGCGTAATAACGTCACCGGAAAGCAAGGCCCGGACCCTGCAGAAGATGCGCAAGACACCGGAGGATCGCGAAGAAGACACCGGAGCAGCGGGACAGCATCGGGAGCCCCTGGGACAGCAGCGGGAGCGGTGAGGACCTGGTCCGGAGCGATGGGGACAGGTGAGTACAGATGCCTATACTTTACATTGCACGGATCCCTCAACATATGATGGATTCGACAAACGATGGGTCGTTGGGAACGAATTACCATCGTATGTTGAGGGACCACTGTATTTACGATATATGAAATAAATAAAACTTTAACATTGGGTGTATCTAGACAGAAAAATAGATAAGAGCTTAACTTATTCAATAAAATAAAATAAATATTAGTAAAAGAAATAGAAAGAACCAAAAGGTCTAAAAGTAATTTAGACAAGTATTAAAAACGATAAGTATTAAAAGTGATATAAACCTGAATGCAATTAGTGCGTTTGAGAATCAGTATGACTTAAGAAGGGCGAACGGCTATGACTGGTATGAATACCATTCTATTTTATAAATGCACGAATGGTATTTGTTATGTGCAAAATTAATATTATTAGGATGTATAAACAAAGAATTAATGTAAGTAATAAATTTTGTATTAAAGAGAATGGTAATAATAAAAAAATATAATGATAATGAAAATAGAAATAAAAATAAAATAAAAATAATAAAATAAAAATATATATATAAATAAAAATAAGTTAAAATTAAAATACATAAAATGAAAAGGCAAACAGAACTGACAGTGAAAACAGTAGTACTAAAGTCAGCAATAATAAAGTAATAATCAAGTACAGCAATAATAAAATACAGTAATTAAAAACAATAATTGAAGGAATGAAGGAGGATGCAATCAGTATTGGGGAGACCACCGTATAAATACACCGGGGATGTCCATCAATTCCAAGTGCAACCACTACAAGAATCCAAACAGTTCGAAGTTGGAATTAAGTCCACCCCGGTTCTAATGTTGAAAATTCGAATATTTTTTTGCTTTCTGCCTTAGATATTTTCAACATAAAACTCCCTCCACGCCAGTCTCTTCTTATTATTTGTATACCAGTAAATGATAAAGAACTTAAATTTCCATTATGTACTGTAGTGAAATGAGCCGATAACGGATGTTTCAGATTTTTATTTTTAATATTATTTAGATGTTCAGCTATCCGTAGTTTTAATGTTCTTTTGGTACGTCCTATATACTGTTTAGCACATCCGCATTCTATAGTATTATATTACTCCCTTCGTATTACACGTGATTAGATCTTCTATCTTCCATTTAAATGTTTTATCTTTGGAGTATATCTCCTCTACTTTTTTTGGACCTTAAATTTTAGCACAATTAGCACAACTGCCACACTTGACAAAGCCTTTCGAGCTTAACCAAAAATGACCCTGTTCTGATGATCTAGTTGGTGGTTTAATAGTCGGTGCCATCGAAATCCCCAAATTGGGTGCTCGAGTAAAGACAACTGGGGGACGCGGAGGTAATGAATGTCCGATTTCTCGGTCTTGTTTTAACAGATGCCAATGTTTGTTTATTATTTTTTCAACCTTTTTATAAGAGCTACTGAAGGGGACAACAATTTTTCCTCCAAAATCTCCCTCCTTTCCACTATCCTTTTCTTTAGTGGCAAAAAAATATTTCCTATCTAAACCCTTTATGGTTTCTAAGGACTGGAGGAGGAGCGGCTCAGGATAGTTTTTAACTTTAAATTGTTCAGTAAGGTTGGAGGATTCTTCCAGGAATTGATCTTCTGTAGTGCAATTTCGCTTTAAGCGGCGATATTGTCCTCTAGGAACATTCATCAACCACCTAGGTAGGTGGCAACTGGTATATCCAATATAACTATTTAGTAGTAGGTTTTTGGTAAGTTCTACATGTAAGTCTATCCTGATCCGCTCTCACCTCTATATCGAGAAAATTAACAGTGGTTTTACTAATAGTGGAAGTGAGGTGAATATTGCAGTGATTAGTGTTTAAATTAAATATAAAGTGCTCTAAATCAACAGTGTCCCCTTCCCAAATTAAAATAATATCGTCTATGTACTGCTTCCAGAGCACCAGGCCTGCGCCAAGATGGGGTAAGATGTTTGATTCCTCCCATGCCGCCATAAAGAGATTGGAGTAACTCCTTCATTCCTTCAATTATTGTTTTTAGTTACTGTATTTCATTATTGCTGTACTTGATTATTACTTTATTATTGCTGACTTTAGTACTACTGTTTTCACTTTCAGTTCTGTTTGCCTTTTCATTTTATGTATTTTTATTTTCACTTATTTTTATTTATGTATCTATTTATTTTTTATTTCATTTTTTATTTTATTTTATTTTTATTTCTATTTTCATTATCATTATATTTTTTATTATTACCACTTTATATTATTACCATTCTATTTAATACTAAATTTATTACTTACATAAATTCTTTGTTTATACATCCTAATAATATTAATTTTGCACATAACAAACACCATTCGTGCATTTATAAAATAGAATGGTATTCATACCAGTCATAGCCGTTCGCCCTTCTTAAGTCATACTGATTCTCAAACGCACTTGTTGCATTCAGGTTTATATCACTTGTTTTTAATTCTTGTCTTAATTACTTTTAGACCTTTTGGTTCTATTTATTTTACTAATATATTTTTTATTTGATTAAATAAGTTAAGCTCTTATCTATTTTCTGTCTAGATACACCCAATGTTAAAGTTTTATTTATTTCATATATCGTAAACACCATTTATATATTTACAAAATAGAACAGTGTTCATATTATACATTGCTGTTTACCTTATCCGTTTCTATGTCTGATTGACTCTTAAATACACCTGTTGCAGTGTCAGGTTCACTACCAAAAATGCATATTTATATTATAATTAAGGATTCTATATCTAGTCTGCGATTTAATTCCGAGACCGCACTGATAAGTCTTGTTCCCTGTTCACATTAGTTTTGCTTTTTGCTTTCTTTGCGACCTATTCTCCAATCCAGACCTTGTTTTATATGTGTGAATTTCTAATCCAGGTATTGTTTTACATGTGCAATTAACTGATTGGATCCATGCTTCTATAAAATGGCAACCATGCTCAGTTTAAACTATGACTACTGAAGAAAGGGTTCATTTATATATCCTGAAACGCGTCTAGTCAGTTGTGGACTATCACTGAAACTACGCTCTGAATGCACTTTATATTGCAAAAATTACCTAACTCTCTGTTCTAAATCCATCTGGATATGTTATTGCGATCCTGCTAATCCGGTCAGGAGACGATCCTGTTGTTCTAGTCCAGAGCGGACCTGCAGAGAGCTGGAGCAATCCAGGCAATCTAAGCACATCCTGTAGGTGCCGGTACTGACTTCACACGCCATTCTTACGAGGCAGAAGTGTCCATCATCGGTCTAGTGCAGACCTGACCTCCACGGCGGGATACTATACCAGTCAGTACCACCTCTCCAAGTTGTCATCCCCGACACCTGCCAGAGCCGGGATCTGGAGGAGATTCACCTACAGTGACCATCTATAGTGCTGTTTCCACCCAGCCCAATGGGAGATCTCCGCTCATAGGATCGGTAATGTACTGTGAAGTTGTTCTGATACAGAGATACAGAGAAACTTGCAACAGAGAAGATTAGCTGTAACACATTAAATACTGATAGACTTTTATTTGCCAAAAGGAACTTGTTACAACATCGCATATATCCATGCATTTTCCCATTGTACCATCTCTACAGTGAAAAAAGTCTGTTTTCAGTGCATTCCATAATAGAAGAAACACCTTTTTTTTTTATATATCAGTGATATTTTAACTTTTTTAATTGGTAAATACATACTTCTCTCACAAGGGGCCCCTTGTGAGGTGATATTCATGTTTATTAATTAATAAAATATATTTTATTATAATTGAAGCATGATCCTCGGTCTATTATTGAATTTATTATATTTTTTATACCTTCCTTGAGGTCTGGGTATTTTTCTTCTTTTTCTTGTCTTTAATATTAGCACCATAGGTATAGGTGCATTACCCGCTTGTCCTCGGTAGGTTATATAATTGTGAGCTGCACATATTCTTTTTTCCTTTTTCCTAGATTTGTAAATTACTTCTATCAAAAAATCTTAATCCTTTCAGTACTTATGAGCTTCTGAAGTTAAAGGGTACCTCTCATCAAATAAACTTTTGATATATTTTAGATTAATGAATGTTGAATAACTTTCCGATAGCATGTTAATGAAAAATATGCTTCTTTCTATTGTATTTTTCCCGATCAGTCCTGTCAGCAAGCATTTCTGACTCATGCTGGAGTCCTAAACACTCAAACAGGCTGTGAACAAAGCAGGCTGGCAGCTCTGAGTGTTCTCCTTTGTGAACAAAGCAGACTGGCAGCTCGTAGTGTTTAGGACTCCAGCATGAGTCTGAAATGCTTGCTGCCAGGACTGGTAGGGAGACCCCTAGTGGTCATTTCTTCAAAGTGGAAAATTAAATAGAAAGAAGCATATTTTTTAATAACATGCAATTGTAAAGTTATTCCGCATACATTAATCTATAATATATCAAAAGGTTTTTTTTGATGAGAGGTACCCTTTAAGGTTGTTCTTTTCTGTCTAAGTGCTCTCTGATGACACGCGTCTCGGGAAACACCCAGTTTAGAAGAGGTTTGCTATGGGGATTTGCTTCTAAACTGGGTGATTCCCGAGACACGTGTCATCAGAGAGCACTTAGACAGAAAAGAACAACCTTAACTTCAGAAGCTCATAAGTACTGAAAGGATTAAGATTTTTTAATAGAAGTTACAAATCTGTTTAACTTTCTGGAGCCAGTTGATATACCGTATTTATCGGCGTATAACACGCACTTTTAAAACTTAAATTCAAGGCAAAAAGTCTGCCTGCGTGTTATATACCGATAAATCTTTTTGTCACTGATTTAAAGTGGCCGCAGCAGCGGCTGCTTGTTAAGGATTAGCAGCCTGGCCGCGGCCACTTTAAATCAGTGACCAGCGCGCGGCTCCCCCTTTGTTTTTTTACATTTTCCTTCTTTTCCCCTCTGCTTTTTATTGTATTGTTTTTTTTTTTTATCTTTGTTACCTAGCCGCGCTCGGCAGGCCAGGTCCGGTGTCGGCTGCGGTCAGTGAAGCCGGATGAGTGATGTCCTCTGCTAGCTCCGCTGCACAAGATCAGGGACGTCCCTCATTCAATGCTGCTGCCGCTGTGACTATTCTAAGGTGGCTGTGGTTGGGCTGCCAGCGGCGACCACACTGACCAGCGGCGGATGCAGCTAATCATGAGTGACGTCCCTGATGCTGTGCAGCCGGCAGAGGACGTCACTCATCCAGCTTCACTGACCGCAGCCCGCAAGACCCGACACCGGACCTGGCCTGCCGAGCACGGCTAAGTAAGGAAGATGGGAAAAATATATATATCAAAAACGGAGGGAAAGTGGATGATGAAAAGGGGGCATGATGAGAAAGGGGCAAGATGAGAGGGGGCATGGTGAGAAGGGGGCATGATGAGGGGGGCATGATGAGAAGGGGGCAAGATGAGAGGGGGCATGATGAGAAGGGGGCATGATGAGAAGGGGGAATGGTGAGAGGGGGCATGGTGAGAGGGGGCATGGTGAGAAGGGGGAATGGTGAGAAGGGGGCATGGTGAGAAGGGGGCATGGTGAGAAGGGGGCATGATGAGAAGGGGGCATGGTGAGAAGGGGGCATGGTTAGAGGGGGCATGGTGAGAGGGGGCATGGTGAGAAGAGGGCATGATGAGAGGGGGCATGGTGAGAATGGGGCATGATAAGAGAGGGGTGGGGGAATGATAAGACAGTGGGGAATGATGAGAGGGTAAGGGGGTGGGGGGGGGGGGTAGGTGTAAATGTGGCACACGGACTGATAAAAGGGGAGGAATGATGTGGCAATGGAAGGGGGACCAAACTGAAGTTCAGGCAAAATCAAAGTTAGAGGGATGATATGGCAGTTAGTCTTTCATTTATCTTATATGTATTTTTTTTTTTACTTAAATTTCCCTATTAAAATGGGGGTGCGTGTTATACGCCAGTGCGTGTTATATGCCGATAAATACGGTATATAAAAAAGTTTTTTCCTGGACAACCCCTTTAATGATTAAATGTCTTCATATAAAATCCAGAGTTACATGGAAGTATATAGCATGGGCTAAATACTGGAAGCAGCATACATGTTTCTAACCCACTAAACTTTCACTGTCACTCTTTACATCATTCTTAGTTTCTAAAACCTCCCATTGGGGTCAGCGACTGATGTAAATAGTAAGAAACTTTGTACAAGACTGTAGAATACTTTGTACTATAAAAGAAATAAGAAACAGATAAATGGCTACAAGCCATAGACTGACCTACACTTCTTCGTCATCTTATTACCATGATAATCCATGTATCTGCATCACATTATGTTTTCACAACTTCCACACAAACAGAGCTGCAAACAAATGCCATTGTATGCTGTACTTCGCATTTCCCTTGGAGTTTCCCACATTCCCGCACTTTTACCACTGCACAAACCTATTAACCCTTCAGACTGCTAAAGAAAATCGTTTACGTCTCCCTGTTGTCTCTTTAACATTCGTAATGATTTGTTCTTCACTGCAAAAATTTACCTGTAAAGCATTTTCCATGTATTCACACTTGATGGAATTTTCCTTAATTTTATACACTAGTAAGCGTTCAGATTGTGCAGCCTTACAGTATTATAAGAATGAATCTCATTTGTATGCGATGATTCTTATAATTGAAAACTATTTGTCATGCACGGTGTTTCCTTTATAACAAAGGAACGAAAGTTGGAACAACAGACATCTTTCAGCAAAATCCAAATTAGTTTTGCTTCAATATGTACATTGTGCAGATTCCTTTTTCATCTCCATAAGTTGAGCTGGTAAGAAATTAATTCAGCTCTAGGGCTCCTTGCAGAAAAAGGCTTGTGCTGAGGAACTAATTCATTATTGATTTGCCAATAAGATTTTTCTTCCTATAACTTGTTTCTTGAGAGAACAATATTAATTTGTAACTTGCAAACGGAGGATTCAACAGAGAAATATTGCAGAGTTCAACCAAGCTGTTTCAGCTCAATTCTGAGCAGAAAACAAAATGAATTCCACTAGAACATACATTTGCCATGGTAAATGTAAAGTCAATATAGTTTTAAGTCCTCCTTTCGCATATAAGAAAGTAGTGTGCATAACCTGACACAGCCAATAATTCTTTTTTGTGGTTGTTATGCAGAGACAATAAGAAGAAAAAATATACGCTGCGAAGAACATTAAAGACAAAACATTATTCAATGGCCAAGAAGATTGATCGCAAGTGTCTGCGCATTAAATAAGCCATGCTTGGCTACTTACAAGAAATGATGCACTGGAGAAAGTAGATGCAGTGTGCAAAGAAAATTTTCCATACATAAATCATACCTTTAAATATTATAACCACAGCCCACTATTCTATTACACTGTATGTCGCCTTTAAAGGAGTACTCCACTGGCCAGCGTTCAGAACATTTAGTTCTGAATGCTGTGTGTGCGCTGCAGGGGTCGGCCACACCCCCTCGTGACATTACTCCACGCCCCCTCAATGCAAGTCTATGGGAAGGGGCGTGACGCAGCGGGAACACAGCATAAGGAACTAAATGCTCTGAATGCTGGACAGTGGAGTACCTCTTTAATCCAGTGCACATTTACACTAATGGCCATAGATTAAACTATTAGCCCCTACATAATGCCTTCCATAGTCTGCATGTGCCCACTTAAAGAGGTATTCCAAGATTTTTTTTTATTTGACTGTGCTACAGTGGCTGTAAAGTTAGTGTAGTTCATAATATAGCGTCTGTACATGTGTGTGACGGTTTTCTCACAATTCTTCTGTGATTTTCACTCCAATATTTATTTTTAACAGCATACAAAATAACTGTTGTCTCAGATTTTTCCCAGGTTGCAATGCGGCCGAGTCCTGACTCACTAGTGAGTTGATGACAGGGAGCCTGTCTGCTTCAGTGGATGGAGCGATCGCTTGGTGGGAGAGAGATCAATCTGCAACTAATGCAACAGCTGCAGGCACCCTGATTGAAAATCACAGGTCTTTTGAATGTATACAGCTAATTTATGTTTCAATGGGTGGGGTTGCTGATGTGTGGGAGGGAGGAAATGGAATTATGGGATTTGTAGGCAAAAGAAGAAAACTAAAACAGGAAAAAACATTTCACAAAAAGCTAGCCACAGTGTTATGTAATCTCACAACATAACCATTTAGACCCAAGACAAGTGCAGAGCCTTCCTAAGCATGTCCATTATTGTCTGGCAGGTACCTACTAAAATCTCCTTATGGTGGATAATCCCTTTAATAGAGTCATTCTGAAATGTTGCAGAATTGTATCTGTTATTTTAGTCCATATTTTTATAATTTTTTTAAATATAACATTATTTATCCCACATGGTAAATGTTGTAAACATTAAAAAATACCAAATCCAAGAATTGCGTTTTTTTTTTATCACATCAGATCCTAGAAAAAATTTAGTAAAGTAAAAAGCGATCATAAAGTCTTATCCTTACTACAATGATACTGATAAAAACAACTGTTAGTGGCATAAAAAATAAGCCCCCATACAATCTGGTGTACAAAAAAATAAAAAAGTTATAGGGGGTCAGAAAATGGGGTCAGAATTTATGGGTTATAGGGGTCAGAATTTTTTAAAATTAGTAAAACATGAAGGAAACTATACAAAGTTGTTGTAATTGCGCCGATCTAAAGTATCAAGATAAAATGTTGGTTTGACTGCACGGTGAACAGTGTAAAAAAGAAAACTCCCACACATTTCCTTATTTTTCAATTCCACCTTCCAGAGTATATGTTATGGTAAAATAAAGGAACTTGTTATAATGTACTATTGATCCCACAAAAAAAAATAATTAAAAAAAAATGCCCTCATATGTGTATGTAGATGAAAAAATAAGAGTTATGAAAAAAGAAATTGCAAAAATAAAAATTGTCCGGGTCCTTAAGGGGTTGAACATGGCTGGACCATTATTTAACTTAAAGGGGTATTCCAGGCGAAAACCTTTTTTTATATATATCAACTGGCTCCGGAAAGTTAAACAGATTTGTAAATTACTTCTATTAAAAAATCTTAAAGGGTACCTCTCATCAAATAAACTTTTGATATATTTTAGATTAATGAATGTTGAATAACTTTCCAATAGCATATTAATGAAAAATATGCTTCTTTCTATTGTATTTTTCCCGATCAGTCCTGTCAGCAAGCATTTCTGACTCATGCTGGAGTCCTAAACACTCAGAGCTGCCAGCCTGCTTTGTTCACAGCCAAACAGACTGTGAACAAAGCAGGCTGGCAGCTCTGAGTGTTCTCCTTTGTGAACAAAGCAGACTGGCAGCTCGTAGTGTTTAGGACTCCAGCATGAGTCTGAAATGCTTGCTGCCAGGACTGGTAGGGAGACCCCTAGTGGTCATTTCTTCAAAGTGGAAAATTAAATAGAAAGAAGCATATTTTTTAATAACATGCAATTGTAAAGTTATTCTGCATACATTAATCTATAATATATCAAAAGTTTTTTTGATGAGAGGTACCCTTTAATCCTTCCAATAGTTATTAGCTTCTGAAGTTTTCTGTCTAACTGCTCAATGATGATGTCACGTCCCGGGAGCTGCGCATGATGGGAGAATATCCCCATAGGAACTGCAGAGAGCAGTTAGACAGAAAACAACAACTCAACTTCAGAAGCTAATGACTATTGGAAGGATTAAGATTTTTTAATAGAAGTAATTTACAAATCTGTTTAACTTTATGGAGCCAGTTTATATATAAAAAAAAGTTTTGGCCTGGAATGCCCCTTTAAAGGGGTTATCCAACGAACCGAAATAGAAAAAACAAAACTCAGATCAGCATAGGACATTAATCTTACATCTTTCTGTCCTCCTACACCTTGCTGTCCATCATTTTATATGCTATATAAAAATATACCATATTTTAGTATAGCTATAGTGTTTTTTACATATATATATATATATATATATATACACATATGTTTATACAATGTATTTATATGTATTATATATATGTACATAGGGGGAGATTTATCATTGCTTTTAGAGCATTTTTTTTGTCTATGTTTAGGCGCAGTTCAGGCGCAAGCAGCATATTTTGAGACTTTTATGCGCCTTTTGATATAGACAGTTCTACTCTTCTTGCCTACCCGTAGAACTTTTTCTTTCTGACCATGCAGTGGTCACGTATTTATCATTTGCGATTTATGTCAAAAGTCGCTATTTTGTGCGCAAAGGTAAATATTTAGGCGCGAAGCTACACCACCTACCAGTAGGCGTGAGACTAATTTCTACCTTCCACAGGTCAACCTTTAACCCCTTCCCGCAGAATCCCGTCTATAGACAGCGAATTGCGCTTTCCGCATTCCGCCGTCTATAGACGACATTCAGTTAACCCAGCGATGCGTGGCATCGCACGGGTTAACTGGCAGAAGTCCCGCTATTACCAGCCCGATAGTCGATAACTTATACCGATATTCCGGTATAAGTTATGGGCTATTTCTCCCCCCTCAGAAGCCGCTGCAGATCAATGATTTAAAGGAAATCTGTCATCAGAATAACCCGCACTAAACCTGTTACACAGGCTTGTAGTGCGGGTGATCCTGATTAAAACGCTCCTTACCTGGTTAAAAATGGTTCAGCGGTTCTTAAGATATCTATATTTTTAGTTTTCTGTTATTCCCTGGCTTGGGACTCAGTGGGAGGTGTTATCATCTGGGACTCGGCCACACGTCATTATAGCTGGGCGGAGCTGCTGCCCGGCTCATGAATATTCATGAACTTATCCTCGCGGCCCTCCCCACCAGACCTAGAAAAAGGAGTTAGACTACAAGGATAAGTTCATGAATATTCATGAGCCGGGCGGCAGCTCCGGTCAGCTAGAATGACGTGTGGCCGAGTCCCAGATGATAAGACCTCCCACTGAGTCCCAACCAGGGAATAACAGAAAACTAAAAATATAGATATCTGAAGAACCGCTGAACCATTTTTAACCAGGTAAGGAGCGTTTTAATCAGGATCACCCGCACTACAAGCCTGTGTAACAGGTTTAGTGCAGGTGATTCTGATGACAGATTTCCTTTAAAGCGGGCGCTTTAAATCAATGAACTGCAGGGGCTTTAGCGGGGCCAGAGACCGCCACCACCCGCTTCTCTCCCCCTGCCTGTCCTGGGGTCCTCCCTAGTTTTTCCCCGGTTTTATAATTACCTGTTCCCGGGGTCCGCGCTACTTCTGGCTCCGGCGGCGTCCTGAGCTGTCACTGTGCGCACTGACGGTGACGTTGCGTTGAGGACGTCACTCGTCATTGCGCTGCGCAGCGAGCAGGACGCCGCAGGAGCCAGAAGTAGCGCGGACCCCGGGAACAGGTAATTATAAAACCGGGGTGGGGAGGCAATGGGGCAGCGGTGGCGGCATCAGAGACAGCAGTGAAGATCGTCACTAATCTTCGCTGCTGCTTCTAGGAGTTTCAAAACTACAACTCCCAGCATGCCCAGACAGCCTTTGGCTGTCTGGACATGCTGGGAGTTGTAGTTTTGCAACATCTGGAGGGCCACAGTTTGGAGACCACTGTGCAGTGGTCTCCAATCTGTGCTCTTCCAGATGTTGCAAAACTAGAACTCTCAGCATGCTCAGACAGTCCAGGCATGCTGGGAGTTGTAGTTCTGTTACATTTGGCCCTGCAGATGTTGCCAAACTACAACTCCCAGCATGCCTAGGCAGTCTGGGCAAACTTGGAGTTGAAGTTTTGCAACATCTGGAGGGCCACAGTTTGGAGACCGCTACACAGTGGTCCCCAATCTGTTCTCCTCCAGTTGTTGCAAAACTACAACTCCCAGCATGCCCTTCGGCTGTCTGGGCATGCTGGGAGTTGTAGTTTTGCAACAACTGGAGGCACACTGTCTGGGAAACATTATGACAGGCATTTATCAAGCCATTTAGTTATTTTTTCTTTACTAAAAATGTCGCAAAAATGTCGCACCTGCGACTACGCGATTTTTCGTGCGACATTTTGACTGAAAAGCGAGAAAATCAAGTTTTCTAAAACTTAACTACGTAGTAATAATTTTAAAAAGGACTACGGGTAGTCTGGTATTTGTTAACTGCGACAGTCGCAACTGCGCAAAAACAAGTCGCAACAAGGTAAAAAATTTACTAAATTTACTCCAGCTCAAACATGGAGCAGAAAAACCTACAACCAAAGTAAAAAAGGAAAAAATGCTTACGTAGAGGGAAATTATCAACAGGCTGAAAGCAGTTGATAAATAATTCACACATAAGCAAAAAAAAAGTAAGGAAAAAATTACTAAAAAAAGAAATACATAAGCAAACATTGATAAATGTCCCTCTATATGTTTTCTTACTCAGTGTTTCCCAACCAGTGTGCCTCCTGCTGTTGCAAAACTATAACTCCCAGCATGCACTGACAGACCATGCATGCTGGGAGTTTTAGATTTTCAACAGCTGGAGGCACACGGGTTGGGAAACACTGAGTTATGTAACAAACTCTGTGTTTTGCAACCAGTGTGCCTCCAGCTGTTGCATAACTACAACCCCCAGCATGCACGGACAGCCAAAGGGCATGCTGAAAGTTATAGTAGTATGCCTCCAGCTATTGCATAACTACAAGTCCCAGCATGCCCTTCTGTCACTGCATGCTGAGAATTGAAGTTTTGCAACAGCTGGAGGTTTGCCCGGCTATGCGCTGACAAGTACTTGCCAGTGCATGGCCAGTATTTGTCGGCGCTTTTGCATACCAACGCTCAACCCGTGGCGTACCCCTATGGGCACGTGTACCACGGGTTGAGAACCCAGGCCTCTGGTTGTTGGTCTGACTCTTTTACAGAAAAGGTGTACGTTAGACAACTTTTCACATTAAGGAGAGCTGCACCTTAATCATCATTATGATGCGCATTATTGATGAATAAGGCGCACGCTAGTCAAAGAATAGACAAAAAAAAAGGTGGAAATTTGATCTAACATAGACATTTCTTGATAAATCTCCCCCATAGTGTGCATATATAGATAGACAGATATATCTCCCCAATAAATCTCTACTAAAACATTATATATATATATATATATATATATATATATATATATATATATATATATCTCTGCATTACATATACACACATATATTTAAATAAAAATACATATACGCATATATGTTTTTTTTTTCATTTAAGTAATTGTGCATATTAGATAGATACCATTTATATATACATACTGTATATATAATTTTATATATTATATATAATGCCAACCAGGGTACATCCAGCTGTTGCAAAACTAAAACTCCCAGCATGCCCAGGCAACCAGAAGCTGTTCGGGCATGCTGGGAGTTGTAGTTTTGCAACAGCTAGAGGCACTCTGGTTGGGACTCACGTCATAAAGGATGCCTGGCTTACCAGAGAGATGCTGCAGTAAGCCGGGCCCCAGAGCAAATTGCAGGCTCCGAGGTCCCAGCCTGGGAGGTAGTATGGTCCAGGTCTCGGAGGTAATGTAGCTGACTATAGCTCTGCTTCATAAGAGACACAAACACTAACACACACAGCTCTGCTTCATAAGAGACACAAACACTAACACACACAGCTCTGTTTCATAAGAGACACAAACACTACCACACACAGCTCTGCTTCATAAGAGACACAAACACTACCACACACAGCTCTGCTTCATAAGAGACACAAACACTACCACACACAGCTCTGCTTCATAAGAGACACAAACACTAACACACACAGCTCTGTTTCATAAGAGACACAAACACTAACACACACAGCTCTGCTTCATAAGAGACACAAACACTAACACACACAGCTGTTTCATAAGAGACACAAACACTAACACACACATCTGTTTCATAAGAGACACAAACACTAACACCCACAGCTGTTTCATAAGAGACACACACACACTAACACACACAGCTCTGCTTCATAAGAGACACACACACTAACACACACAGCTGTTTCATAAGAGACACAAACACTAACACACACAGCTGTTTCATAAAAGACACAAACACTAACACACACAGCTCTGTTTCATAAGAGACACACACACACTAACACACACAGCTGTTTCATAAGAGACACAAACACTAACACACACAGCTCTGTTTCATAAGAGACACAAACACTAACACACACAGCTCTGTTTCATAAAAGACACAAACACTAACACACACAGCTCTGTTTCATAAAAGACAAAAACACTAACACACACAGCTCTGTTTCATAAGAGACACACACACACACTAACACACACAGCTGTTTCATAAGAGACACAAACACTAACACACACAGCTGTTTCATAAAAGACACAAACACTAACACACACAGCTCTGTTTCATAAAAGACACAAACACTAACACACACAGCTCTGTTTCATAAAAGACACAAACACTACCACACACAGCTGTTTCATAAGAGACACAAACACTAACACACACATCTGTTTCATAAGAGACACAAACACTAACACCCACAGCTGTTTCATAAGAGACACACACACACTAACACACACAGCTCTGCTTCATAAGAGACACACACACTAACACACACAGCTGTTTCATAAGAGACACAAACACTAACACACACAGCTGTTTCATAAAAGACACAAACACTAACACACACAGCTCTGTTTCATAAGAGACACACACACACACTAACACACACAGCTGTTTCATAAGAGACACAAACACTAACACACACAGCTCTGTTTCATAAGAGACACAAACACTAACACACACAGCTCTGTTTCATAAAAGACACAAACACTAACACACACAGCTCTGTTTCATAAGAGACAAAAACACTAACACACACAGCTCTGTTTCATAAGAGACACACACACACACTAACACACACAGCTGTTTCATAAGAGACACAAACACTAACACACACAGCTGTTTCATAAAAGACACAAACACTAACACACACAGCTCTGTTTCATAAAAGACACAAACACTAACACACACAGCTCTGTTTCATAAAAGACACAAACACTACCACACACAGCTCTGCTTCATAAGAGACACAAACACTAACACACACAGCTCTGCTTCATAAGAGACACAAACACTAACACACACAGCTCTGCTTCATAAGAGACACAAACACTAACACACACAGCTCTGCTTCATAAGAGACACACACACTAACACACACAGCTCTGCTTCATAAGAGACACAAACACTAACACACACAGCTCTGCTTCATAAGAGACACAAACACTAACACACACAGCTCTGTTTCATAAGAGACAAAAACACTAACACACACAGCTCTGCTTCATAAGAGACACAAACACTAACACACACAGCTGTTTCATAAGAGACACAAACACTAACACACACAGCTCTGTTTCATAAGAGACACAAACACTAACACACACAGCTGATTCATAAGAGACACAAACACTAACACACACAGCTCTGTTTCATAAGAGACACAAACACTAACACACACAGCTCTGCTTCATAAGAGACACAAACACTAACACACAGCTGTTTCATAAGAGACACAAACACTAACACACACATCTGTTTCATAAGAGACACAAACACTAACACCCACAGCTGTTTCATAAGAGACACACACACACTAACACACACAGCTCTTTCATAAGAGACACACACACTAACACACAGCTGTTTCATAAGAGACACAAACACTAACACACACAGCTGTTTCATAAGAGACACACACTAACACACACAGCTGTTTCATAAGACAGACAGACACACACAGCTGTTTCATAAGAGACACACACACTAACACACACAGCTGTTTCATAAGAGACACAAACACTAACACACACAGCTGTTTCATAAGAGACACAAACACTAACACACACAGCTCTGTTTCATAAGAGACACAAACACTAACACACACAGCTCTGCTTCATAAGAGACACACACACTAACACACACAGCTCTGTTTCATAAGAGACACAAACACTAACACACAGCTCTGTTTCATAAAAGACACACACACTAACACACACAGCTCTGCTTCATAAGAGACACACACACTAACACACACAGCTGTTTCATAAGACAGACAGACACACACAGCTGTTTCATAAGAGACACAAACACTAACACACACAGCTGTTTCATAAGAGACACACACACACTAACACACACAGCTGTTTCATAAGACAGACAGACACACAGCTGTTTCATAAGAGACACACACACTAACACACACAGCTCTGTTTCATAAGAGACACAAACACTAACACACAGCTCTGTTTCATAAAAGACACACACACTAACACACACAGCTCTGCTTCATAAGAGACACACACACTAACACACACAGCTGTTTCATAAGACAGACAGACACACACAGCTGTTTCATAAGAGACACAAACACTAACACACACAGCTGTTTCATAAGAGACACACACACACTAACACACACAGCTGTTTCATAAGACAGACAGACACACAGCTGTTTCATAAGAGACACAGTTTGTCTCCTCCCACATCAAGATCTCTCCTGCTTCCCCTACATTTGACACTTCCTCCAAACATGGCGTCCTCTTCTGTCTCTCTGCTCAGCTAAAGATTTCTGCATTCAAGTCCAGGGCCACTAAGCTCCCTCAGTTATCAGATCTTTCTTCTGTGCAGATGCTTCTAGGGGGTGTAGCTTACATGGACTCAGACAGAACTGCAAGCCAGGTCCCATAGACCGCATAAAAGTCACATGGTCTCTGTCTCCAAGGGTGGGGGTCAGTTAGGGAAGAAAGCTGAGACAGAGTGGATGCAGGATAGCTTATTTTGCTGCATTTCGCCTGATTAGTGCTTTATACAGCTCTGCATCGGTGCATTACTTATAAATACTTGCTTGGGAAGATATATTTATCATTACATGAGAAAATTAAATACATGATATTTTACTTAGCTGGACTACCCCGTTAAGCACTTTATACCTTTTTCTCTATCCCTTCCCTCATAGGTTGTAAGCTCTCAAGTGCAGGGCCCTCATTCCTCTTGTCTGATTATTTATTGTGTAATATTTCATATTTGTCTGTATCTGTACCTCAAAACTGGTAAACTGCTGTTTATTATCAATGTTATGTCCCTGTAGAGTTCTTCTCCTAAATGGATCTGATCACTTCCTGGTTTCCTCCCTGAACTGTGGCTGTGATGTTGTCAGGCAACAGAGAGGACAATTTCCCACAATCCCCCTTGCTTGCATGTGCATTGGGTACTGACTAACCAGTACTTCCTGCACAGACCAGGATATCGCAGTTTAACCCGTACAGGACCTAGGGCGTATGGATACGCCTTCTGTACCTGGGTCTTAAGGACCCAGGGCGTACCTGTACGCCCGTGGGAATTTCGGTCCCCGTCGCGGGCCGGGCGGGGACCGGGCCGGGGTGACTGCTGATATCGATCAGCAGGCACCCCGTGCAAATGCCCAGGGGGGTCATCAGACCCCCCCATGTCGGCGATCGGCGCAAATCGCAAGTGAATTCACACTTGCGATTTGCGCCGATTCCGGGTCATTCGGGTCTATGGTGACCCGGTGACCCGGAATAGAAGGGGGATCGCGGGTGTCTAAGACACCCACGATCCCCCTGTAGCCATAGGAGTGAGGTGGCAGAGGTGCCACCCCTCCTATCTCTGCTATTGGTGGTCTAGACGCGACCACCAATAGATAGCAGATTAGGCACGGGAGTTGCCTAGCAACATCTAGAGGGCTACAGTCTGAGACTGTAGCCCTCCAGATGTTGCAAAACTACAACTCCCAGCATGCCCAGACAGCTGCTGGGCATGGTGGGAGATGCAGTTTTGCAACAGCTGGAGGTCTACAGTTTAGAGACCACTGCACAGTGATCTCTATACTGTAGCACTCTAGATCTTGCAAAACTACAACTCCCAGCATGCCCACATAGCTGTTTGCTGTCTGTGCATGCTGGAATTTGTAGTTTTGCAACATCTGGAGGTCCACAGTTTGGAGATCACAGTGCAGTGGTCTCTATCTGTAGCCCTCCAGATGTTGCAAAACTGCAAATCCCAGCATGCCGAAACAGCTGTCTCGGCATGCTGGGAGTTGTAGTTGCGATCCCTCTAGCTGTTGCATAACTATATCTCCCAGCATGCCCTTCGGTGATCAGTACATGCTGGGAGTTGTAGTTTTGCAACAGCTATAGGCACACTGGTTGGAAAATACTGAGTTAGGTAACAGAACCTAACTGAAGGTTTTCCAACCAGTGTGCCTCCAGCAAAACTACAACTCCCAGCATGCACGGTCTGTCAGTACATGCTGGGAGTTGTAGTTTTGTAACAGCTGGAGGTTTGCCCCCCCCCCCCCCCCCCCATGTGAACGTACAGGGTACATTCACACGGGCGGGTTTACAGTAAGTTTCCTGCTTCAAGTATGAGCTGCGGCAAACTTTTTGCCACAGCGCAAATTTCTAGCGGGAAGCTCACTGTAACCCGCCAGTGTGACTGTACCCTAAAAACACTACACTACACTAACACATAATAAAGGGTAAAACACTACACATACACCCCCTTACACTGTCCCCCCAATAAAAATGAAAAATGTATTGTACGGCAGTGTTTCCAAAACGGAGCCTCCAGCTGTTGCAAAACAACAACTCCCAGCATTTCCGGACAGCCACTGACTATCCAGGCATGCTGGGAGTTTAGCAACAGCTGGAGACACCCTGTTTGGGAATCACTGGCGTAGAATACCCCTATGTCCACCCCTATGCAATCCCTAATTTAGTCCTCAAATGCGCATGGCGCTCTCACTTCAGAGCCCTGTCGTATTTCAAGGAAACAGTTTAGGGCCACATATGGGGTATCTCCGTAATCGGGAGAAATTGCGTTACAAATTTTGGGGGGCTTTTTCTCCTTAAAGCCCTTATGAAAAGGAAAAGTTGGGGGCTACACCAGCCTGTCAGTGTAAAAAAAATTAAAATTTTACACTAACATGCTGGTGTTGTCCTTTACTTTTTATTTTCACAAGTGTTAAAAGGAAAAAAAGCCCCCCAAAATTTGTAACGCAATTTCTCCTGAGTACAGAAATACCCCATATGTGGGCGTAAAATGCTCTGCGGGCGCATAACAAGGCTCAAGAGTGAGAGCGCACTATGTACATTTGAGGCCTACATTGGTGATTTGCACAGGGGTGGCTGATTTTACAGCAGTTCTGACATAAACGCAAAAAAATAAATACCCACATTTGACCCCATTTTGGAAACTACACCCCTCACGGAAAGTAACAAGGGGTATAGTGAGCATTTACACCCCACAGGTGTTTGACGAATTTGGATGGAAAAATTAAAAAAAAAAATTTTCACAAAAATGCTGGTGTTACCCAAAATTTTTCATTTTCACAAGGAAACATAGGAAAAAAGCCCCTCAAAATTTGTAACCCCATTTCCTCTGAGTAAGAACATACCCCATATGTGGATGTAAAGTGCTTGGCGGGCGAACTACAATGCTCAGAAGAGAAGGAGCGACATTGGGATTTTGAAGATAAAATTTGTCCGGAATTGAAGGCTACGTGTGTTTACAAAGCCCCCATAGAGCCAGAACAATGGAACCCCCCACATATGACCCAATTTTGGAAACTACACCCCTCATGTAATGTAATAAGGGGTGCAGTGAGCATTTACGCCCCACAGGTGTCTGACAGATTTTTGGAACAGTGGTCCGTGAAAATGAAAAATGTAATTTTTCATTTGCACAGCCCACTGTTCCAAAGATCTGTCAAATGCCAGTGGGGTGTAAAAACTCACTGCACCCCTTATTAAATTCTGTGGGTGGTGTAGTTTCCAAAATGGGGTCACGTGGGGGGGGGGTCCACTGTTCTGGCACCACGGGGGGGCTTTGTAAACGCACATGGCCCCCAACTTCTATTCCAACCAAATTCTGTCTTCAAAAGCTCAATGGCGCTCCTTCTCTTCTGTGCATTGTAGTGCGCCAGCAGATCACTTGATGTCCACACATTGGGTATTTCAATACTCAGAAGAAATGGGGTTACAAATTTTGGGGGTCATTTTCTCCTATTACCCCTTGTAAAAATATAAAATGTGGGGGAAAACCAGCAATTTAGTGAAAACATTTTTTTTTCTCATTTACACATCCGACTTCCTCAGGAAGTTGCTGACGGGCAACGGAACGCGTGGGGTCTTTAGGGGGGCACCTGCCGTATTACTCTTCCATCTATTGTCCTCTACTACCAGTCCCCTGTGCTATATACTGAGGATATTCAGGTTGTATACATATTATTGGTGTTGTGGGGACAGGACTGTATTGATGTAACATTCTTGTTGTATGATAGGTTGATAACCTGTGTATTTGTGGAGGCAGGTGCCCTGGGTGGGGTTTCTCCCCTTCTTTTTGGTAGTGGGTTCCCCCCCCTCGTTTGTGCAGTGGCCAATTGGGCCTTTTTTAATTGGTTTTAACTGTATTGTCTGCTTTTTGTACTATTTATATGTAATAAAGATATACTTTTTGGATTACAGTTATTGTGGGTGTGCATTATATTGCGTATCTCTTTCTCTTTTTGTGTAGTTATTGTTATTTGGTACGCTTAATAGCACCCCTTTGTGTATGATGCTGAGCCCGCCTGCTTTCTATATACATAATGTTGTATATGTGAATCAATATATAATTTATTTGGAATATTAATTTTCCTTATAAGCAGAGAGCTTCAAAGTTAGAAAAATGCAAAATTTTCTATTTTTTCATCAAATTTTGGAATTTTTCACCAAGAAACGATGCAAGGATCGACAAAATTTTACCACTAACGTAAAGTAGAATATGTCACGAAAAAACTATCTCGGAATCAGAATGAAAGGTAAAAGCATTCCAGAGTTATTAATGCTTAAAGTGACAGTGGTCAGATGTGCAAAAAATGGCCGGGTCCTACAGTGAAAATTGGCTGGGTCCTTAAAGGGTTAAAGGGTACCTCTCATCAAATAAACTTTTGATATATTTTAGATTAATGAATGTTGAATAACTTTCCAATAGCATGTTAATGAAAAATATGCTTCTTACTATTGTATTTTTCCCGATCAGTCCTGTCAGCAAGCATTTCTGACTCATGCTGGAGTCCTAAACACTCAGAGCTGCCAGCCTGCTTTGTTCACAGCCAAATAGGCTGTGAACAAATCAGGCTGGCAGCTCTGAGTGTTCTCCTTTGTGAACAAAGCAGACTGGCAGCTCGTAGTGTTTAGGACTCCAGCATGAGTCTGAAATGCTTGCTGCCAGGACTGGGAGGGAGACCCCTAGTGGTCATTTCTTCAAAGTGGAAAATTAAATAGAAAGAAGCATATTTTTTTTTTAATAACATACAATTGTAAAGTTATTCTGCATACATTAATCTATAATATATCAAAAGTTTTTTTGATGAGAGGTACCCTTTAACCCCTTAAGGACGCAGGACGTAAATGTACGTCCTGGTGAGGTGGTACTTAACGCACCAGGACGTACATTTACGTCCTATGCATAACCGCGGGCATCGGAGCGATGCCCGTGTCATGCGCGGCTGATCCCGGCTGCTGATCGCAGCCAGGGACCCGCCGGCAATGGCCGACGCCCGCGATCTCGCGGGCGTCCGCCATTAACCCCTCAGGTGCCGGGATCAATACAGATCCCGGCATCTGCGGCAGTTTGCGATTTGAATGAATGATCGGATCGCCCGCAGCGCTGCTGCTGGGATCCGATCATTCATAACGCCACACGGAGGTCCCCTCTCCTTCCTCCGTGTGGCTCCCGGCGTCTCCTGCTCTGGTCTGTGATCGAGCAGACCAGAGCAGGAGATGACCGATAATACTGATCTGTTCTATGTCCTATACATAGAACAGATCAGTATTAGCAATCATGGTATTGCTATGAATAGTCCCCTATGGGGACTATTCAAGTGTAAAAAAAATGTAAAAGTAAAAGTAAAAAAAAAGTGAAAAATCCCCTCCCCCAATAAAAAAGTAAAACGTCCGTTTTTTCCTATTTTACCCCCAAAAAGCGTAATTTTTTTTTATAGACATATTTGGTATCGCCGCGTGCTTAAATGTCCGAACTATTAAAATAAAATGTTAATGATCCCGTACGGTGAACGGCGTGAACGGAAAAAAAAAAAGTCCAAAATTCCTACTTTTGTAATGCATTTTATAAAAAAAAAATTATAAAAAATTAATTAAAAGTTTTTCATATGCAAATGTGGTATCAAAAAAAAGTACAGATCATGGTGCAAAAAATGAGCCCCCATACCGCCGCTTATACGGAAAAATAAAAAAGTTAGAGGTCATCAAATTAAAGGGATTATAAACGTACTAATTTGGTTAAAAAGTTTGTGATTTTTTTTAAGCGCAACAATAATAGAAAAGTACGTAATAATGGGTATCATTTTAATCGTATTGACCCTCAGAATAAAGAACACATGTCATTTTTACCATAAATTGTACGGCGTGAAAACAAAACCTTTCAAAATTAGCAAAATTGCGTTTTTTGTTTTAATTTCCCCACAAAAATAGTGTTTTTTGGTTGCGCCATACATTTTATGATATAATGAGTGATGTCATTACAAAGGACAACTGGTCGCGCAAAAAACAAGCCCTCATACTAGTCTGTGGATGAAAATATAAAAGAGTTATGATTTTTAGAAGGCGAGGAGGAAAAAATGAAAACGTAAAAATTAAATTGTCTGAGTCCTTAAGGCCAAAATGGGCTGAGTCCTTAAGGGGGTTAAAGGGGTACTCCGCCCCCTCCCATAGACTTGCATTAAGGGGGCGGGCGTGACGTCACACGGGGACGGAGTCGTGACGTCATGATCTTCCGTTCCCGTGGTCCAGTCCCAGACCCTCCAGCGCTTCCGGAGCAGAAACAGGTGGGTGCCGCATGCTATATTGCAGGGGTCCCCAGCGGCGGGACCCCTGTGATCAGACATCTTATCCCCTATCCTTTGGATAGGGGATAAGATGTCTAGGGGTGGAATACCCTTTTAACTGGGCACTCTGCTGATTCTAGTGAATGTACTTTCCCACACCCCTTCCGTCTAATGCTGACATGTTTTGCTTGTTGTTTAGGACGTGAGCTTTATTAGAACATTCTTGTATTATAGTGTGTGTATTGAATAGTGCTGGGTCCCTAGCCTTGTACTGTGTGTTAGAGTGTGTTCTGAAAAAAAAAAATCAAAATTAGTATGGATTTTTTTGGGTTCTGATTTTCATGTGGTTGAGAATATGGCTTTTTAGGCTTCATGCTCCCATTGATTTTAACATGGGCTTCCAAAGGGAACCACTCTGAAAAGTGACATGTCACATTTTTTACAGTTTAAAACTCAACATCCTTTTTTGAAAAGTCCCAATGAATGGAATACTGTGGTGCTAAAAAATTTTTCCAAAAAATAAGGGATGTGTCTCAGTGTGTGGGGTCCGACCGCAGACATCTCAGCTCCATGCACCAATGCTGCATCTCTAGCTCTCCCCTAGAGATCGATGGAACGGGCATATCGGCCGCAGCTTTGTGCCGAAATCGACACAGCCCTGTTCATGAGGAGAGCGGGGTGATGTGCAGGGGATTGCGGGGGTCCCCAGCGGTCAGACTACCCACAAGGTCCTCTGCACAGTGCCCAGGCCAATAATAGGCTCTATGGGGAAGATTTATCGAAACCTCTGCTGAGGAAAATTTGGCAGTAGCCCACTGCAACCAATTAGATCGCTTCTTTCATTTTGCAGAGGCCTTGTTGAAAATGAAGGAGGAAACAGCTGGTTCTGGGATAACCTGGCAAGGTTACCTCAGTATTCCGGCAGAAAAATCATGATGATGTTGTATGTTATGTAAAGGACCTGAAGAAGAAGGATGAACCTTTGAAACGCGTTGTCCCATGTGCAATGCAAGTTGTATAACTTAATAAAGTCTGCTATTGTTCACTACTCTCGGGTGTGCGCCTCTAGCCAAAATCGGATTTTTCTGCCCTAATACTGCGGTAACCTCACCAGGTTATCCCAGAACCAGCTGTTTCCTCCTGTATCTTCACCGCTGGCTCAGCGGGACCGACGGCCGGCAGCCTACCGATCCTGCAACCTGTTACACGTGATCGCCAGTGTTGTGCCTGCCAGCACAACACCCATAGGTGAGCAACTTTCCTAGTTTTGAAGAACTGTCCAACCCCAAAGAATTGGGAATAACTGCACTATATTGTGCCATCTGTTTTTCCCCCCTCTCCACTTGTTGAAAATGAAAGCAGCGAGCTGATTGGTTCCTATGGACAACTTTTCCTCAGGACATGTTTTGATGTCTCCCCCTATAACCAGTGCTGATCAGGGTTGAGGGTCAGACTGGGCTCCTGTGCTACAAAGCAAGCAAGTTCTTCATTGTACGGTTTCAATACGTTTTTTTTTTTTTTATATATAAATAAAGCTCTTTTCCATCAACAAATGACTCTGCTAAACTGAAAACTAATAATGGAGTACATTTCAGTTTCCCCAACATATACTGTGCTACATTGTTCTCATAAGCTGCAATGTGAGAAGAAAAGACCGCGAGGACAAAGCTTCACTCCCAGCTCCATTTTATTTCTATTGTTCTCCCAGTGTTGTTCGTACCGTTAGTGGACAATAAAGTTGGGTGAGGGGAAGATCAAGTGGGCGGGGCGTGTGTTCTCGCGAGAACTCGCTTTGGTTGCGCACTTGGTGAAGAAGAGGCGTTGCGGCCTTTTGAATCTTTCTTCGCCGACGGTCGCAGTGTGTGGAAGGCCTCCGGACAGGAAGACATGGCAGAGCTCGACCAGAACGAATCCCAGGACGCCCTGAACAACGGCAGCGACAACAACAGCCTGTCTGACGACCAGTGTGACGCAAGCATGGCGGAGGAGAGCCACTCCAACGGGATGAAGAAGTAGGTGCTGGCGTCTGTGCAGGAAATGGCCGCCAGTGGTGGAGGAGGAGGGCGGGAGCGCGGCGCCGCGATATCTATACGGGTATAAGGCGCTCGGTATTACGCTCCCTAGGCCGCCTCGGTGTAGTTCAGTCGGTAATAGCGCGTTTCTCCCTTTACCTGTTGACTCCGCGTGACCCGCGGACCTAGGCGCCATTTTTCTAGTCATGAGCAGCGCGTCTGCGTTACCGGGGACCGTGTCCTCCCGTGTGAATGGCGCTTCTCCCTCACAGTACGCGTATTCTTTTTATTGTCCTTTACTCTGCACAGTCATGGCCGCCATTATATCCCATCCGTGTTTTCTTGTGGACTCGGTGACTGCCGTCTATTGTGTAATGTGGGCAGGTGAGGGCCCGGGCAGAAACATGGCTGCCAAGGATCGGTGGAGTTGTCCATAGCAACTGATAACATTCCAGCTTTCTGTTTGAGGCTTTTTTTGTAATGGAGAAATCAGTCAGGTTGCCATCGACATCTGCCCCACAATTCTTAAATAGGTTTAGGTAAATCTACCTTATAATGCAGTGTTTCTCAACCAGGATGCCTCCAGCTGTTGCAAAACTACAGTGGGCATGCTGGGAGTTGTAGTTTTGCAATGCTGGAGGCATCCTGGTTGGGGAACACTGCTATAGTGCATATACCTAGAGCTCGGGCCCTGTCTGTGGCCTGCTACCTCCCTCCGGGCTCACACTTCCATCTGGGCTTCCCAAAAACTATTAGAATATATTTCTAACCCATTTCCCTGAATAGGAGCACTTTACAATGCTGTAAAGCCTAGTTCACACTGGCCCCCACAGCATAGTGTCTGTGTGCTGCACCACAACAGATGCTAGCTTTGTTTAAAGGAGAACTCCAGAATATAAAAATTGTCCCCCATACTGCCGGTAGTAAAAAAAAAAAAAAATATAAAGATGTACATACCTACCTTCGCTCCTCCGGTAACCGTCTCCGATCTCCGCCGCGATCCTCTTCCTGGTTGTCGGTGGTCGGCGAGTCATACTGCACTCAGCCAATCACCGGCCGCAGCGAAGTCCCGACTCGGCTGGGGATAGGCTGAGCGGCAGTGTGACGTTTTCAGCCCTGGCAGCCGGTGTAGTGAAGAATTTTGAAGCGTTCTCACACTGCCGCTCAGCCTATCGCAGGACGAGTCGGGACTACACTGCGGCTGGTGATTGGCTGAGCGCAGTATGATTCGCTGGCAACCAGGAAGCGGATCGCGGCGGAGACCGGAAGCCCTGGGGGAGCGAAGGAAGGTATTTACTAGGGATCGACCGATTATCGGTATGGCCGATAATCACGATTTTAGGCATTATCGGTATCGGCAATTACCTTGCCGATAATACACCGCGACCGCCACCACCGCACAGCGTCGCACCCCCCACCGTTGCTGGGCGGTATACCGGTATGGATTTTTGCCTATACCGGTTTATTTACTTTTGAGTACATTATTTATGTTGCACTGGTACCTTTTTGTTTGGAGTATATACTTATAACTAGGGCAGCAGCTAACGATTATTTTAATAATTGTTTGGTTGTCTTTCATCAATTAATTAGAAAACATGTCAAAATGCTATAAAAAAAGGGTTCAGCTGATTCTATTTGAAAAATTATGTACAATGGCCATATTAAACGTTTCTAGCATGTGATCAAACAGCAGCAAATTATTTTTAAACACACGTTTACGCCGGTTGCTGCACAGGATCATTATTAACCCCTTAACGACCAAGGAAGTAAATGTACGTCCTAGTTTGGCGGTACTTCGCGCACCAGGACGTACACTTAGGTCCTGTGTATGACCGCGAGCATCGGAGCAGTGCTCGCGTCATACACACACACCGGTAATGGCCGACATCCGCAATCGCGCAGATGTCCGCCATTAACCTCTCGGATGCCGTGATCAGTACAGGGGGGGCCTGCAGTCTACGGGTGGGCTGCTGCCTACTATTAAAGTCAATCTTACAGCAGAGTCACCTGCACTAACTTGAATTTATAGGTAGATAGTGCAGGTGACCCGGTTTCTGCCGCTGCTCACCATGTGGTCATCGTTCTCGCCGCCAATGCAAATTCCCTGTTCTGTCCAATGGAGAAGAGAGAAATCTTGGCTCTTACTACAGCAGCCGCCCCCATTGTACACAACAAGGACCCACATATCAGCACGGTAAGCAGTGCCAGAAACCGCGTCACCCTGGTGTCAAATTCCCTTTAAAATAAAAGTACTTGTACTTGGTATCGGCGAGTACTGGAATTAAAGTATCGGTACTCGTACTCAGTATTTAAAAAATGGTATTGTGACATCCCTATTAGTAATCAAATGATTGCTATAGATAGTCCCCCTATGGGGACATAAAGTGTATTTAAAAAAAAAGTGAAAAATGAAAAATAAAAAGTAGTAAAAGTGAAAAATCCTTTCCCCCCAATAAAAATGAAAACTGTCCGTTTTTCTCATTTTACCCCCAAAAAGCTTATTTTTTTCTTATAAACATATTTGGTATTGCCGCATGCGTAAATGTCCGAACTATCAAAATATAATAATGATGCCGTACGGTGAACAGCGTAAACGTAAAAAGAAGTCCAAAAATGCTGCTTTTTTTTTGACACATTTTATTAAAAAAAATTATTAAAAAATTATCTAAGTTTTATAGATGCAAATTTGGTATCGGTAAAAAGTACAGATGACGGCGCAAAAAATTAGCCCTCATACCGCCCTATATATGGAAAATGAAAGTTATAGGTGGTCAAAATAGGGAGATTTTAGATTACTGATTTTGTACAAAAAGTTTCAGAATTTTTTTAGCGGTACAAAAATATAAAAGTATCTAATCATGGGTATAATTTTAATCGTATTGACCCACAGAATAAAGAACACATGTCACTTTTACTGTAAATTGTACAGTGGGAAAACGAAACCCTCCAAAATGTGCAAAATTGTGGTTTTCATTTAAATTTCCTCCCTAAAAAAATATTTTGGGTTCGCCGTACATTTTATGGTAAAATGTAATTTCATTACAAACTAATGGTCACGTAGAAAACAAGCCCTTATATGGGTCTGTACATGGAAATATAAGAGTTATAGATTTTAGAAGGCGAGGAGAAAAAACTAAAACGCTAAATAAAATAAGCCTGGTCCTTAAGGTCAAAATGGGATTGGTCCTTAAGGAGTTAATGATCCTGTACAGAAACCAGCGTAAATTTGATATTGCTGCATGGGTAACTGTCTGAACTATTAAAATAAAATGTTAATGATTTACTAACATTTAATTTTAATATTTCAATTAGCCTTGTGGCAGTATCAGGTATGTAAAAATAGTTACATGTGTATATTACAATAGTTGGTCTGCCCATGAGGGGCTAAAGAATAACTAATTTTTGGTATCCAGAGTAACCTTTTAAGGGGTTAAATGGATGTTAACACCTTAAGGAGGACTCTAGTGGAAACAAGTAGGAGGACTCTAGTGGAAACAAGTAGAAAACAAATGTTTTCAAATAAACTGGTGCCTGAAAGTTAAACAGATTTGTAAATTACTTCTATTAAATCTTGATCCTTCCAGTATTAGCTGCTGTATAATGAAGAGAAACTTGTGAATTTCTTTTCTTAACAGTGCTCTGCTGACACCTCTGTCCGTGTCCGGAACTGTCCAGATTAGAATATCACCATAGAAAACCTCTCCTGCTCTGGACAGTTCCTGACACGGACAGAGGTGTCGGCAGAGAGCACTGTGGTCAGACTGGAAAGAACTTCACTAATTCCTCTGTAGTATACAGCAGCTACGTACTAGTAAGTTTAAGATTTTTAAATAGAAGTGATTTACATAACGGTTTAACTTTCTTGCACCAGTTGATTTGAAAACTTTTTTTTTTTTCCACTGAAGTTCCCCTTTGACATAGCATTTTTCCGTTCTTGCACTTTTGTTTTTTCCTCCTTACCTTTTAAAAATCATAACCCTTTAAATTTTGCACCTAAAAATTCATATGATGGCTTATTTTTTGCACCACCAATTTTACTTTTGTAATGACATCAGTCATTTTACCCAAAAATCTACGGCGAAACAAAAAAAAATTGTTGTGCGACAATTTAAGTAAAAACGCCATTTTGTAACTTTTGGGGCTTCTGTTTCTACGCAGAAAGATTTTCGGTAAAAATGACACCTTATCTTCTGTAGATCCATACCATTAAAATGATACCCTACTTATATAGGTTTGATTTTGTCGTACTTCTGTAAATTCTGTAAACGCACGAAAATTTTATACGTTTAAAATTGTCATAATCTGACCCCTATAACTTTTATTTTAAAGGGGGTTAAATCTTTAACTTTTTTTCTACCTATTATTTTTTTTCAATGTTAAAGCCCCCATAGGGGACTATAACATGCATTATACTGATTGCAGGTACTGATCACTGCATTGCCATAGCATAGCATTGATCAGTGTTGTCACAGCAGCAGTCATTCGGCAATCGGATGCCGGAATTATATTGTAAACATGATTTCCTGTGTAGTGGGGGGGCAGCATATTTACCTTGTCTGATCGGGGAGTGACATCTTATTGGAAGGAACAGGAGCATGGTGAGGACTGACAACGGGGGTGGGGGTAGTAAGTGTGCTGGCCACCTTTTGGTAAAGCATATAGACTTAGTACAAATTGCTAAGTTTTTTTTTTTAACTGAGAACTAGGGATCGACTGATTATCGGTTTGGCCGATATTATCGGCCGATGATCACGATTTTGGGCATTATCGGTATCGGCAATTACCTTGCCGATAATGCCCGCCCCAGCCCCATTGCCTCCCCTAATCCCCGGTTTTATAATTACCTGTTCCCGGGGCCCATGCTACTTCTGGCTCCTGCTGCGTCCTGCTGTGCGCAATGACGAGTGACGTGCGCGACGTGACGTCACCGTCAGTGCGCACAGTGACAGCTCAGGAGGACGCCACCGGAGCCAGATGTAGAGTGGGCCCCGGGAACAGGTAATTATAAAACCGGGGATGGGGGGAGGCAATGGGACTGGGGGGGAGCGGTGGCGGTGATATGACTCAGGACCCCCGGACAGGCAGGGGAGAGAAGCGGGTGGCGGCGGCCGTCTATGGCACCGCAAAAGCCACTGCAGTGCATTGATTTAAAGTTCCCGCTTTAAATCAATGATCTGCAGCGGTGTCACGGGGGGATAAATAGCTGATAACGTATATCGGTATAAGTTATCAGCTATCTGCCCCAACCTCCACTGATTATCGGTACCGGCCCTTAAAAAACGATATCAGTTGATCCCTACTGAGAACCATTTTTGTGTCACTGCACCAGTAAAGCTAGACCAAGGATTATCCTCTGGATTTTGTTACAATGCATTGTGATATTACTTGCCATAAGTACTGGTGTTGTGTTGAATAAGATGGCTATTAACTGTCAATATGCTTGTTTTCCCTAACCTAGGGATAGCGAAGAGTCCAATAAAGAAGATAAGCCACTAAAGGACAAATCTGGGGGTAACAGAAAGGGAAACAGGTTCCATCCTTATGGAAAAGATAAATCAGGCTCTGTCGATAAGAAGGGTCAGAGTCGAAATAGGGTGTTTATCAGCAATATTCCATATGACATGAAGTGGCAAGCTATCAAGGACCTCATGAGGGAGAAAGGTAAACGTTGGCTCTGTTATAAATATAAATTACTGGCCATAATTGTGTATCTTATATTGTTCCCAAAGCCTTGATTCAGCAGGTAACCAAGGTAATGTACTTAAGTTTATACCATAATCACAATGCCAGCTAACTGAAAAGTATTGGCTTACAAAGTGGTGGCATTTAATGTACTGGAGTTACTGTGAGGGAACAGGCCAATAACGTAAAGTTCTGATAAACGTAAAAGCAGTGATTGCTTGTTTGTCATGTAGTGACAATATTGGAAGAGGGGGCAATTTTGGTGATACGGTTTCTAATGCAAAAGACTGTCGTTGTGCAGTTCTTGTTTATTGCCTGTTGCAGTGGTGAAATTGGCTTAATTACTACCAAATTTGGGTTGGGTGGGCTTCATTTCAGAGGAAATGGCTAAAAGCCAAAATGTAAACCTTGGTGTCACGGCAGCATGTTCAACATTGTAATATTTGTAATTGTGTTTGGTGTCTGTTGTAAGGTGACATGACTATTTGATTGGTTTTATTCACTGTATTCCTCTGCTTGTAGCTTGCTGTGAAACGCATTGATTTTGTTTCATTTGGATCTTAAGATAATCTTTACCATTGAAGACATTCAGGTAGAAAGTCACCTTAAAACAGTTGTTGTGAGTTAGATGAAAAATTTAAATTCTCCAATGTTTATCTTAACAAGTTGTTTAGGGAATATTTTCATATCTGAATTTGTTTACCAACTATATCATACCAAATAATACTACATCCAGTAATGTGGTGTAAAATCTGGTAGATTGTATTGTATTGCTCTTGACAATGTGGCTGCTTTGAATCCTCACAAGTAGCTAAATGACAATAGCCATTTTGGTATGTTGGTTCTGTGTCTGAGTGTTGGTGAATAATAGGTCATCTGTTCTGTAGAGCTGTGCACAGGGCACAGTAAAGAAAGTTACTGGTGTTAAATGCTTTGTTTCTTGGTATTTTCCCTTTGTATGTCTTATGTAGTTGGTGAGGTTACATACGTGGAGCTCTTTAAGGATGCTGAAGGAAAATCAAGGGTAAGTGCCGTGGGCAACAAGCTGTTTGAGGTGTAAAGTCCCTCATCAGTTTTCACTGTACAAGTTTTTATTTGGAAGTAAGTTTCATTTTCCTATACTGTATTGCAGTATGAATGTACCAAGGCTCACAGCCTGCTACACTCCATCTAAATTACATGAGGTTGCATTTCCATTGTTTCCAAGCATTTTCTCGAACAATTCTTGTTTGCTGCTCAAAGCTCAATGCAGACGTATGTACGGTTCTGTATACTGGTCCTTCAATTTGTTCTTTGCTCAAATCCACTGGCAAACCTGACAGTTCTTGGGATTGTACTGAATTTGTCTAGAATATATTTTTGAAATGCCTGTTGTGGCTTGCGGACTGCACAACTGTCAGTGCTGTAAATGTTTCGAGTCATTGAGCTAGACTCTTAAATTGTAACTGAATAAACTGGTTAAGGCTTCCATTTTTTCTGATGAGACAAGTGAGTCATTGGGTATGGTTTAGGAGACTAATCTGTATCCTGGGATAATTTTTTTTATTTTTGGAACTTTAAAATTTTATATACTTATTACAAAAAGTTGTAATCTTTATATTGGATGCTACAATTGTATTAAGATTAAATTAATTCTAGGATAACATGTCTGACATTTTTATAAATGAGAAAAGGCCCAGTTCTAATAGTAATATTAATATTTACTTTTTTTTTTCTAAATACCCCATACATGCAGCAAAGATAATCAATAGTGAAATCCTGTTCATTGTTTGACAATTCTAAATATGGCACACACTAATTGTTTTCTCTTGTTTTTTTTATTTTCTTTTCTTTCATGTGACGTGTTGAATCTAGGGTTGTGGGTAAGTGTTTATATAGTCATCTTTCTTTGAAAATAGCAATCTGTAAAGCACACAAGACTAAACACAGCTCGCATTTTCTTTTGCAGTGTGGTGGAGTTTAAAGATATGGAATTTGTAACAAAGGCCATTGATGTCATGAATAAACATGATCTAAATGGAAGACCCCTTAACATCAAAGCAGTAAGGACTTTTTTTCTCATTTCCACACTCCTTATTAAAGCCATCTATACTTTGCTTTTAAATGCTCCACTGTTTTACATAGTTTACAAAATGCCCAGGAGAAGGGCTTTGTCACCTATGGAGTTTGACCAGGCTTGATGTCTCCCTACTTATGAATAGGGAGAGATCAACTAGTTAAATTATATGGTATGTGTGTGTATATGTGTGTATATGTGTGTGTGTGTGTGTGTGTGTGTGAGAGAGAGAGAGAGACCGCACCGGGTTGCACCCCCCCCCACCGTGGTGCTGGGTGGTATACCGGTATGGATTTTTGCCTATACCGGTCGGGCCCCTCCCCCACGCTCCGAGTCAATAAAAAAAAAATGTAACTTACCCGTAACTGTCCTTCTCCAGGGGTCATCTTCTCCACTCCGGGCAGGCTCCGGCCTAGTACGCCGTGACGTCAGGTGCGTCGCTGCGCACGGGCGTCACTGCGCAGCGGCGTCTATGCAGCGTACTAGGCCGGAGTGGAGAAGATGACCCCCGGATAAGGACAGCCCGGACCGGTTCACCCTCCACCCGGAATGCCGCCGGACACTACAGGAAGGATGGATGGCCCGGACCACCCTGACAGGTAGGGGGAGAGAAGCGGGTGGTGGCGGCCTATGGCACCGCAAAAACCACTGCAGTGCATTGATTTAAAGCGCCCGCTTTAAATCAATGATCTGCAGCGGTGTCGAGGGGGGGTAAATAGCCGATAACTTATACCGGAATATCGGTATGGGCCCTAAAAAATATATCGGGTGATCCCTAATGTGTGTGTGTGTGTGTGTGTGTTTTAGTACAAATGTGTGCGTAAATGAAAATCTTGTACATACAGTACAGTAACTGCTACTACTGGTTTGGATTCTCATGGAGTGCAGTAAAATCTGATATTAAGCATGTAATGAAGTTAGGAACAAGAAGGTTTACATTCTATGCTTATAGTGGACTATATGGGTCTTTTACTGAACTGTTGTGACCTTGTGCACGTTTCTAGTTTATTGGCAATGTGACATTGTGCATGTTGCTGGAGCTCAAACGGCGTAGCCTCGCAAGTGAGGCTCTTTACATAACATTCTAAGCAGGCTTGTATTATTTATGCCTAAGTGTGTTATAACATTCTTTTTGTAGGATCCTGATGGAGAGCATGCACGCAGAGTTCTGCAGCGTGGTGGTCCGTTTCCTGGAGGTCATAACACAGACATGGGTCCTGGTTTAATGAACCTTCCTCCTTCAATTGTTAACAATCCCAACATCCCACCTGAAATAATCAGTGCATTGAGAGCTGGAAGACTTGGAACAACAGTTTTTGTTGCAAATGTATGTTACTTGGATGTGGTTTTCTATTAGTTTTTTAAAGGCGGAATTGTAACAGAAAATGCTGCATAGGCCTTTGTGCATGGTTTCAATCCATACTCTATTGTCTGGAGCAGTATTTTTCTGAAATTATTCATGTATAGATTTACACTAAATCGGACTGCTTTTTCAAATGTATTACATTCATATGTGAGAACTTGTGAATTTCTTCACATCGCATTGGTGGCTACACTGGAGTCCTTAAAGGGGTACTCCGGCGCTAAGACATCTTATCTAAAGGATAGGGGATAAGATGCCTGATCGCGGGAGTCCCACCGCTGGGGACCCCCGTGATCTTCCATGCCGCACCCCGTTAGAATCAGCCCATAATCAGAATTACTGGCGATCACGGGGACGGAGAATAGTGCCGTCACGGCTCCACCCCATGTGATGTAACGCTTCCCCCCCCCCCCCCCCTCAATGCAAGCCTATGGGAGGGGGTGTGACAGCACGCTCCGGGGGCTGATTCTAACGGGGTGCGGCGTGGAAAATCATGGGGGTCCCCAGCCGTGGGACCCCCACGATCAGGCATCTTATCCCCTATCCTTTGGATAAGGTATACAATGTCTTGGCGCCGGAGTACCCCTTTAAGATTTTTGAGGCGGCAGAGAAATTGCCCTTCCAATATACCAACCAGGAGTCATGCAAAACATAACCTTTTTGAATTGCACTTTTTTTTTTTCTACAGCTTGATTTTAAAGTTGGTTGGAAGAAATTGAAAGAAGTGTTCAGCATTGCCGGAAATGTGAAAAGGGCCGATATAAAGGAGGACAAAGATGGCAAAAGCCGAGGAATGGGAACAGTCACCTTTGAACAAGCAATAGAAGCAGTGCAAGCGATCTGTATCCTTTCTTTAACTGTTGACTGGGGATAACATGGGAAATGGTGTTAATGGTCGTGGTTTTTTATTTTTATTTTTTTTTGGGTGTCTTTCTCTATTCTTTGTATATCAGATTTCTAGGGCAAAACATGTGACTTGTTAACATGTGGATATTAACTAGATAATGATTGTAGATGTTAACAGGGCACGAGTCATTGTAATGCAACTATTCCTTAACTAGTTTCTCTCAGCTATGTTCAATGGACAGTTTTTGTTTGATCGTCCTATGCATGTAAAAATGGTACGTGAGTTTTAAACTAAAAAACAATCTTAATGCATTTGCTTTAAAATCAACAATATTAAGAAAATGCTTTATTACTAGGACGACAAGTCTCTCCCTCCAGATGACTTCCATGCCATGGAAAAGGCACCTCAGTTACCACGTAAGTAGAAAATGGCATGAGCCATGTTGTAAAGCTGGACATTTAGGGGGAGATTTATCAAAACCTGTGGAGGCAAAGTTGTGCATAGCAACCAATCGGCTAGCTGCCTTCATTTTTCACAGGCCTTGTTAAGAATGTAAGAAGCAACCTGATCGCTATTGGCAACTTTCTCTCCACAGGTTTGGATGAATCTCCCTCTAAATTCTTTTCAGGAGTTCAAGAGGCTTACAAATTTTACTGATCGATATACTGTGACATCTTTTATTGTATTAAAATTGTACTTTGAGAAACCCCATTATCTAGGGGGTTATTGGTTCAACCTGCTTCAAAGTGTGAACCCACTTTAAAATTTCATTTCAGCTGTGCTCTCCAGCTGCTCCAAAATGTGATGACCAGAGTTAGTTTACCTGTCACTTCTAAAGACTTTAAAAAAAACTGCATAGTTTTAAGTAACTCCTTAAGGACACAGGGCGTACCTGTGGCTAATAGCGGGCGTCTCCGATCAGGGTGACGCACGCTATTAAACCCTTTAGGCACGGCGATCAAAGTAGATCGCAGTGTCTAAAGTTACAAAAATCACTGTGTGTAAATGTCCGAACTGTAAAAATATATTGTTAGTTTAACCATGCGGTCAATGGCATATGTGCAAAAAAAATTCCTAAGTGCTAAATAACGTATTTTTGGTCACTTTTTATACCATAAAAAATGAATAAAAAGCAATCAAAGTCCGTTCACAACAAAAAATGGCACAAATAAAAACTGCAGATCATGGCGAAAAAAATTTGCCCTCATACTGGCTGGTAAGTGGAAAAATAAAGTTATAGGTGTTAAGAGATGACTATTTTAAACGTATGTATTTTCATGCACGTAGTTATGATTTTTTTTTTCAAGAAATAAGACCAAATCAAACATATCATTTTGATTGTATGGACTTTTTTTTTTTTCTGGGTTAGCCGTAAATTTTTGTGGGGAAATGGTTGATTGTCATTACAAAGTACAATTGGTGGCGCAAAAAATAAGACCTCTCATGGGTCTGTATGTGCAAAATTGAAAGTTATGATTTTTAGAAGGTAATGAGGAAAACTGAAATCCTGCATACTTAAAGTGGTACTCCGCCCCTAGACATCTTATCCTCTATCCAAAGGATAAGGGATAAGATGTCAGATCGCCGCGGTCCCGCTGCTGGGGAGCCCCGGGATCCCCGCTGCGGCACCGCACTATCATTACATCACAGAGCGAGTTCGCTCTGTGCATAATGACGGGCGATACAGGGGACGGAGCAGCGTGATTTCATGGCTCCGCCCCTCGACCCCTCCCCTTAATGCAAGTCTATGGCAGGGGTCGTGACGACTGCCACGCCCCCTCCCATAGACTTGTATTGAAAGGGGCGGGCCGTGACATCACGGGGGGCGGAGCCGTGACTTAACTATGCTCTGGCCCCTGTACTGCCCGTCATTACGTGCAGAGCGAACTCGCTCTGTGCTGTAATAGCGCGGTGCCGCAGCGGGGATCCCGGGGCTCCCTAGCAGCTGGGCCTCCAGCGTTCAGGAAGCGGCAGCTTTAAAATTTCTGCTGCCATTCTGTCTCCTGTTGGGAGCTGGCCACAGATTATATTCCCTATCTACTCCTAACACCCCTCCTGCCCTTTAAAAAAATAATAATAATAATTTCCGAGCTTTTAAAAGCTCTGTATCATGGCTCCCCCCCTTGCTCACACTGTGAGCTCCTGGCTGGAAAAAGTGAGTGTTCTCCACCAGGTGCAACATCACTGAAGCCTGCAAAAGCTGTGCCTCGCCATGCACTTCCTGAGTTTGGTCTCCTGCCAGGCCGAGAGGAGACCAAACGTATTTATTTGCGGCAGGGAACAGAACAGGGCCATCTAGTGTTCGTTTTTTTTCAATCACATTAAAAACATATAAAGACTGAGAATTTTAACAGAAAGTAAGTGGTAAAGTGTCTTATAATAACATAAGGAGCAATACATTAAACGTTTTTAGTTTGGGGACAGGTACTCCTAAAAGTGTTTACAAGGTGATTTTAGTGCTCTCCTTGCTGTTGAGACCCGGAGTCCCCTTAATGGTGCTGGTTCCCCCCCCATTCTTGCTATTTCAGAAGGCAGACTGAGGCTTGACTGTTCACAATTAGTACACAAACTTCCTTCCCCTTCTCTGGCCAAGCACAACATGCTCTTCTCTGCTATACCATCACTTAGTGCGCAGGGTTAATTTGCACAGCTTTTAGTAGTACTAGGTGGTATGAGGGTAGAAGGGGTCACTAATTCACTTGTTCTATGTGAGCCAAAAGAATCGGCAGCAGAATCACATCAAGGAAAGACTTGCAAAAAGTGGCTACTGTTTCTGCTGATCTAAAGGGAGACTGAGCAGTGGATACACTGCTACAAAGAACAGGCATACACAAGAACCTATACGTTATATTCTTAGAGTGTGCTGCACAAAATTGACAACAACAAAAATTGTGCTTGTTTAAATGATCGAGTGCTTTAAGTTTATGTAACTTTTTTTAAATTTTTGTTCCAGGTGGACTAGGAGGTATAGGTATGGGACTTGGACCTGGTGGACAGCCAATTAGTGCAACACAGATCGGAATGGGTGGTGGAATGGGTAGCATGGGTCCATCAGGCAAGTATATATATCTAAATTCACAACAAAATCTATGGGGTTTTACAAATTAAATATTCATACAGTTGGTTTCTTTTAAGGCATGGACGGTCCTGGCTTTGGTGGAATGAGTAGAATGGGAGGTAAGTGTGTCAAATCTCATGTAGCCAGATGTTAAACTTTTCCAGCAATACTGACTGCATAGAAACTTACACTTTATATCCAATTTCAGCTGCTGGTGGGTTTGGTGGCATGGATGGAATAAGTAACATGTCTGGATTTAGCGGAGTGAGCAGGATGACAGGTATGTAGCTTGTGTTTTTTTTTTGTCTATATTGTAAACAACTTTTATGGGGGCACTATTAAAGAATAAACTTGTTGCTGAGTCTGGAGTAAAAGAAAATACTGGTCTACTCCAGTCCCAACCTTCTCCCTGCTTCTGAGATGTTTCAGCGGGACCTGCCCGCTTAGACATCCACTGGTGTAGATGAGCTACTGCTGTGGGCAGCTCCTGCTCTAATGTCTCTGGAGGATAGATGAGCTGCAGGGGGCTGGGCTATTAATACCTCTAGATTTTCAGTAGCAGACACCTACTTTCATGTAAAATTGCATGAAGGCAGCCGTTAGGGTTTAAAATTTAAGTAACCTTATTAGCACAACACCACCAAGATGTGCAGAATTCATGCAAATGTACATCTTTGCAAAGTCAAGGCCAAAAGTCTTAACAGTCCAGATACTTCAGAACAGTGTTACGAAGTTTACTTTTATGCCGAGGAGGTACTTGAATTAATATATTTCCCCTCTATAAAGAAGCTGCATATCTTTAAGTACATTTCCTTTCCTATTTTATACAGGGTAATAACCACAAAAGTTTCTCTTAGGTTCCATGCACACATTTTAAATTTTATTTGTATTCCGCTTGATCTCAATGGGAGTCTGTTGCTCAGTTCACACTACAGAAGTTCTGGTAGATTCTGGCAGTAAAATTCTGTCTCTGTACTTTTAATGAAAGGGCTTGCTTTCTGCAGCTGTCAACTGAGCAGCAGACCCCTTGGAAGGCTGTAAAGAGAACTGTAGCAAACTAATGTTGCTGTGTGTTTTTTTTTTGTTGTATTATAGGTATGGGTGGTGTTGATGACTTCAGGGGCAGTATAGGATCTGGCATGAGTGGAAGCATGTCAAGTAGCATGGCAGGCATGGGAAGCATGGCAAGCAGCATGGGAGGTAAGGAGCTCAAATTTAAAGAGAACTACTTGGGATGAGGAAACAACGTTTCATTTAATGGCCAATTTATTTTAGACATGTACAGAGGAGGCATGGGAAGCACCATGGACAGAGATTTCAGTCGAAGTGACATTGGCTTAAGTCGTGGCTTTGGAGATTCATTTGGTGGAATGAGTAAGTCAACTCAGTGCTTCAATTTTCTTTAAATTCGATTCAAATGGGTCCACCTCCACACTCTCATAGTATGTATTTACCATTTTCGTCATAATTGGTGCAAAATGAAGACAAGTGACAGGAGTCCCTATGTGGTCACTTGCCTGCTTGTCTCAGCCTTGAGGATAATTTAAGTCTACTATGGTCACCTACTATCTGTCCCCCTTGTTGCTAGGCAATAACGTGAACTTTAAAGGGTTTTCCATCACAATCGATTCCCACTGTTCATATATCAATGACCTCTTCTATGAAGTGACATTAATAAGTCCTGGAAAAACACCTTTTAATCACTAGCTATCCAAAATTATTAGCCAACTAGAAAATATTAAGATATCTTATGCGGTTTTCTCCATAGGTAGTGCCATGGTGCCAAGCTTTGGTGGGATGGGCTCTTCTTCACTGGGCCCTCTAGGATCTGGCATGAGTAAGTAATCACATTTTTTTTATTTTTCTCCTTGCTTACTACGTTTTCTCTAGAAACTTGCACTGCAGCTGTCCTAAATATTTATATATTTTACAAAATTTTTTACCAAAATATTTAAAAACTATGGGGGAGACTTATCAAAACCTGTGTAGAGGAAGTGGAGTGGTACAGTTGTCCATAGAGGCTTTAAAAAAAAAAAAAAAAAAAAAAAATCATTCTGATTCGATGCAATGGACAACTGCACCACCTTTACACAGGTTTTCAGTCTCCCCTCTAGGTTTTCACTAGAGATGAGCAAAGTTACAGTAATTCGATTAGTCATGAACTTCTCAGCTCGGCAGTTGCTGACTTTAGCCTGCGTAAATTAGTTCAGCTTTCAAGTACTCCGGTGGGCTGGAAAAGGTGGATACAGTCCTATAAGACTCTCCTAGAACTGTATCCCACTTTTCCAGCCCACCGGAGCACCTTAAAGCTGAACTAATTTATGCAGGATAAAGTCAGTAACATCTGAGCAGTTTGTGACCTATCGAATCACTAACTTCGCTCATCTCTACTTCTCACCTTGTCGAGCCCTTTTCACAATATAGTATTTAACTGAACGATGACATGAGCTCACAGATTCTAAACTGCACTAAATCTGGTCAGAACCCTCACTGCAGCGTGTTTATACTGGACCTAAGCTGACCTTTATCACTGACTATAACAAAATGGAACAAACAATAAACCACTAAACCATATGTCATCATTACTCATTTAAAACCAATGTATATGCATAGCAGGTACAATTTGAGTAATAATTTTGTATGTTCATTTTTAGGCTCTGGAATGAGTGCTGTAAATAGCATGAGTATGGGACTTGGCATGGATAGAATGAGCTCCAGTTTTGACCGTATTGGAGGTGGCTTGGACAGAACCATGGATATGGAACGAGGATTTGGAGGGTTTGGCTCCACTCCTATAGGAAGTGGCTTAAGAGACCGAGGAAACAAAGGATGTCAAATATTTGTTAGAAATGTAAGGAATTGCAGTCTGTCTTATTTCATTGTACATATAATTTTATGGAGAGCTATGTTCACACTAAGCTGCTAGCATAGTAAACCTATCCATAGACTGAGGTTTTAAATATGTTCAATACTTTTCCATTGTGGTTGCTGCGTATTTTTATTGTATGGAATAGTGCACTGCAGAAACTTTGAGACAAGCCAGCACTTTAGACTGAAAGTTAGTTAGCATGCTATAAATGGAGACATGATGCTAAAACCTATGGAGGCACCCCCCATCAAATTTTATATTTTTTTTTTTCTTCCACCATTTAGCTCCCCTTTGACTTGACCTGGCAAAAACTGAAAGAGAAGTTCAGTCAGTGTGGTAAGTTTAAAATGATAAATGCAAAGCTTTTTGTTGAAGCATGGTCCTGAATTTTGCTACAAATGTTAATGACTTTCAATGCTCAACTGTTTCTGTAGGTCGAGTTATGTTTGCAGAGATAAAAATGGAGAATGGCAAATCTAAAGGCTGCGGAACTGTAAGATATGACGTCCCAGAAACTGCAGAGAAGGCGTGCAGACTAATGAATGGAATAAAAATCAATGGTAGAGAAATTGATGTCCGCATAGATCGAAATGCATAATTCCATATTTTGTTCATTGGCATTCCCACATTTGTTCCAGTCCTTTTTGGTAAATACATTTTAGTAAATGTTAGAGCAGAGAAGGCTTGTTTTAGGTGCAAGCCTGTGCTTGTTTGGTGTTTAATGTTTTTTGTTATATATTTTGATTTTTAAACACCATGTCTCTAGTAATTCAGTTTATATGAATTGACTTACTGTTTTTAATAAAGCCAATTTCTCACAGCTAGTTGAAAAGTCTACATTGTGGGGTTCTATTGCTGTATTTTGTTTCTGACATCTCCAGCACAGCCCAAATCCCTCATATTGACTAAATAAAATTAAGTGGTTGAGTGAAACTGGTAAATGTTGGTCTGTCCATTTTTATTTTATTTTTTAATTTTTGTTTTAGTAGAACAAAGTTTTTTACTGCTACAACTAGTGTTGTACTGTCCTTCTTGGTGAGCAGTAGAGATGAGCGAACTTACAATAAATTAGATTCGTCACGAACTTCTCGGCTCGGCAGTTTGTCTTTTCCTGCATAAATTAGTTCAGCTTTCAGGTGCTCCGGTGGGCTGGAAAAGGTGGATACAGTCCTAGGAGACTCTTTCCTAGGAATGTATCCACCTTTTCCAGCCCACCGGAGCACCTGAAGGCTGAACTAATTTATGCAGGATAAGTCATCAACTGCCGAGCCGAGAAGTTCGTGACGAATCGAATTTACTGTAAGTTCGCTCATCTCTAGTGAGCAGTTGTTCAATAAGATTTTGAATCAGAATGCACTGCTTTCCCCCTGCTCTTAATCAGTCCTCCTTCCCTGCCTACTCTCCTCCCACAGCACTTTTGCCAGATGCGTGCCCAGAGCTGTTGTAGAACATCACATTTCACAGCAGATTTTTACATCAAACATGGTCATAAAATCCTGCATGGTACTGCAAATAAAATGCATTTTGTAAACCCTGCCTAAAGGACTGATAAATACTTGTGCATATGACATGGAGCTAGTTAGATAGGATGATGGGCAGGGATTGAGATAATGTCACATAAGAAAACAAGAACTGCACAACTTCCTGTCAGGGGTGAATCGTGCAGATAGGACTCAGGACCCCCGGACAGGCAGGGGGAGAGAAGCGGGTGGCGGCGGCGGTCTATGGCACTGCAAAAGCCGCTGCAGTTCATTGATTTAAAGCGCCCGCTTTAAATCAATGATCTGCAGTGGTGTCGCAGTGGGATAAATGGCCGCTAACTTATATCGGTATAAGTTATCGGCTCTAACCTCCACCGATTATCGGTATCGGCCCTAAAAATAAAGATCGGGCGATCCCTAATAGTAAACTGTATAGGTCATAGTATAGGAGTATTTAGTAAATGAAATAGTGTGTGTGTGTGTGTGTGTGTGTGTATGTATATATATATATATATATATATATATATATATATATATATATATATGTATGTGTAGGTGATAGTAATTTAGTGTAATTATTTGCATAGTTGGATAACTCTTGGTAGTTACATAGGTAGTCCATATAGGTGGTGATATATAGATAGCTTTAGGTGGTTTGAATAGGTGATAAATAGTGATCCCTCAATTTACAATGGCCTCAACATACAATAGTTTCAACATACAGTGGTCTTTTCTGGACCATTGAGACTTGAAACCAGACTCAACATACAATACTACGGACTGTCCAGATCTGTGAAACATGTCAATGGCTGGAAGAACTGACCAATTAGAATGGGCATTCACAGGTAAAACACCTGTATTACTGAAGTGCAAGCACTGACTGTCTGTTAGTGCCTCTCTACAGTACAGGGAGGTAGTACATGTTCTGTACTAGTCTTAACCTGTGCCAGTTAGCTGCTTCTTTGGACACCAGGTGAGGGCGGCTCAATTTTACCTTGTTTAGGACAGTGTACTATATAGGACCCTGAAGAAGCTTCTGTCCTCAGCATAGAAAGTGATTTACAACTTCCAGCTGCTTTTATATGTAAGGACTTGCTTTATCTATTAGTTATCAATTTATTTTTCTTTACTCCTCACTCTTATTTTTTTAGATGAAATTTTGGTGGCTTCAGAACCAATTACCTGGTTTCCATAGTTATGATTTCATCATACAATGGTTTCAATCCTAATATAAAGTGCAGACACAAAGGGGGAGGGGGGGGGGGGCGCGCGCAGTGGTAGTATTAGATGTGATATGAAAAATCTATATTGGAATTACTTCAGGATACCAACACTTATAGGGTCATTCCCTTGGATACCAAAGAGTTAAATTTTAACAAATTATTGGATGAGGGTTTATCTTTAAGTATCATATCCCAGCAGAGAGAGAGATCCTATGTCCTGCTCACCCCAGGTGCCCAGGGTTTCATGTTACCAAAACCGTACACATGTTTTCCACCACCATTCAGTCACTGTAACTTCGCTTGTCTCTAGTCCCATACTTAAGGGGGGGCATTGCCGTGACATCATGACCTGCCCACAACCAGTGTTCAGAACAATGTTCAGAATACTGGAGCAGTGGAGTACCCGTTTAAACTCACTATTCTTGCATACTTTAGGCAGGTAGAACAACAATACCCCAATAGGCGCTGCAGATTCCCACAAAGTAAACCAAACCAGAGATGAAGTGGTAATAGTACAAAACACTGGAAGGTATATTGTAGTAAAAACAATAAAATAATCTGTTTTATTTTATTTTATTCTTATTTTATTGTTTTTACTACAATAAACCTTCCAGTGTTTTGTACTATTACCACTTCATCTCTGGTTTGGTTTACTTCGTGGGAATCTGCAGCGCCTATTGGGATCTTGTTGTTCTACCTGCCTAAAGTTTCATCAGGATTGCTTGTCTTTCCTCCCCTGTGACCTCCGGCTTGGCAGCAGTCCTACCATCTTTGCCACTTCTGGTAACCCCATTGTGGGTTGACACGCGAGTTTTTACTTGCTCTCAGGTGAGCAGCCACTACCTAGGGGCGTGTCTTAACCGACCCCCAATTTTTCATGTTGCTTACCCATACGGTATCACACGAGGCGCCTCCCTCCGGTCTCTTTTTTTTTTCTCTTTTACAGGCTATATTCTTGCATACGTCATGAGAAAGCATTGTCGGCTATTACCGTATATACTCGAGTATAAGCCGAGTTTTTCAGCACGATTTTTCGTGCTGAAAACACCCCCTCGGCTTATACTCGAGTGAACTCTCCACCCGCAGTGGTCTTCAACCTGCGGACCTCCAGAGGTTTCAAAACTACAACTCCCAGCAAGCCCGGGAAGCCATCGGCTGTCCGGGCTTGCTGGGAGTTGTAGTTTTGAAACCTCTGGAGGTCCGCAGGTTGAAGACCACTGTGGCCTTCGACATTATCCAGCCACCTCTCGCCCCCTTTAGTTCTGTACAGTACTCGCCTCTGCTCGGTGCTGGTCCGGTGCTGCAGGACTGTCTGATGAGGAGGTCGTCCGGTGGGATAGTGGTTCCGGGCTGCTATCTTCACCGGGGAGGACTCTTCTAAGCGCTTTGGGCCCGGCCCCAGAATAGTCACGTTGCCTTGACGACGCAGAGGTACGTTCATTACCAACATCCTTCTGCGTCAACGTCAAGGCAACGCCTCTATTCTGGGCCCGAAGCGCGGAGAAGAGGCGCCCCCGGTGAAGATAGCGGCCCGGAACCACTATCCCACCGAACGACCTCCCCATCGGACAGTCCTGCAGCACCGGACCAGCGCCGAGCGGAGGAGAGTACTGTATAGAACTGAAGGGGTGAGAGGGGGCTGGATGATGTTGAAGGCCGCAGTGGTCTTCAACCTGCGGACCTCCAGAGGTTTCAAAACTACAACTCCCAGCAAGCCCGGACAGCCGATGGCTGCCCGGGCTTGCTGGAAGATGTAGTTTTGAAACCTCTGGAGGTCCGCAGGTTGAAGACCACTGAGGGCGGATGATGACGAGGATGATGAAGGGGGTGTGTGGGATGATGACAAGGGGATGATGAAGGGGGGGGGGGATGTGGGATGATGACAAGGGGATGATGAAGGGGGGGGATGTGGGATGATGACAAGGGGATGATGAAGGGGGGGGGGATGTGGGATGATGACAAGGGGATGATGTATTTCCCACCCTAGGCTTATACTCGAGTCAATAACTTTTCCTGGGATTTTGGGGTGATATTAGGGGCCTTGGCTTATACTTGGGTCGGCTTATACTCGAGTATATATGGTAAATATAATTTAGGAAGGTACAGCACATGTGGGAATAATTTGTTCAATTATATTGTAGAGGTTCTGAACTTTTTTGCTGAAACATATATATATGTATATATATATATGTATATATATATTATATATATATTATATATATATATATGTATATATATATTATATATATATATATTATATATATATATATATATATATATATATATATATATATATATATATATATATATATATATATATATATATATATATATATATATATATATATATATATATATATATATATAAAAAAATTTTTTTTCTCTTCCCCACCATAAGTCTATGTGCAGGTGACTGTCTACTCGATGGTTGGGATCAAGCAATATCTTTTTTTTTTTTTATGGCCGATACCGATAATCTGTGGATGTTAGGGCCGATAGCCGATAAACCGCCTGCCACACCCGCCCCGGCCTCATTGCCTCCCCCATCCCCAGTTTTATAATTACCTGTTCCTGGGGTCCACCCTAGATCTGGCTCCGATGGTGTCCTCTTGACAGGTCACTGTGCGCACTGACAGTGACGTTGCGTTGTGACGTGTCATTGCGCACAGCGTAACGCAGGACTCGGCAGGAGCCAGAAGTAGTCTGGACCCCGGCAACAGGTAATTTATAAAACCGGGGATGGGGGAGGCAATGGGGCCGGGGTGGTGCGGTGGGGGCGGGGCATTATCGGCAAGGTAATTACCGATAACACCCAAAATCGTGAATATCGGCCGAACCGATAATCGGTCGATCCCTACTCGATGGGTGCCGAATTCGACCCTGGCCAATTTTTATATAGCTTTCTGGGAGGAGAGTTGTCTGTTTACAGCCACCAGCCCACTGTTTGATATGGTGGACTTGTATGGTTGTTTATAGATGATGACTACGACCTCATATGGCGAGGTACTAAAAGATGGTCACACGTTTCTTGAGCCAAATCAATGACTTGGGTTTCAAGTTTATTCTAGAATGGTATGGAGGTACCATCTATTTTTTTAGATGTCTCCTTAATAGGTAATGTCACTAAGGGTGCATTCACACCACGTTTTTGCAATACAGTTCCCGTATTAAGTGTTTGATGAAAAACGGATTCCTCAAAACCTGACTGAAATTTGTACACACGTTTTGATACAGTTTAAACCGTATACAGTTTGAAAAATGATGGTCCAGTTGCATCTGTTTTTTAAGAAAAAAAACATAAGTTTTTAACTTTTCACTCCATTTTGAATAAAGTTTCACTTGTTTGAAATTCCAAGAAAAAAAAAATCTGTGCAAAGTCAAAAAAAACGTATGGTGAAAACTGGATGGAATCGTATGCACATACAGTTCTGTATGGTTCCCATTGACTCCCATGTTTAAAAAAAAAAGTATACGGTAGTGATAGACTACGGTTTTGGGTACGGGAAACAAAACTGACAAAGCCGTACAGGATGCAAAACGGACACAACCTGATGCATCTTTTGGCATACGGTTTTCAATGGAGAGTCAATGCATACGGTTTTCAATACAGTTCCGTACAGTTTTCACATTAAAAACGTATACAAGGACTGTATTGCAAAAACGTGGTGTGAATGCACCCTGACTCTAGTATAGAAACACAACATTACCGTAAACAAACTTCAGGTAATCTACATTTCACCAGTTGCCACCCTAAGCATGTAATACACTCTTCCAGTAGAAGAGTTTATTAGAGCAAAAAGTATTTTTCTCGTCCAATTTTTACACTTCCCATTTGTTTCCCTTACGTCCTAATCAGTGGCACACATGGGGTATTTCGCCCCTGCGGAACTGTTAAGTACTTGCTGTGTGTCATTAAAATTCCACCGATACTAAAGTCTTTAGACCCTCTCCATATTAGGAGGAGAAACGCCCAGCCCCCTTGTTTTTTTCTTTTCCCTCTCTTCATGGACAGTGTTAGGATTGGTGGTGGGTCCTCTGGGACCTCACTGGTTTTACTTTTCCTTGGTGTGTGTGCGCGCTTCGCATACCTTTTCAGCGTATTGCCGGTATTCTCCACTGCCTCTATCTCAATGATCATGTCCCTGGCACTGCTTCTCTGTGCGCTTATCACTTCCTGTCTTCGGTGCTCTTAATTTCTTTGTTTCTAGGCTCCAAAACGAACGTTTTTTGCCTGGACATACTTCTTCTTTCTTCCTGGCTATGTCCAGGATAACGTTTGGGTCTTGTTTTCTCCTTTATGAATATGTTGTTAAATAAGTCCCTGTACCTCCCATTTGGGGGTGGGGTTTAAGAGATTTTTTTATTTAAACCTGCTGAGGCAGTCTGTAGGTCTCCTGGAGCGGTGCTGCAAGTTTCTTGTCGCTTACCTTAGTACTATAGCCTTGCTATTAGTATTATAGCAGTTTTTTGTGCTATTTTCCGTACTATTTTTATATCCCCCCCTTTCACTATTCATGCTCTTCTTTTCAGAGCATGTCTTCTGTGGACCGGTCCAGGGATGCTTCCTCTAGAAAAGCTACCTCTAAAAGAAAACATCTCCAGTGCCATGACTGCCTGGAGCTTCTGGAGGATGATTATCAATATTCTTGCTGCATGTCTTGCCGTGCTAGAAGTCAAGCCCAGCAAGAGCTGACCATGCAGGATATGATCGTCTGGGTGAAAGACTTAGTCTCATCCAACATGACTACCATGGGGGCCTCCATTGAAGAATTAAAACAGCTCGTGACCGCCAAACGTGCTAGACCATCGTCTCCACCTAGAGCCATGGAGGTGTCGGGGGAAGCTACTCGGGAAAGCTCCCAGTCTTTGCCATCTGAGGAGGGAGGATAAATTCCAGTATATGTTCTTTCCTGAAAAGACCCAGCGGCTACTTGGGTCCATCAGGTCGGGGGACCATGATGTTGACGGGGTTGAAACCTCTACTTCTGCCTCTAAGGGGCCCAAGGCCTTTTAAAGCAGATGATTCCCCTCTGTCTTTGATGAAGACAGAGTGGAAGAAACCGGAGAAAGGTCTCATTTTAACCAAATGCTTTCAAAGTATGTCTCATTCAGGAGGACCAGTTGTCTTCCTGGGAACCTATTCAAGAGATGACATCCTTGCCTCCTGTAAGACCACTAGTTTAGCGATTGACTTACTTTGTGATGCTGCTCCCCAGCAATTAAAGCTTGCTGTCAAATTAATGGCTCTCTGTTGTGGGCACTCGCCCTTTGTGGCTTAAACCTTGGAGTCAGATATGTCCTCTAAGCATACTCTGTGTGCTATGTCCTATGAGCCTGGCATTCTGTTTGGGACCGAACTCGACCACATTATGGAGGGGCTGTCTGAGAGGAAGGGGAAATCACTTCCTCAGCGGTCCTTTCGAGGTCGAGGCAAAAGGTACGGAGCCAGATCGGGCTCCCAAACCCAAAAAGATTGGGGGTCCCAAAGACAAAGAGGCGCCAGACGCTCCAGGGGTTCCAAGGGTGGAAAGTCCTCGGCTCCCTGACTACGGGCCTCTCCGAGGCTCTTGGATTGTTGCCAGTGCTCCTGTTCTGTCTCAACTCCCTTCCCCTTCCATTCCTATGGGTGGTTGCCTTTCAGCATTTCCTGTCTTCCTAGGAAGCTCATATTAAGGACCCTTGGGTCCTTCGGATAATTTTGGAAGGGTACAAGGTAGAGTCAGACAGCATTCCTCCAGACAAGTTTGTCAGGACCAGATGTTTACCTTCCAACAAACAAACAGGTTTGGAAGCTTACATCCTAGAATATCTCCAAAAGGGTGCCCTTGGAGAGCTGTCACGCCCCCTCCCATAGGCTTGCATTGAGGGGCGGAGCGTGACGTCACACGCCGCCGGCCCCTTGGTCGCCGGTAATCAGACCCGGAGCGAACATGCTCCGGGGACTGATTTTAACTGCGGTGCTGTGTGCAAGATCACGGGGGTCCCCAGTGGCGGGACCCCCGCGATCAGGCATCTTATCCCCTATCCTTTGGATAGGGGATAAGATGTCTAAGCGCCGGAGTACCTCTTTAAGGATCGCTGTTCAAATTCAGGGAGTGTTAAAGCACTATCAGTTCGTTGCCCTCCCATTTGGAATTTCCTTGGCCCACACACACCTTTTACCAAAGTGGTAGTTTCTGTTGTGGCATCTCTAAGATTTATGTATAGTCCCTTATCTAGACGATTGAGAAGCCTCTTCTCAAGCGTTCCTGTCCCAACATATTCAAACAGCTGTTTCCTTCCTCCATCAACTAAGATGGATAATCAGTTGGAACAAGTCCAATCTTCAACCAGCCACCTCAGTGAGATTCCCGGGGTTCCTTATAGACTCAGTAACCATGACTATTCATCTAACTCCCGAAAGAAAGCTGCGAGTTCAGGAAACAGCCCAATCTCTCTTAGTTCCCTGGAGGGTAACCCTCCGTTATCTAATGAGAATGTTGGGACTAATGTCAGCAACCGCGGAAGTGGTTTCTTGGGCATTATGGCACCTATGTCCGCTTCAGGCGGAAGTATTAGCCAAGTGGGATCACAGTCCGGAGGGACTAAATTCCGTGCCCTCCCTGCCTCCTCTAGTCAGGTCCTCTCTGAGATGGTGGAGTCATCTCCGGGACATCAGATCCCTGATCCATCCCGACTGGATCATACTTACCACAGACGCATCCCTTGTAGGCTGGAGAGTGCACTTGGACAAAAACTGGTCACCCCAGGAGAAAAGGTTGTTTTCAAATTTCCTAGAAATCAGGTTATCCCTATTCCACTTTGCGCCTTACATCCAAGGAAAGGTTGGATGTGAAGGTTCAATCAGACAGCATGACGGCTGTTCTATATATCAACAAGCAGGGAGGCACAAGGTCACAAAGTCTCCTGAGAGAGATGGGTGTGATTCTGAATTGGACAGAAATGAACCTCACCCATTTGTCGGCCGTCCACATCCGGGGCGCTCACAATGTGATTGCGGATCACCTGAGAAGAGGTCTTCCTACTGGAGAGTGGTCTCTTCATCCAGACATCTTCAAGGAGATTTCGCTCAGGTGGGGCATGCCAGAGATTGATCTCATGGCAACGAGGTTCAATGCCAAGGTGGCACTTGAGCACTATGGCACTTGAGCAGCTCAGTCCCACTTCCTTGCCACATGGCTGTGAAAAAAAGGCTCTTATAAGTTTAACAACCATAATCAGCTCCAAGAAATATCTGTAATTTTAGCAAAAACTTTTACGTAGGTGCATACGTTTTTATGCCCTTGGACCTTTTACTATTGTTACAAGCTAGAAATCTAAGACTTTTAGCCATTTGATCAACCAAGCATGCAAAATACCTTTTTATTGTGACACAAAACAATGAGAACAAAAAATGACGTGTTGTCTGTATACATGTGTTAATCTTATGCATCCAAGAGGTTGGTAAAAGACACAGAAGGGCCAATAAGCTGCATTGTCATACTATCGGCTATGTTTGTCACCATGGTGGCATGTGATGTCTGTTCTGATAAAGCACTGTGCACATGAATAATGCAGTAAATGTAAACCAAGGCTCACGTTTGCTGCACTCAGCCGGACCTTGGTGCTAGTAGGATATCTGTTGTGCTGTAGATATTAAGCTTCCCTACCTATAATTTGTGCCTGCGTGTAATGATTTGCCAACTATTTAGTTCTCATGTGAACTAGATTTTCTCTCTTTTGATGCTTGACTGGACAAGAAAGCTAAAAGCTCACAGATCCTCTGTATCTTGCTTTCAATCATTGTTGGGTGATGCTGAATCGGATTTATTTTATTTATATAGCGCCTACAGATTCTGCAGGGCTTAACTAATCTCTCTTCTGCCTGGGGACCAGTTTCAAGTGCGGAGGCAAGGCAATTCTTTTCATGGTTTAGAACACAACTCTGTAACCCTGCAGTAAGTAGGGTCCTTCTGGCACAAATCTCAATCGTCACATAAAAGAAAGACATACAAGTCCTGTGTCTAATTCTTCCTCTGAAAGCCTCATTGATTTACCAGGAGAAATAATGTCTGGAGATTGTTTCTCTAATTCTAGAGGTTGATACATGAGCAAATGTTTTGGTCCCAGACATAACTACCATGTAGAAAGCCCCTCCCAAAAGCAAGTACAGTAGTGGCTAGATCAGTTGTGAAAGGTAAATTTGGCAACTGTGGTATGGGGACGGTGGTGTGGAAACTATGCTCCTGCTGCTATTCTCAGAGTGTGGCGGTGCTGTGGCTATGTAAAGCGTGTAGACTCATCAATAAAAGAAGAGTGAAAGCCGGCCACTCACCATTTCACGTGTTCAAAAGCTTCTTTATACTCACAATACATAGATGGGAGAGGAACAGACACCAGGGGGGATACAGATAGGCAACAAGCTCCGTTTCACACTGTCTAGTGCTTCATCCGGCCAACATAGGCAGCTAGATGGGCCATGGTTCTTATCCGGCGAAACATTCTATGTTTCTATAAGAACCACTTCAGTTGATTTCACGGGCCTGTATGCTTGAAACCCCCAAATATTTCCCCATTTTAAAACCTCTACCCCTCAAAGTATATAGAATGACATTTACAAAGTGTATTAACCCTTTAGGTAGATTACAAATATTAACCCCTTAAGGACTCATAATTTTTCCGATTTAGCATTTTCGTTTTTTCCTCCTTACCTTTAAAAAATCATAACTCTTTCAATTTTGCACCTAAAAATCCATATGCTTACTTATTTTTTGCGCCACCAATTCTACTTTGTAATTACATCAGTCATTTTACCCAAAAATCTACAGCGAAACGGGGAATCAAATCATTGTGAGAGCAAAAAATTTTTTTAACAGCATTTTGTAAATTTTGGGGGCTTCCGTTTCTACACAGTACATTTTTTGGTAAAAATGACACCTTATCTTTATTCTGTAGGTCCATACGATTAAAATTATACCCTACTTATATAGGTTTGATTTTGTCGTACTTCTGGAAAAAATCATAACTACATGCAGGAATATTTATACGTTTAAAATTGTCCTCTTCTGACCCCTATAACTTTTTTATTTTTCTGCGTATGGGGCGGTATGAGGGCTAATTTTTTGCGCCGTGATCTGAAGTTTTTAGCGTTACCATTTTTGCATTGCATTGATTTGCACTATTTTGGAATTTTGTTTGCGTGCATGCCATTGACCGTGCGGTTTAATTAACTATATATTTTTATAATTCGGACATTTTCGCACGCGGCAATACCACATATGTTTATTTTTATTTACACAGTTTTTTTTTTTTTTTTTATGGGAAAAGGGGGGTGATTCAAACTTTTAATAGGGAAAGGCTTAAATGATCTTTCACAATGATCACTGGTTTCTCATAGGAAACCAGTGGTCGATGATTCTGCCGCTTGACTGCTCATGCCTGGATCTCAGGCACTGAGCAGTCATTCAGCGATCGGACACCGAGGAGGCAGGAAGGGACCCTCCGGCTGTCCTGTAAGCTGTTCGGGATGCCGCGATTTCACTGCGGCTATCCCGAACAGCTCCCTGAGCTAACCGGCATACTTTCACTTTAGATGCGGCGTTCAACTTTGAACGCCGCGTCTAAAAGGTTAATAGCGCGCCTCAGTGCGATCAATGCTGCGCGCTATTAGCCACGGGTCCCGGCTGGCCGTGGCCCCGCGTTATAGATCAGGAGCGGACTCATGACATACCGGTAGAGTTAAGGGGTTAAAGCAAAGTAAAATTATTGTATTTCAATTTATTTTTTAAACTTTTTTCTAATTTCAATAAATTTTTCCTGTAACGTAACAAAGATTAAAAAATACTATTGTTTACCCCAATTCTTTAGTTTTAGAAATATTTCATAAGTAGCCCTAGTGTGCTACCTGACTCAAAGGCCTAAGACATGATGAAGCACCCAGTAGATTTTGACGCCTCCCTTTCCTTCTATTATTTAGAATATGTTGCAGTGCCCACTATGGAATCCAGACAGTGTAAGAATCTGAAAAGTGACCCAATTGTGGAAACTACACCCTCCAAGGGGGTAGCAAGCCTTTGGACCCCAGAGATGTTTGTCAATAGCTTGTAGCATTGAGCTGTAAAAGTAAAAATTCTAATTGCCAATTTGTCACAAATTTTCTCACTTTCTCCAGGAAAACAGGGATAATAGCATCCCAAATGTTATCCAATTTGTCTTGGACACAGAAGAACCACATATGTGGTCATAATGCACTGTTTAGGCATACATCAGGGTACAAAGGGAAATGAGTGCCTTTTGGCATTTTGGATGCAGACTTTGCAGAATCTGTTTTCTCACACCATGTTCATTTGTAGTCCCCAATGTGGTATTAGTACAGTGGAATAACCCCTCAAGTTTGGAAACTATACCCTTCAAAGAATTCATCTGGGGGGCAATCATTTGGACCCCAAGCACGGTTGAGGTAAATTTTTTGCATTAGGCTGGGAAAATGAAATTCTACTTTTTTATGCACAATTTCCACTTTTTGCACTTTAGCACCAAGCCAAATGTCAGGCCTACTCTGATGTGAAAATTGGAGATTTTTCTAGTTTTCTATGATGGAAAATATAGATTTTATTAAAAACAGGAGGCGAATATTATGCTATTCTTTCTTTTAATTTAACTCGCAGCAGCAATGGTTAACATATTAAAAGGGGGAAGAAAACTTTAGCACAACCAAATATATGGTAGCATGTCACACGTTCTTGTCACCTGCATCTCAAAAACATTTCCAGAATCCGCCCGTTTCTCACTACTGAAACTGCTAAAACTCTCATTATTGCTTTGATTCACTCCCACCTCAACCACTGTAACTCTTTACTAATAGGCCTTCCTTTCTCCAAACTCTCTCCTCTTCAGTCCATCCTTAATGCCACAGCCAGACTCCTCTTCCTCTCCAGACGCTACACCGATGCCTCCTCCCTGTGCCAGTCACTACACTGGTTACCAATTCAGTCCAGAATACAGTACAAAATCCTCAGTCTCACACACAAAGCTCTCCACAATGCTGCACCTCCCTACATCTTCTCTCTCATCTCCGTCGGAAGGATGAACTTGACCACGTAGGTATCCATGGTTCATCCGATCAAACTGAAAAATAAAGAGAATAATAAATAGGGAGGGATAATTGGGTGAGATAATATTCACCTCCTTTCTTTATTGGAGATTTTCCTAGTCTTGATGGAAAATATAGATTTAATTAAAGACAGGGGGTGGTATATTATGCATTTCTTTCACTGAAATCTTTAGCAGCAAACATTAAATGGTTAAATAAATCGAAAAAACTTTTTAGAATCACATAGGTGTAACCAAACATGCTACATCAGACAGGTAGCCAATCAGAGTATAGTGCAGGTAACATAAGGTGATGTTATGCAAAATAGTCCCTCTTTCTTTAATGATCCATGTAGAGATGGAGCATACATTGTAGAAGAAGAACATCCAAAATAACAGGTTCCGATATGAAGGTGGAGGAGTCATCAATAAAACAGGATAATGATGAAAAACCTTGAGATGGGAATCTTCAGGGAGAAGTTAAACAGCTAAAAGAGAAAATGATTATAGGGATGGGTTACAAGGTAGGGATAATATTCGCCTCCTGTCTTTAATACAATCTCCAATTTTATTACAAGAGAGGAGGCTCATATTATGCAAGTTTAAAGCTAACAGTAAATGAATAAAACAAAATACATTCATACAGGCATGAGAATTTGGTCTATAATAAAATAATTTAAAAGTGGATTCGGAGGACCAATTTGCAGTTTTCAAAATGTAATTTAAGGATCCACCACATTGAAAAAGTTTAGTAGAGATAGCACCTCTAGTAGAATGGGCATTGAAAATAGAGGTATCAATACCAGCTAAAGACATAGATTGCTTAACCCATCTGGCCAGAGTAGATGAAGAAACAGTAAGATGGGGTTTGCAAAAGGAGGTAAGTTGAGAGGCTGGGAGTTGTGGTTTTGCAACAGCTGGAGGCACCCTGGTTGGGAAACACATGTATAGACACTGGCTACTCTTTATTTATGCCATGCTGGAACCTCCAGATTTAAAAACACAAGGCAACATCTTTATCCTTATCTCAGTTTATTTTTTTTTTCCTGCTTTTTTTTTTTTAAACGGATTCCCATCGTAGTCCTTCTTCCTCTCAACTTACGAAGAAGGAAACAACAATGAGAGTAGTCTCTTTCAAAGCTTCTCAAAGCAAAATTCCCAGCAAGGAGTTATAAACAATAGATATGAAATAGAGACTCCGAGGGGGACCATTTCCCTCCCTTGGAAAAGGAACCACAATGAGCTCCCCAACCAGCGAGTCTCGCATCGGATTCTATGGAAAGATCCGGTTTGGAATTTAATATGGTCTTCCCATTCAAAGAGTGAATATGTTGAAGCCACTATTGGAGTTCTTCTCTGGCTTCTAATGATAGTTTGACATTGTCGGAATATTCCAATCCTCTTCTGAGATTTTTAAACGTTGGAGAGCTCTGTAATGTAGAGGAGCAGGAAATATGGCTTGAATGGAAGCCGAAAGGAGTCCTACTATTCGAGCAATGGAACCTAACTAGATCTTTGTTCAGAATAGAATGGATTTCTTTCCGAATTAGAGAGATTTTTGTGATTGGAAGGCTCAGGATAGCTAAAACAAAGCCTAGGAATTCCAATTGTTTGGAGGGAAGAAGTACTGATTTCTCTTGATTGATAAGAAATCCTAAGTCTGTTAGGAGAGATAGAGTCCTTTGAGTGTGAAGACGAATTATTGATAGAGATTGTGCCATGATGAGGATATCGTCTACATATATTATCAGACGAACTCCTCGAGACCATAAAGTAGCCATCACAGGTTTCAGAAGAAACAGGTGAAACACCAAGGGACGGAAGACAGGCTGAAAGGAAGGCAAGTGAATTGCCATAGTTGATTTTTCCAAAGGAATTGTAGATAAGGCTGAGAAGTAGGGTGAATCAGGTCTGAGATAAGCATCTTTTAAGTCTATCTGTGTTAGCCAGTCCCCTTGTAATAATGTGTCTCTTAAAAAATGAATGCCTTCCATCTTGAAATGATTATAGTTGACAAAGTTGTTTAGAATGCGAAGATTGATGACTGGTCTGAAACCACCATCTTTTTTCTTTACCAGAAAAAGGTTGCTTCGAAACCCTGGAGTATGGGGATCTATTGGAATAATAGCCTTTTTTTTTTTTTTTTTCCGTAAAGAGTGCTTGAATTTCCTGATCTACCAGAGCGTGATATGATAGGGAAAAATGGATCTGATGAAGAAGGTGAGGTTGGACTGGAAGGAATAAGAAGTCTATTTGATGACCTAATACTGTGTGCAGGATCCAGGAATCTGTGGTTAACCTCTTCAGGACATAGGGCGTATGGATACGCCCTGCATCCCGAGTCCTTAAGGACCGAGGGCGTATCCATACGCCCGTGGGAATTCCGGCCCCCACCGCTAGCCGGTTGGGGACCGGAGCCGGATGCCTGCTGAAATCGTTCAGCAGGCATCCCGGCATATCGCCCAGGGGGGTCATTATGCCCCCCCATGTCGGCGATCGCCGCAGATCGCTGGACAATTCAGTCCAGCGATCTGCGGCGATTCCGGGTCAATCGGGTCTCCAGTGACCCGGTGACCCGGAATTACTGGCTGTTCGGGGCCGTCTCTGACGGCCCCGAACAGCCAGAGCCTGCAGGGGTGAGGTGGCACTGGTGCCAACTCACGATCGCCCTGATTCGTCGGCCGGATTACCGGCCGACCAATCAGGGCGCCTGCTGCGGGTGTCACTCCCGCACCCGCTCCGCCCCTCTTCTGGAGGACGTGAGCGGGTGCGGGACGTGCACCCCGGGTGCTGGGGACCCCGATCCCTGGCGCCCCTGTTGGGATCGGGGCCCCAGGAGCAGCGGCGGCGGCGGGACTGACCTGCAGCGTCTGGATCGTTGGAGGTGAGTGACAGCCTCCTGCTGTTGCTTAGCAACAGCTCCCAGCATGCAAAAAGGGCATGCTGGGAGCTGTAGTTATGCAACAGCAGGAGGCAGACCACCACAACTCCCAGCATTCCCTTATGGGCATGCTGGGACTTATGGTTTTGCAACAGCTGGAGGCACATTCTTTCTATGGAAAAGTGTACCTTCAGCTTTGTCTAACTACAACTCCCAGCTTGCACAAACAGCTAAAGTGCATGCTGGGAGTTGTAGTGGTGCATCTGCTGGTTGCATAACTCCCAGCATGCCCGTTGGCTGTCGGTGACTGCTGAGAGTTGTAGTTTTGCAACAGCTGAAGGCACACTGGTTGTGAAACTCAGAGTTTTTTTTACCTAACTCAGTGTTTCACGACCGCTGTGCCTCCAGCTGTTGCAAACTACAACTCTCAGCAGTCACCGTACACCATGCACCGTACATGCTGGGAGTTGTAGTTTTGCAACAGCTGGAGGCACACTGGTTGTGAAACACTGAGTTAGGTCACAAACTCAGTGATACATAACCAGTGTGCCTACAGTTGTTGCAAAACTGCAACTCTCAGCAGTCACCGACAGCCAACGGGCATGCTGGGAGTTGTAGTTATGCAACAGCTGGATGTCCCCCCCCCCCCCCCCCCCCCCCAATGTCAACGTACAGGGTACACTCACATGGGCGGAGGATTACAGTAAGTATCTGGCTGCAAATTTGAGCTGCCGCAAACTTTCTGCTGCAGCTCAAATTGCCAGCGAGAAACTACTGTGAACCCCCACGCCTGTGCGACTGTACCCTAAAAACACTACACTACACTAACACAAAATAAAATAAAAAGTAAAAAACACTATGTATACACATACCCCTACACAGCCCCCCTCCCCTCCCCAATAAAAATGAAAAACGTCTGGTACGCCACTGTTTCCAGAACGGAGCCTCCAGCTGTTGCAAAACAACTCCCAGTATTGTCGGACAGCCGTTGACTGTCCAAGCATGCTGGGAGTTTTGCAACAGCTGGAGGCACCCTGTTTGGGAATCACTGGCGTAGAATTCCCCTATGTCCACCCCTATGCAAGTCCCTAATTCAGGCCTCAAATGCGCATGGCGCTCTCACTTTGGAGCCCTGTCGTATTTCAAGGCAACAGTTTAGGGTCACATATGGGGTATCGCCGTACTCGGGAGAAATTGTGTTACAAATTTTGGGGGGTATTTTCTGCTTTTACCCTTTTTAAAAATGTAAAATTTTTGGGAAAACAAGCATTTTAGGTAAAAAAAAAATTTTTTTTTTTACATATGCAAAAGTCGTGAAACACCTGTGGGGTATAAAGGTTCACTTAACCCCTTGTTACGTTCCCCGAGGGGTCTAGTTTCCAAAATGGTATGCCATGTGGGTTTTTTTTTTGCTATCCTGGCACCATAGGGGCTTCCTAAATGCGGCATGCCCCCAGAGAAAAATTTGCGTTCAAAAAGCCAAATGTGACTCCTTCTCTTCCGAGACCTGTAGTGCGCCAGCAGAGCACTTTTCACCCCCATATGGGGTGTTTTCTGAATCGGGAGAAATTGGGCTTCAAATTTTTAGGGGTATTTTCTTCTATTACCCTTTTTAAAAATAAATTTTTTGGGGGGAAAACAAGCATTTTAGGTAACATTTTTTTTTTTTTTTTTTACATTTGCAAAAGTCGTGAAACACCTGTGGGGTATTAAGGTTCACTTTATCCCATGTTACATTCCCAGAGGGGTCTAGTTTCCAAAATGGTATGCCATGTTTTTTTTTTTTTTGCTGTTCTGGCACCATAAGGGCTTCCTAAATGCAACATGCCCCCCAAAAACCATTTCAGAAAAACGTACTCTCCAAAATCCCCTTGTCGCTCCTTCCCTTCTGAGCCCTCTACTGCGCCCGCCGAACACTTTACATAGACATATGAGGTATGTGCTTACTCGAGAGAAATTGGGCTAAAAATACAAGTAAAAATTTTGTCCTTTTACCCCTTGTAAAAATTAAAAAAATGGGTCTACAAGAACATGTGAGTGTAAAAAATGAAGATTGTGAATTTTCTCCTTCACTTTGCTGCTATTCGTGTGAAACACCTAAAGGGTTAAAACGCTGACTGAATGTAATTTTGAATACTTTGGGGGGTGTAGTTTTTATAATGGGGTCATTTATGGGGTATTTCTAATATGAAGACCCTTCAAATCCACTTCAAACCTGAACTGGTCCCTGAAAAATACTGAGTTTGAAAATTTTGTGAAAAATCGGAAAATTGCTGCTGACCGTTGAAGCCCTCTGGTGTCTTCCAAAAGTAAAAACTCATCAATTTTATGATGCAAACATAAAGTAGACATATTGTATATGTGAACCAAAAAAAATGTATTCGTAATATCCATTTTCCTTACAAGCAGAGAGCTTCAAAGTTAGAAAAATGCGAAATTTTCAAATTTTTCATCAAATTTACGGATTTTTCACCAAGAAAGGATGCAAGTATCGACAAAAATTTACCACTATGTTAAAGTAGAATATGTCACGAAAAAACAATCTCGGAATCAGAATGATAACTAAAAGCATTCCAGAGTTATTAATGTTTAAAGTGACAGTGGTCAGATGTGCAAAAAACGCTCCGGTCCTTAAGGCCAAAATGGGCTCCGTCCTGAAGGGGTTAACAGAACCCAATTGTGGAAAAAAAAAATTCAATCAACCTCCTAATGGTATGTGGGAAGAATGTGGATGTATATGACTTACCTGGAGATGGATTGGATCTGGTGAAAGCTCGTCTCCCTCTTGGTCTCCAGGATCTTCCCCTATAAGGGAAGAATGGGGCAGGTTGGGAAGAAGGGGTGGGATAGGAAGTGTTGAACGATTGAGAGGGGCCTCTGTAAGAGGATTTAAACTGGGCACGGCTGGAAGAATGGCCCCTGCCTCTCCCAGCCATGGCAAAAATCTTAGAGTGGAAAACTTTCCTCAATGAAGATTGGGCTTTGTCCAATGAGGAAAAGAGCCCTACATATTTAGAAATTTCTTTGACAAAGTTTTCTCCAAAGAGAAGACTATCTGAAGGAGGAGGAGTCTCAGAAGATGCCAAATTGGAGAGTTGAGGGTCCAATTACATGAGGATGGTCCTCCTTTCCACACAAAAAGCCATATTGGCATTACCGAAAAGGCACATTGCCCTTTGTGCCGAGCCTTTAAGGACTGAAACATCAACTGGGTTACCAGTAATAGAAGACTCCTCAGCAAGGTCCAAAATCTTGGTAAGTGGACGAAGGATATCCAAGAATTTATCTTGGCAGGGTTGAAAGACCTGTCCAAACCTTATTTTGTTTTTTTTCCTGATTTTAGCAGGAATTTTATTAAAATAGGATCTATCTCAGGGGTAGTGACCGAATTAGAGGGCAGAGAAGGGCGAGGACATTCAGCCTTTAATTTATTTCTTTCAGCCTTGTCTAGATCCTTCTTTAAACCAAAAATTTATAAATGTAGCAATAGGTGGCTGAGGAGTGCATTCCCCTTATCTGGGGTGCTTTATTTGTGAGGGGTTGAAGAACCAGGTCACCATTACTATCCAAAATAGTAGTCGTCTTATCCAACTCAATGAGGGAGGAATTATTGTCATCAGATTCCTCTTCTATAATTGAAGCATCATTGTCAGAGGAAGATATCTCTGCAGAAGAGGTATCACTAGAAGGTTCTTTAAAATAATCTGGTTTTTGCCTCTAAGTGGTATTCCGAGCCCGTATAATATCTCCTTCCTCACGGGCAGAGGGTCTCTGATATGACACATTGACATCTGCATGTGAGCTACACATAGGAAGTGAGCTGTCATATGGTACTTGACCAACTCCTGGTTCAGGTTTTTTAGAATTTTTGAGGAGATATGGTCGTCAAAATGAATATGCTTCCTTTTTGCAGATTTTTTAGTATGTTTTTGTGGAACAGAAGTATTAGCCACAGATTCATCAGCAGACCAATAATGATCCGCAGGGGATGCAGCAGGAATAACATTAGTATGAATTTGGGGGGTGAACTGAGTCCTTGCCATAGTTACGGATTTAGTAATGGTATTCTGCATAGATTCCATGGCTGACTGAACAGCACTTAAGGCCCCGCTCACACTGCGGAATTCTCGCGGCTGAATTCCGCGAGCGGAGATTCCTCCTGGCGGCTGCCGCAGAAGTTGCTTCGGCGCTAGGGCCGTGGGGCACTGAGCCGTCACCATTGACGACTATGCAGTGCTTGCGGAATCCGCGCAAAGAATGAACATGTTCTTTCTTTGCACAGAACAATTTCAGCAGCGGAATTGTCCGCTGCGGAAATTCCGCAGTGTGAACGGGTCTCGCGGAGACCCATTCACACTAATGTTGAGTTCACACCGCAGAATTCCGCTCGTGGAGTTCCGCTCATGGAATTCCGTGAGAATTCTGTAGTGTGAACGCACCCTTAGGCAGATCTATTAACAGATTCAGTCACCAAATTTTGAACATGGAGATAATTTATGAGAGCCAAGTCATTAGGATGATTATTATTATCTGGGGCAGACATGGCAACAATTAGTAATATATGAGAGTAGGGAAGGATAGGGTAAATGTATACCTGAAAAGAAACAGAGAGAAAATAATATATTTTTTAATTAGGTGCTACAGGGGTTAAAGAGGGGAAGAATATATAACAATGTATATCATGTAACTACCACTAGCGTGAGGGCAGAAGAACTGTAGTGAATACAGTGAAGCTGCGGAGCTGTGAGGGAAAGCCGACAGCAGAGTAATGCACAGTGATGTGACAGGCAGAGCAGCGGAGTGAGGTAAACAGCGCGAAGCAGGGGGAAGATGAATATCTGAGTTGCGCAACACGGAACGTGAGCTCAGTGAAGAGAAGCACATGACCCGCAGGTAAACGGCAGTTAATGGCGTCAGCAAAAATAAGAAGAGACAAGAAGATGGAGGGAATATATGAAGCAGAAATATGCTCTAAAAGCGATAGGGGAGCATATTCAGGGACTGTAATAAATAATATAAATAAATAAATAGTATAAATAAATTTAATAATAAATAAAATAATGAAGGAAAATAAAATGAAAATATAAAAAGGAGGACAATAGTTTTAATAATAACGAAATATAAAGTAACGGAACAGAAAAATTTTATGTAATTAAATATATAGACAATAAATCTGAGGACAACAATAACAGTACTTATCTCTAGTCAGAGCAGCATAGAAAGAAGGAGTATTTTGCATATCATCACTTTATGTTACCTGCACTATACTCTGATTGGCTACCTGTCTTAATGTAGCATGTTTGGTTACCCCTATGTAATTCTAAAAAGTTTGTTCACTTTATTTAACCATTTAATGTTTGCTGCTAAAGATTTCAGTAAAGAAAGAAATGCATAATATACCCCCTCCTGTCTTTAACTAAATCTATATTTTCCATCATCAAGACTAGGAAAATCTCCAATTTTCCTAGTTTTCTATGATGTAAAATATAGATTTTATTAAAGACAGGAGGTGAATATTATCCTACCCAATTATCCCTTCCTATTTATTATTCTCTTTATTTTTCAGTTTAATCGGATGAACCATGGAGGCCTACGTGGTCAAGTTCATTCTTCTGACTTCTTCGTTCTTTTAAGTTATGAATTCCAGTTCTACATTTGAGATACTGCTCTCCATGATTTTTCTCCTTCTCCTCACATCAAGAAAGAGGATTGACAGTTGAGCCTCTTGGGTTTTATGACCTATATGGATTGACTGTTACATGCTACCATATATTTTGCGCTAAAGTTTTCTTCACCCTTTCAATATGTTAATCCTTGCTGCTGTGAGTTAAATTAAAAGAAAGAAATACATAATTACAAGACGGAGGCTCATATTATGCATAACAAACATTATAAAAAGCCACATATTAATATATATTCATATAACTGACAGAAATAAGAGAAGAAAGTTTTGAAAGTGTAAAGGGCCCCCACCTTTCTATTGAAAGGGGGGTGCATGGGATCAGGCCCGAGATCATGTTCTCTCTTCTCCAAAAGGGGTTAATCCCCTTGAAGTGCTCCTCTCTCCCACTGGTTATTTAGGTCTCACCTGTGGATGCTATGGCTCATTGGTTTGGTGTTATCAGGCTGTGTCTCTCCTGCTATAAAGTTCCAGCGGTGCCTCGGTCTGGCCCCTTTCATCTACGTGGCAACTTACCAGTGTTGTCATGGAGCCTCTTATGCGTTGCCTCCTTGAAAGAGTCGAGTCGCAGGATGGTTTGGAGTGGCTACAGGGCTGCCTTGATGAAGAGGATCTGCCTCAAGTTCCTGTCTCAAGTCCTCTTCCTTCATGTAGTTCCCAATCTGTTCCCGTCCTGCTACCTTTCTGCAATGATGCCCCGTCCTCCCCTCCCCTGCCACCCTCCCATTCCTCCTAAACGGTCCTGCCGGTGTGCAAGTTCCTCTGTGCCAGTGAGAGTAGCGCTGTCCTGCTGGCCTCACAGGAAACCGCTGCTAGGAGCCAGTCTGCAGCGCAAATGCCTGCTCCTTCACCTGCACAAGCTGCCTCATCTCTGCCCGTATCGGATCCTACTCAAATGGGTGAGAGTGGTGGTTCTATGTTATGTTCCCCTGTATCTGTCCCACCCCCTCTTGCTATATTTAATGATTTTCTCATGAATGAGTTAAGTCTATTGCTGCTTCTCAGTCAGTTAACTCAGTGTCTTACCTGGTGCAGTTAATTGCATGCAGGGATTAGTTTTACCCGATACCTCCAATTCAGGTATGCAGGGGTTAACGATGGGCTCCCACATGTCAGATACTAGTACTGCTCCTAATCCTTGGTTGGGTATGCAGGGTCCATTTGGGTTACCTGATACCTCTATTAATTCCATGCCTTTGACTGCTAGTTCCCCTGTGAACGTTTGGATGGGTATGCAGGGTGTTAATAGGTTACCTGGTACTCACAATGATAATAACTCTAATGCTGTTCCTGATGATAATGGGGTGGAGTCTGTATGCAGTCGGGACTGGTTGCGCCGGTTTTGGACAAGGGTGCTGGGGTATCCCAGCCTGTTATAAAGAGGCCCTGACTTGTATTTCATCTCCACTTGGTTTTCATTTGCCTTTGACCGTTAAGGAAAAAATTTGGAAAAATGAATTTGTGAACTTAATGTCTTTGTTGCCTACCAATAAAGAAGTATCTCTCAGCAAGGACAAAAAGCCTGAATCAGAGGAGGAGAAGAAACATAGTGCTCTTCGCTCATTTTTAAACTGGCTGCAGGCTTTTACGCTGCTGTCCTTGGTGAAAGACAACCTAGTATCTGTCCCCTTCTTTTTCAGCATGTGAATATCATAGAGGCCTACCAAAATTTCAGAGGGATGGGATGGTTTTACTATGAATCAATGAATCCTTTCACCAAAATTTTGCCATCTATCCTGCTATTCGTTGGGGTAGTAAGGATGTGTGTCTCTGGTTGAGTTTGTTGCTCCCTTAGAGATCGCCCTTTCAAAAACAGCAGTCCTCCAGTCAAGTGTCCCTCCACAAAGGAGTCTGCTCTACTTTCAATTAGTCTCAGTGCAAATGGTCTGCAAATTGCATATACCAGCACGAATGCTCATCTTGTAGAGGGGCACACCCAATGTCCAAATGCTTTAAGAAAGCTGCTCAGGCCGGTCAGCTACCAGCCACAAGGGAGTTGGTTAACAAGAGCACCAACCCGGTGCTTTTACAAAAAATGCTACCTTGGCTGAAAATCTACAGGGTGAGTGCTGACCTCTTAATATCAGGATGAAGTTTCTGGTGGCAGAAAAAATTATGGGTGAAGTTTCTTTGGGTAGGATTGCTGGGCCTTTCTTTTCTCCCTCTTTGTGAATTTCCGTTTGTCTCCTATTGCTTTAATTCCGAAAAAAGCTCAGAATTCTTTAAGATTAATCCATAATATGTCCTTCCCAGATAAGGGTTCTTTAAATCACGTTACGGATAAAAGCAATGCTTCCGTTACAAATTCTTCCTTTGATAAGGCGTTTCGATAGGAATGCTCTCTTGGCCAAGGCAGATATTAAAGCAGCCTTTTGGCTTTTACCAATTAACCCAAGGGGTTTTAAAGGGGTTATCCAGGAAAAAACTTTTTTATATATATATATATCAACTGGCTCCAGAGAGTTAAACAGATTTGTAAATTTAAATTTATATATATATATATATATTGAAAATTTATATATATATATATATATATATATATATATATATATATATATATATAAATATATATATCAACTGGCTCCAGAAAGTTAAACAGATTTGTACATTACTTCTATTAAAAAATCTTAATCCTTTCAGTACTTATGAGCTTCTGAAGTTAAGGTTGTTCTTTTCTGTCTAAGTGCTCTCTGATGACACGTGTCTCGGGAACTGCCCAGTTTAGAAGAGGTTTGCTATAGGGATTTGCTTCTAAACTGGGCGGTTCCCGAGACACGTGTCGTCAGAGAGCACTTAGACAGAAAAGAACAACCTTAACTTCAGAAGCTCATAAGTACTGAAAGGATTAAGATTTTTTTTATAGAAGTAATGTACAAATCTGTTTAACTTTCTGGAGCCAGTTGATATATATATATATATATATATATATATATATATATAAATTTTCCTGGATAACCCCTTTAATTGTCTGGGATTTTATTTTGATGGGAAATTTTATGTTGATAAATGTCTCCCTGTGGGTTTTACTTTGTCTTGCTTTTATTTTGAAACATTTTCTAAATTTTTGCATTGGGTTTTTCAGTTGCAAGAGCCGGCAATTGGTATTGTCCTCTATTTAGATGATTTTTTTGGTTTATTGGTCCCCCCAGACTCTGAGGTTTGCTGTAATGCTTTGCTTTCCTTAATGTGAATGTGCACATTTTTTGGTATTCCTTTAGCTGCGGATAAAACTGTTTTGCCATGTACTGCTTTAGAGTTTTTAGGCATCAATATTGACTCTGTCTCTCAAATGTTTTCTCTTCTGCAGGAAAAGCTGCTTTGTCTGCAGGCTTTAGTGGTTGCAATGTTGTCTCGGGAGAAAACTACCTTAAAGGAGCTTCAATCTCTTTGGGTTGCTTTCTTTTTCTACATGAATTATTCCTATGGGGTGTGTCATTTCTAGCCCTCTTTTTGCCGCTACTCGGGGATTGAGGTCTCCTTTTTCCCATATCCGGCTCACCAGGTCACTAAAGGAGGACCTTTCTACTTGGCTTGATTTTTTAACATTTTTTAATGGTCATGCGGTTTGGCAATACTAATTTCTTACCAATGAGGCTTTACACCTTTTTACATATGCTGCGGGGTCGATTGGCTATGGTGCTTATTTTGATGGTAAGTGGTCTGCTCAATCTTGGCCAGATTACTGGCAAAATGCAAGCTTGACAAAGAATATTGTTTTTCTTGAACTTTTTCCAGTTTTAGGTTCTGTTGTAATCTGGGGTCATCTTTTTTCTAATAAGCGTATTTTTTTTTACATTCAGATAATAAAGGGGTTGTTTTTGCTATCAATCCCCTTGGTTCAAAATCAGATTCTGTAGTTCGTTTACTTAGACATTTGGTTTGTATGCGCCAAAATATCTGGCTTAAAGCTCAATTTGTTCCTGGGATTAATAACCATATTGCGGATGCTTTATCTCATTTACAGTTAACCAGATTTCGGAAGCTGGCACCATTGTCAGAGCAAGAGAGGACTCCATGCCCGCCTCATCTGCTGGACCTGGTATGGGTCTGATCAGTAATGCTATTAGGAATTCTATTTCTTCTTTGTCTGCTTACTCCTCATCCTGGCGTGGTTGGTGTCTTCAGTTCCCGAGAAACGTGTCATCAGAGAGCACTTAGACAGAAAAGAACAACTCAACGTCAGTAGCTCATAAGTACTGAAAGGATTAAGATTTTTTAATAGAAGTAATTTACAAATCTGTTTAACTTTCTGGAGCCAGTTGATATATAAATGTAGGCAATCCCAGCATCGCGTTGATTATTTTCGTCCTATTTCTTATTATCTCATATCCTCCTTAGTATCCTCTCCTTTTGAAGAATCTCTCTTTAAGGCTTCATTTTTTATGGCATTTTTTTTGTAGCACTGCGTCTGTCAGTATATTTCTTCTAATAGGTCATCCTCATCTGCTCTCCTTTTTCAGGATGTTCAGTTTGTTCATGGCTCTTTATTGCTTTACATTCGCAGATCCAAGACAGTTCAAATGGCTAGGAGTAGACTTTTAACCATTTACCCGCTAGTTGGTTCCAATTTTTGTCCAGTGGCTGCCATTTTTCATTACTTATCTGTTCGCCCCAACTGTCAGTCTTCTTTTTTTAATACACTTGGATGGTAGCAGCTTGTTGCATTTTCAGTTTAATTAGTTTATCTGGTTTTAAGTTTTCAGCCTACTCTTTCAGGATCTTTGCTGCCACCATGGCTACTAGATGGGACTTGAGTGATGAAGCCATCAAAAAGATTGGGCGTTGGGATTCACATAGATTTAAAATTTATGTCAGACCTCATTTGCTTGTTTCTTAAATAGTTTTCTCTTTTTAGTTTACAGGAGATGGCAAATTTGGATTGTGGGTAATTCCTTTATTAAGTGGGCTTGGAAGAGAGCTGTTTGGCATTCTGTGGTAAATCTTTCTTTTCCTTCTGATTCTGTTTCTATTAATTGGTTTGGGTTCAGTGGTTTGCAGTGGTCGGCTATTATTTCTAAAATTTTTTCCCACTCCGGATATTCTAATTATTCATGCATCGGGCAATGACATAGGTAAGACCCGCATGCTTAAAGGGGTATTCCAGGAATTTTTTTTATGGGACTATGCTACAGGGGCTGTTAAGTTAGTGTAGTTCATAATATAATTAATAATTAATTAATTTATAATTAATTTGGGCATCTGAGTATACTATTTGTTTTGACAAAATTAGGAGGCGTGTGAATAGGTCCATGGAGAAGTTTATGCCCATGATTGGGGCAATTTCTTATAGATATATTGATCTTGAAGATTTTATTCCAGGCCTTTATTACAAGGATGGTGTACATCTTTCTTCTATTGGGCTGGACATCTTTAATGTCGGCCTTCAGTCAATGATTGCAGCTGGCCTGCGGTGTGTGGGGAGGCCTTGCCTGGTTGAGGCTCGGCCTTTTGGGGAATTTTGTTGCCCTTTATTTTGGGTGAACTGAGTTTATTTGGGCAAGTTTTGTGTTTGCATTTTATATCTCTAATATTATTTCTTTGCCCTTTTGGTAATCCCCTAATAAACATTGCAGCCAGTTATAGCCAATACTAGTGTCTGTCTCTCATGGTACCAACACCATGACTAAGAGCAACTGCTCGAAACGCGTCGGCGTTTCACCCCCCCTTTGTTTTAGTGACATGTCACTCGCCACCTTGTGGCGACTTTCCATGTTTTAATTAGTTGCCATTAAAGGTTAAGTTTTATTGTAAATCTCTACCCAGGAGCTGGACCCCCTCCATTTCTTTTTCTCTTCCTTTCAGGTTTTGTTGTCTTGATGTGGGGCCTCTGGTTCAGTGTAAAAGGCCCCCACCTTTCTATTGAAAGGGGGGGGGGGGGGAGATGCACAGGGCCAGGGCCGACATCATGTTCTCTCTTCTCCACAAGGGGTTTATCTCCTTGCTGTCCTCCTTCTCTCCCTCTGATTATTTAGGTCACACCTGCGGACGTTATGGTTCATTGGTTCAGTGTTATCAGGCTGTGTCTCTCCTGCTATAAAGTTCCAGCGGTGCCTCAGTCTGGCCTCTTTGATGCACGTGGCAACTTACCAGTGTCATCCCGCCCCCCTCCCCTTCTCCCATTTTTGGTTTTGTCGCTTTGTTTTTAGTGGGGAATTTTGTTGCCCATAGTTTTGTTTTGTTTGTATTTTATATGTCTAATATTATTTCTTTGCCCTTTTGGTAACCCCCTAATAAACATTGTGGCCAGTTATTGCCAATACTTGTGTCTGTCTCTTCCTTTCAGGTTTTGTTGTCATGATGTGGGGCCTCTAGTTCTGTGGATTCAGATGAACAGTTTGCAACTTTCAAAAGATCTGAACCTTGGAGGACATAGCTCCTCTGTTTGAATGAGCACCAAAAACAGAAGTATCAACTCCTGCTAACTGCATGGTTTGTTTGATCCACCTAGCTAAAATGGAAGAAGACATGGGAAGATGAGGCTTACAATAAGATATTAGGAGTTGTGAAGTAGAGGGATTTATTTTGCGTTCATCAGATTGTAAACAGTGAACCACCCAAGTTAATATTGTGAGGAAAAGATGGATAAAAAAATGAATATAAGTTGGTTTTTGTACATTTATAAATTGTAAACAAAATGCCTATGTGAAAAAAAAAAAGATCTATGTGATATATCCAAGGCTCTTACATCGGAAACTCTTTTACAAGAGAGAGATAAGACATTGAATCAGAGAGAGTTTGTAAGATAATAGTTTCAAAGATAATGAATCATTATCGCCCAATAATACTAGATTGATGTCCCAAGTAAAGTGATATTTGCGAAGAGGAGCCCTCCGAAAAGAATACCTTTTAAGAGCCTGCAGAGTAAAGGATGTTTGCCTACAGGAAAGGAGTCTATTAGAACGTGATTAGATGAAATAGCGGAACAATAAACGGTAATAGTATGGTAAGCTTTTCCCATTTCAAAAGAGGTTGGGAGGAAATGATATGAGTTAACCTTCTGAGCGGTAATCCCGAACTTGACTCGGGGTTAATTTTCCATGCCAGGATCGGTAACCCCGAGTCACGCTCGGGGTAGAATTGCAGAGTTCCCGACCGGGCTGCACGATATATCGCAAAAGCAATGCGATATAGCGATGCGGCCCCCCCGGGAAAACATGCGATTATCTGCTCTGGTCGGCTCCCGTTGCGGGGGCCGGCCAGAGCAGGTAAAGAAAAATACTAAAAGTCAGTGTTTCCCTACCAGGGGGCCTCCAGCTGTTGCAAAACTACAACTCTCAGCATGCCCGAACAGCCAAAGGCTGTCCGGGCATGCTGGGAGTAGTAGTTTCACAACAGCTGGAGGCACCCTGTTAGAAAAACACTGAGCTAAGTGTAAAAGGAAAAAGTAGTAAAATAATAAAACCTTTTGCTCACCTAATCCCGGTCCCTGCATATGCCATTCCCCTCCGTGCACTCTGGTCCCTGCTCTCTTCACTATTCATCTTGCACGACCTTTCACTGTTCAGCCAATCACAGGCCGCAGTGGTGTAAAGCCTGTGATTGGCTGAAGGGGAAAGGGCTTGTTCTGCAGCAAATACACTAGGTTTGAAATCTGCCCGGCAAACCTAGTGTGTTCTGCTGCAGGACAAGACAAGGTGACATGAGGGGGGGAAGAATGTGACAGAGGGGGGGATGTGACAGGGGGGGGATGTGACAAGGGGGGGAATGTAACATGAAGGGGGAGAATGTGACAAGGGGGGGAATGTGACAAGGGGGGGATGTGACAGGGGGGGGATGTGACGGGAGGGGACTGTAACATGAAGGGGGGAGAATGTAACAAGGAGGGGAATGTGACAAGGGGGGAAGAATGTGACAAGGAGGTCACATGTTTGTGAAAGTCCTTGATTATATGAGGACTCCCCTATACTAACCAGATGACAAGAGATAGAGTTTCTGAAAGAATTAGAGGATGAGAATTCCCTGAAGGATCCAGAAGGGTGGAAGGAGACATTGGAAGAATTTGAGGGAAATCCACAGTCATTCCCAGAAGTTGAGGGAACCCCGCTTGAGATGGCCACCAAGGAGTTATCAAGACCACCGTTGATTTCTAAGAAAGGATTTTCAGAAGAAGTCTGGGAATCAGCAAGTGGGAAGGAAAAGCATAAAGGGTGTCCGAAGGCCAGGTTTAAAGGAGAGCGTCTATGCCTAATGCTTCTGGATCGTGGTGCCAAATGAAGAATCATGGAAGTTGACGATTCAGACAAAAAGCGAAGAGATCCAAATAAAGAGGACCCCAAAGAGAGTTGAGACGAGAAAAAATTGAAGGGTCTAAACGTCAGTCGCTGGCATCGAGAAGGAAGCAAAAGTTCCAATCCACTACTGAATTGGAAAGAACTGGAAGGTACTCTGCTTTTAGGACAATGTTTCTGTCCAGACAAAAATGCCAAAATTCCTTGGCACTGTCTGCTAGTATTTTCGATTTTGTACCTCCTAGTCGGTTGACATAATGAACGTCCGAAATGTGAAGCGATTTCACATTTTTGCATTTTCGTTTTTTCCTCCTTGCCTTTAAAAAATCATAACCCTTTAAATTTTGCACCTAAAAATCTGTATTATGGCTTATTTTATGCGCCACCAATTCTACTTTACAGTGACATTAGTAATTTTACCGAAAAATCCACGGCGAAACTCAAAAAAAAATTCATTGTGTGACAAACTTGAAGAAAAAATGCCATTTTGTAAATTTTGGGGGCTTCCGTTTCTACGCAGTACATTTTTCGGTAAAAATGACACCTTATCTTTACTCTGTAGGTCCACACGGTTAATATGATACCATACTTATATAGGTTTGATTTTGTATTACTTCAGAAAAAAATCATAAATACATGCAGGAAAATTTATACGTTTAAAATTGTAATTTTCTGAGCCCTATAACTTTTTTCTGTGTTCAGGGCACTATGAGGGCTAATTTTTTACGCCGTGATCTGAAGTTTTTAGCGGTACCATTTTTGTTCTGATCAGACTTTTTGAAAACTTTTTATTCCCTTTTTGTGGTATAAAAAGTGATAAAAAAAATGCGCTATTTTGGACTTTGGAATTTTTTCGCGTGCACGCCATTGAACGTGCGGTTTTAAAAGTGGTATATTTTTATAATTCGAACATTTCTGCATGCGGTGATACCACATATGTTTATTTTTATTTACACTGTTTTATTTTGTTACTAGGAAATGCCGTGTGATTTAAACTTTTAATTCAGAAGGGATACCTGAAAGGGTTAACTTTTTTTTTTACACTTTTTTTTTGCGAGCTCATCGCTCCTTTAGGAACCTATGAACTTGCAATGGCTGATTGCATACACAGATTGTTGCCTTGCCGTTGCATGGCAACAAGCTGTGTAATCGGTGGTTGATTGCTCCAGCCTGTAACTCAGGCATGGAGCAATCAATCAGAGTCGGGACGCCGACGGAAGAAGGTAGGGACCTTCTTCTCTCCGAGTAGCTGATCGGGGCATCACGATTTTATCGCGATGACCCCGATCAGCCCGACTGCGCCGCACACTGAGTCCACACATGGGACACCGGGGACCGGGAGTCATCGTCTCCTCTGGAGCCTCCACACTAGGGAGGTGATACCAGGTTTTCTTATTACCATATTCATCTTGTATCTTGGACTGCCTGATGCTCTAAACATCCTACATTAGGTGCTCTGCTGGAAGTGTTTCTAATCTATCCATAATCCACCTTTATCCGTCCTGACGCTGTGCATTATCTGGTCAGGGGTATCTTTGGCCCAACATTTTGTATCATTATATTTGGTGTGTCACACCAGTCATCAGTTTTTAGCCTATTACCATCATATATGGGTTCTAGCACATTCATTAACACAGGGTGTGGCAAACAGTGATCCCTGTGGTGCTATATCTATAATACGACGTTGGGCTATCTCATACTTACCTAATTACTCTTGGAGTACTTGCTTTGGACAAGGATCGTATTCTTCATCTACTCATAGTACAATTAAGGATCCACATTTCCTCTATTGTGGCCAGTGTGGGATGATTTATCTACTTCTCATACATCTATTTATCATTACTCAGTATCAATGTGCGGTTATTATATTTTTGTATCACGTGTGCTTCACTTGTTTATTTATCACTTTTTTATAGAGTTTTTTTGATTATTATTTGTGATATGTTGACTGCTCCCCTGAGCCCTGATGAACCCCTAACTATAAGTAAGGGTGAAACGCGTAGGTCATTAGGAGTAAGAATATACACATATTAGGTCATTGCATTGTTCATTCTTTATGTTTATGTGACTTATATTATCCCTACTCCCTGTCCACACTTATTGTAGTGAGGGCAAGGGGTTAGACTAGGTAGGGTTGGTCAGGTCAGGTTCTTCACCTGTACCCTAAACCCCCTCCCTTGATTTTGTGTTCATTATTCAGTGCTATATCTGATATCTTTCTGAGCACTGTATCGTGAGGCATTGTTTTTCTTATTATCTTTATTAATAAAATTATACATTTTTAGCTTAATGCGTTTTTCTGTGGCCTCATTGGTAGATTTTAGTAGCGTTATTATTTTGGTAAATTGTCTCCAAGGGCATATATATTATTGGCTGAAGGACCATATATCTCCTTTTTTTTTTCTGGTTTTCATCTTTCTTTTTAACAAGAAATTGGTTGCTGAGAAAACTCTCGGGAAAGAAAACACTGGGATTAATGGCATTTTCTAATGTAGTTCTTGAATTTTGGCATCTACTAGAGCTTGGTCCGATGTTGAAAAGGTTATGGGATGAGGAATGGGTGGAGAAATGAATTCTATTTGATAACCTCTTACTGTGTCTAGACCCCAGGAATCTGATGGGATCATAGACCAAATCTAACATGCCTATGGGAAAAAGATGATTGAGTTAAGCTTACCTGAAGAAGGTCTGGATTTCTAAAATCCTCTGGAACCTCTAGAGCACCACGGTCTCCCACGATAGGTTGGGAAAGTGATCCCTGCCTCTCCCAGCCCGAGAGAAAACCTTGTTATGGAAAACTTTAAGTAGGGATTAGAGATGAGCGAACTTACAGTAAATTCGATTCGTCACTAACTTCTCGGCTCGGCAGTTGATGTCTTTTCCTGCATAAATTAGTTCAACTTTCAGGTGCTCCGATGGGCTGGAAAAGGTGGATACAGTCCTAGGAGACTCTTTCCTAGGAATGTATCCACCTTTTCCAGCCCACCGGAGCACCGGAAAGCTGAACTAATTTACGCAGGATAAGTCATCAACTGCCGAGCCGAGAAGTTTGTGACGAATCAAATTTACTGCAAGTTCACTCATCTCTAGTAGGGATGTCTGGGCTTCATCAAGTGAGGAAAATAAGCCCATGTATTTATTCAACTCCTTAGTGAAGGAGGAGTCCCCAAACAATAATCCCTCATTAGAGGGGCCTGGTTCTGTAGTGGCCAGATGTGTCAGCTGTGGATCTAAATGTAATAAAATAGAACGTCTTCGTTCCGAAGAAAAAGCTGAATTGGCATTGCCAAAGAAACAGAGCGCCCTTTGAATCCAGACATGAACATCCACAGGTTTATTTGAAGCCAGATCTTCCTTAGAAAGGTCCATAATTTTAGTTAGTGGACCAAGGATATCAATCAATTTATCCTGGCAGGACTTAAAAGAGCGGTCCAAGCCCTTTATGGGGTTCTTCCCCGATTTTGCTAAATATTTAACCAAAGTAAGGTCAATATCGGGGGTCAATGTAGTGATGTCGGGTAATGTAGGCCTTGGGAATTCAGCCCCGAGTTTATTTCTGGCCTTTTTATCTAAAGGTTTTTTTATGCCATGTCTGTATAAATTTAGCCACATTGAGGTGTGGCATCCAATCTCATGATCTCAGGTGCTTAATTTGCCCTGGATCAAAATATGGTGCACCTGAGCTGTCCAAAATCAAATTATCAGAGGTATCATGTAAAGACAACATATTGTCACCGTCCGAGATATCCTCATAGAGAGAATCTTGGGCCTCATCTGAGGGGTTAGAGTCAGAAGAAGACGACTTACTGGATAAAACTACATGAGTCAGGCTCGTTCCTGGCAGAGGATTTAGTTGCCCGTTTAGGTGATGCTTCCTCACGGGTGGAGGGTATGGGGTGGGATGTTTTACCACCATGTATTTTGCCGCTTTTATGTTGCAGGCAGTCAGACATTAAGAACTTGACCCTTATGTAAAGATTTTAGGCATAGGAGAAGCAGGATCGTCATGGCAATGATGGCTCTTTTTTGACACTTTGCCTGATTTTTTGAACCCTTTGGCCAGCTGAGATGTGGAATCCTCTGCTTACCAAAAACTGGTCAGAGGGAGTGGAAGGGCCATGACGAGATGGGACAGCTTGGGATACTGCTAATGCAACAGTTTTGCCAATAGAGTCCTGTAAAGTGGACATGGTACCTTCAATATCAGAGTGAATAGTCTTATTGACTGACTCAGCAACCAAGGATTGGACGTGTTTCTTATTAATAAAAGTATATTCCCTCACATCAGAAGGAAGAATTTCACCTTCCCCAGAGGCCATAGTAAATAGTATAGGAAGGCAATGTAGAATAAAATTTGATAACATTTTTACCAATATGTATAAATATACACTATCTATATATATATATATAGGGCTCAAGAAGAAAATAAATATCTTAATCTATATATATATATAACTCAATGTGTATGTGTGTGTGTGTATGTTCCAGTATCACTTCCAAACGGCTAAAGATATTAACATGAAACTTGGCACACGTTACTTATATGTGAACAAGAAACATAGGATAGGTAATTTAACCCTTACTCACCCCCATTTGCCAGGGTTGGGGTTTTTTGTTTAAAGTCCCAGCCTTTGGCTGTCCTGGCATGCTGGGAGTTGTAGTTTTGCAACATCTGGAGGACCGCAGGTTGAAGACCACTGGTATAGGAGGTAATGCTCATGTGTCCCCGCCGCTCCGGACCCGTCTCCGCTGCCCTGTCGCCGTGTCCCCCGTGGTGTCCCTGACGCTCCGGATGTCTTCTTCCCCGGGATCCACACTCTCCATCACGGTCATCACGTCGCTACGCATGCTGCTCCTATTGGATGACTGGACGGCGTGCGCGACGACGTGATGATGTCGAAGGAGAGCAGCGGCCATGCAGGGGATCCCGGCATGGAGCAGACACCGAGGAGGCAGGTAAGGTCCCTCCCGATGCAGCCGGGTTAGTGTCACTTTCGCTTCAGACACGGCGGTCAGCTTTGATCGCCGTGTCTAAAGGGTTAATACAGGGCATCACTGCGATCGGTGATGTCCTGTATTAGCCGCGGGTCCCGGCTGTTGATGGCCGCAGGGACCGCTGCGATAGGTGTGTATTCGCCGTATAAGACGCACCAACTTCCCCCCCCCCCCCCCCAGTTTTGGGGAAGAAAAAGTGCCTCTTATACGGCGAAAAATACGGTAAATAGGCTGAATGGAAAATGATAACATTGAAAACAAGCACAATGAAAACCGATTACATATATAAATAAATATAATGTGCAAAGGGGAAAAATAGGTGGAAAAAGATATTGAAAAATTATGGTTGACAGAAATAATAATCAGATCCCCCAAATAATGAAAAGATTATATTAAATGAGAATAAACAAGTCACAAAGAAATATATATAATGAGACGAAAACATGTAGGAACAAGTAAAACGTTTTAATACACACAAACACACACACACATATATATATATATATATATATATATATATATATATATATATATATAGTAAAATTTAATAGACAGTGGCACATCAAGTGTCAGCAAAAAAAAGGTGATTTATTAAAAAAAAAAAAAAAAAACGTGTTAGGCAACATGGTTATGCATTATACATTTCTTGTGATACATGGAAATCTACATTAAGGCCAGAGAGTTTCAGAGTATTAAGTTCATAAATCCATTGTAATTCCCTGCGTTTAAGCATCGCCACTCTGTTCCCATTTGGGTATCGGTACATGATCTATTGACATAAATTTGAAGTCTTTTTCACCATGTCCATACTCTACAAAGTGACTAGGGACTGGCAAATCAGTCCGTTTTTTAAGAATAGAATAGAATAGCAGTGTTGGTTCAATCTAGTCTTGGCATCTAGTGTGGTCTTGCCTACATATAATAAGTTACAAGGAAATTGTAGGATATATATAACATGGTTGGAGTTGCATGTAAGATAATAACTTCATGCATTTCACAACTTTCTTAATTCCCTGGTGACCAGCATTCAATTTACTCTGACTTTTTCCACGACTCATGTACAATTTTTGGATACTACCATTGGCATAAATGACCGTATGCTTACTACTGACATCTATACAAAACCGACAGACGTGAATTCTATATTACGTTATGACAGTCAACATTCACGTAGTATGCTACGATCACTCCCGATAAGTCAGATGATGCGAGTAAAAAGAATTGTGAGTAAAGAGGACAAGCACTGGATTGCCACATATACCAGAGATGACTAATCCTCCACTTTTGACCTATCGCAGAGCGACGAATTTAAAGGACAAACTAGTAAAGTCTGATGTTTCCCTCAATAAACCAAAACAGCGGTACCTGACAGTAGCGAATAAGGGCTCTTATCCGTGCTGTACTTGTGTGAACTGCACATATATGATGAAGTGAAAAGAGTTTACACACCCACAAACCGGGAAAAAATATAGAAACCGTTATTATCTTACATGCAACTCCAACCATGTTATATATATCCTACAATGTCCTTGTAACTTATTATTTGTAGGCGAGACCACACTAGATGCCAAGACTAGATTGAACAAACACTGCTATTCTTTTCGTAAAAAACGGACTGATTTGCCAGTCCCTAGTCACTTTGTAAAGTATGGACATGGTGAAAAAGACTTGAAATTTATGTCAATAGATCATGTACCGATACCCAAATGGGGTGGGAACAGAGTGGCGATGCTTAAACGCAGGGAATTACAATGGATTTATGAACTTAATACTCTGAAACTCTCTGGCCTTAATGTAGATTTCCATGTAACACAAGAAATTTATGTCCAAATGGAGTGGTGTCCGCTCACCTCCGGAGCCGAATCTCCGACACACCTGTGCTGTCACGGACCCGCCGGTCCCGCCCCGGCTTCAACAGCGTATAGAAGGAAGGACTGTCCGGCACCAGGTATGCTCTAAAAGATTGCTTTTATTCATGCCATAGCAAGGAAACAGACATCACAGGACTGTGGTAATCTGACGCGTTTCGCTCTCTCTTGAGCTTAAACGTAGACTAAATTCAACAGACCAACATGCAAATTTAAAATAGAGACTCGATGGTCACATGATAAAATACCTGACATAGGTAGTAATTATAAAAACCCGGCATGGATATCATCTGTTAATATTACAGAATGGGTTGGATCCTACCATTAGTGCGTTATTCGCTGTGTGTATATCCTATGAGTGTGAATATACTCCAAACATTAAGTGCAAAAATCGACAAGTATGCACAAAATAGGTTGCGGTATGTTGGTATCGTGCATGTGTAGGTCAATAGTAGAATGGGATAATTTATCTCATTGACTAAATGACTCAAAAAACTACATACATGGACATATATGTTAAAATTACATGCATTAGATGGATTACGGCATGTTAATATCACACATGCACGGGTAAATAATGCAAAAGGATAAGCAACCTCTTTATATGTGTAATTCTGTAACCTACGTGCATGTATACATATACTAAAAGATGATATTTATGCCATGAATTACTAGATGTACATAAATAAATTGAAACACTGCACCATTTGCTCTGTTTTGGTTTACATATATATCCATTACGTATTAATACCATAATTTTCAGTAACCGCACTCTAATAGGTATCAAAACACACTAGGCGGAATCACCCTCCCAACTCTTGCACCAAGAGAAATTATTGGTCTACCAAAAATATATAAATTGATAAAACATAATTAGGGGCTACGGCGCTTGGGGCATCCGGGGAGGCAAATAACGCTAGACTATATTCTTATGTACAGGTCATGATTAAATCTAAGCGTTTGTTCATTCCCCGCGGGTATCTGGTATCCAAAAGAAATATCCAATATGTCTCTCTATTGAAGAGGCGTTTTCTCGCATCCCCTCCTCTAATACCTATCTTAACCCTTTCTATACCAGACACCCGCAGGGAATCCAACTCCCCCGCGTGCACATCTCGAAAATGGCGTGATAACATGGAAATGCCTACTCCTTCACTCCTACTGTCGGAGATATGCCTCCTGATTCTTGTTTTAAGGGTATTGGTAGTGCACCCTACATATTGCATGTTACACTTGGTGCATGTGGCCACATAAACTAACATCGTAGTATTGCAGTTAATGTATTCACGTAGTTGGTATGTTTTTTTATTTGTAGGCGAGACCACACTAGATGCCAAGACTAGATTGAACAAACACTGCTATTCTTTTCGTAAAAAACGGACTGATTTGCCAGTCCCTAGTCACTTTGTAAAGTATGGACATGGTGAAAAAGACTTGAAATTTATGTCAATAGATCATGTACCGATACCCAAATGGGGTGGGAACAGAGTGGCGATGCTTAAACGCAGGGAATTACAATGGATTTATGAACTTAATACTCTGAAACTCTCTGGCCTTAATGTAGATTTCCATGTAACACAAGAAATTTATAATGCATAACAATGTTGGACCTAATCTTGCCTGCTACCCCTCTGTATATCTGACTTTCTGATTTGTTTGATTTTATGCTTATTCTCTTTTTTCTCTTTTATTTTTAGATCACTGGACACTGGAGATGGGATACACTCACTCAAAAATCCTACACTTTATATTTGATTTTTATTTAATAACAGCACACGCCTCTACAGCAAGAACTTCATCTGCATCTAACCACCTAGCCATCAATGTACATGACAGCCACCCGAATAACACAGAAGGAAAGAGGTTGCACTTCTTCATATGATGCCAAACAGCGCCCCCAAAACCCGGCGACATCAGGGACACTGGTGCTCTGGACAGTAGGAGGTATAGGTTTGCTAGACGGGGACGGGGTTCCGCCCTCCACCTGGCTATACCTTGTGCTTTACTGCGCACTGAAGATTGCTGTGCTCCCTACGATTATGTGTAAGGGTGTGCCCTTAACCAAGATGGCCAACGGTGTGTATGTTCTTGGCTTTGCGCATGTGCCACGACGCTTTGACACGCAAAGTCACATGACTTTCTAGCAGAGCCATTGCTTCCGGTTTCTGTTTGCTGGCGTGTGCTGTCTCCCTTGGCAATGGCGTCCTCGTGGCGACTTGTGTACACATTTCTGCTGAGTGGACTCATCTCCCCGCCCAGTTGATAATGATTTTAACATTCACCTGTGCACAACTATTATGCAATTATGGTATACACTTTTATACTGTCAATGCGGATGCACGCAGTAACATGATCGGTTCTTCAGATTATGTATTCAATGTGTATGTGCATCTTAAACACTGTTTTATTATATTTATTATGATGTATGCATTTCACTTTTTTGTACACAAATTGATATATTGGACTTTAATGATTGTACACCATATATATATATATCACTGCGAGTCATTTATTGCTTGAAAATGGCTGGGTGAGCCAGCTGAAACGTTGCCTAACACGTTTTTTTGAATGAATCACCTCTTTTTTTGCGGACACTTGGTGTGCCATTGTCTATTACATTTTTCTGTATCTTGGAGGGGTCCCCAACCTGGACCTGACACAGTAGGCACCTGTGCACCTCTTTATCCTGGAGTGCTGCTTTCCTGAGAATATATATATATATATATATATATATATACACATATATACACCTACATATACACACACACACACACATACAGTACAGACCAAAAGTTTAGACACACCTCATTCAGAGTTTTCTTTATTTTCATGACTATGAAAATTGTAGATTCACACTGAAGGCATCAAATCTATGAATTAACACGTGGAACTGTATACATAACAAAAAAAAGTGTGAACATATGTCATATTCTAGGTTCTAGCCACCTATTGCTTTGATTACTGCTTTGCACACTCTTGGCATTCTCTTGATGAGCTTCAAGAGGTAGTCACCTGAAATGGTCTTCCAACAGTCTTGAAGGAGTTCCCAGAGATGCTTAGCACTTGTTGGCCCTTTTTGCCTTCACTCTGCGGTCCAGCTCACCCCTAACCATCTCGATTGGGTTCAGGTCCGGTGACTGTGGAGGCCAGGTCATCTGGCGCAGCACCCCATCACTCTCCTTCTTGGTCAAATAGCCCTTACACAGCCTGGAGGTGTGTTTTGGGTCATTGTCCTGTTGAAAAATAAATGATGGTCCAACTAAACGCAAACCGGATGGAATAGCATGCCGCTGCAAGATGCTGTGGTAGCCATGCTGGTTCAGTATGCCTTCAATTTTGAATAAATCCCCAGCATTGTCACCAGCAAAGCACCCCCACAACATCACACCTCCTCCTCCACACCAGAACACCTGTGAAGTGAAAACCATTTCAGGTGACTACCTCTTGAATCTCAACAAGAGAATGCCAAGAGTGTGCAAAACAGTAATCAAAGCAAAAGGTGGCTACTTTGAAGAACCTAGAATATGACATATTTTTTGTTGTTTCACACTTTTTTGTTATGTATATAATTCCACATGTGTTAATTCATAGTTTTAATGCCTTCAATGGGAATCTACAATTTTCATATAACACACATATACATGTATTATACAATAGAATAAAGGACACTGGAAAAAGTAACACTTATCTTCAGCTGTGAGCAGCAAGAAAGAGGATTGACAGTTGAGACCTATAATCTATATGGATTGGCTGTTACATGCTACCATATGTTTGGTTGCGCTAAAGTTTTCTTCACCTTTTCAATATGTTAATCCTTGCTGCTGTGAGCTAAATTAAAAGAAAGTATAGCATAATTCGAGCCTCAGTCTTGTAATAAAATTGTAGTTACACCGATTTGCCATTTTAGTGCCGAATCCGTTGTGCCTAGCTTGTGCTACTGAAGACAAAACACCCAAGGAATTGTTTTGTGGGTCGTATGCAACCTGTACACACGACAAAGCTTAGAATTGAAGGATTGTGGGGGTCTCTGGGTCGGATGTTTGTTTTAGGTGTGGGAGGGAGAGAGGTACTTTTTTTGCATGGGGTTTGGACTTGCTCTTGTGTGGTGCCCTTTTGGAGAGAGGTGATGACGTTCTAGAATTCCCCTTTGTTTTGATGCCAGAAGTATGTTTGTTGAGGGTTATCAATGGTTTAAGTGTCGGACTCCTATTGGAGTATATTGATCCGTTTTCTCTTGTTTTGTGCACGCAAGGTCATAGTGATGGCTTTAAAAGACGTGTCCTCCCCTCCTCGGTCTCGGTGGATAGCTTTAGTGAACAAATATGTTCCCCTAGATCATGCATTGTACGCAAGTCGGAAATGTCAAAAAAAAATTGATAAGGCCTGGATGCCGTGGATGTTGTCTCTACTGTCTCTACTGTAGTCTCTACTGATCCTCCGCTTCATGGGACCTCCCAATCTCAAGTTGGTATCGTAGATAAATGGTGAGCTCCCTGGAAATGTTTTTTTTGTATGTGTATGAATGGGTTTGTCCTGTCGGTGGTGTGTTACTACTGTTTTGGTGTTCTCTGTGGGGAGAATCCACACCCTCGTACTTATAGGGGTATACGATTGCTTGATTATAGACTATTCCTTCTGGTACTTTACACATCCAGTCTTATGGTCCGACTGTTGCGTGTTTGAGGGTGGGGATGGTCCTCAGGGACTGTTAATTGTATGTTAATTTTCTTGACAAAAGTTTAAAATTTATTAAAAAAAAATTGAAGGATTGTCTAGAGCTTACAGGAGAACAGAGTTTGCTGAAATGCTATGCTTAAAAAGTTGAGCTCACCATCACATAGTGACATGTATGGATGTTATTAAACCACTAGGATTCTTATTTTAACATCAAATCACTAAATGAAAATTAAATAAGGTAATCAAACGTCACATTTACTAGTCTCCACAAAAACGTACAGGCATACTTCCTATTATTCCTAGTTCATACAAAATTGACAATGTAACAAAAATGAGGTACATGATTAGACAGATGACACCCAACTTCTTATCCAGCTTCCAGCCATTTATGTGGACTGCCACAAATATAAAGACAATTGAAAACAATAAAGAGATGGTAGTATAAGTTAGTCCACTACTGTTCACTTCCACTGGTGATGACCGGTCTACGAAAACAGTCTTAATAAACCATGGAACTCCTAAGCAAAGCATGTCAAATACATTTGATCCCACAATATTTGACATGGCCATATCACCCTTTCCTGTAAAAACAAAAGGAGACACTTATTTTTAAGTCATATCATATTTTGCCAAAAACAAACATTACATTTGTAATTACACAAACACATCCTAAATTGAATATTTTGTGCTGTTTGGGCTATAAACATATGAAAAAAAAAAATACAGCAGACTGTCTGTATTCATGGAGGAAGCAATGTATTGTTTACTGGTTTTACTCTAAGTAATTTCATATGTTCAACAGACAGTCATAAGTTGTAGAGTCCTAACACAATGCATTTTGACTATGGTATAGAACAGGCCATTTACAGTGAATCTTTATTTTAAATCAATAAATCAATAGTACAAGCCTATATAAAAAACAAAAATGTTTGTTTCTCCACTTCTCAGAAGAATCTTTGTCCTCCACCCATACCTGGCTCCTGTACCTGAACACTCATTCCTAATTCACTAGAAAAATCAAACCTCAGTGAAACAGTGATAATATGTATAAGCATTACAGGTTACAAAGGCAGCCAACAGAGGGGGAGGAGAGGGGAGGAAAAAAATGTGGTGGTTATGATGGATTCTAGCGGCATGACCCCAGGAGATCATACATTTATCATCTTTATGATCCCTTTAAAGGGGTACTCCGCCCCTGGCATCTTATCCCCTATCCAAAGGATAGGGGATAAGATGTTAGATCACCGCGGTCCCGCTGCTGGGGACCTCGGGGATCGCCGCTGCGGCACCCCGCCATCATTACTGCACAGAGCGAGTTCGCTCTGTGCGTAATGACGGGCGATACAGGGGCCGGAGCAGCGTGATGTCATGGCTCCGCCCCTCATGACATCACAGCCCGTCCCCTTAATGCAAGTCTATGGCAGGGGGCGTGACGACCATCACACCCCCTCCCATAGACTTGAATTGACGGGGGCGGGCCGTGACATCACGAGGGGTGGAGCCGTGAGGTAACGATGCTCCGGCCCCTGTATTGCCCGTCATTACGTGCAGAGCGATCTCGCTCTATGCAGTAATGATAGCGGGGTGCTGCAGCAGCGATTCCCGGGGTCCCCAGCAGCGGGACCCCGGCGATCTGACATCTTATCCCCTATCCTTTGGATAGGGCATAAGATGTCTAGGGGCAGAGTACCCCTTTAAGAATGCAACCATGAATACTTCAAAAGCATGCAGGACACCTCTTCAGACTGAAGAACAAAACCAGTTGGCAGAAATGACCAAACAATCATCTTCATGTGTGTGCCACATTAAGTAGACACAGTATAATTCATCGACACATACCTTCTCTTGCAACAAGCACACTTGCAACAGTGTCTGGTATACTTGTTCCTGCAGCTAGTAGAGTAAGACCCATAACGGTATCTGGAATGCCCAGTGTTTCACCTGAAAGTGTTATTGATATTCATTAATTATACGCATCGAAAAATGTTGCAGAAGGTGGTTTAGGGATGTGGTAATGTATACCATAGGTACAGCCAATGATCTTTAAATCAGTATAGTAAATACACACACACATTATATATATATATATATATATATATATATATATATATATATATATATACACACATACATACATACATACATACACATACACATTCTGTTTTTCTATACTAATTTTGGACCGGGCATTGGAGTCGAGGTAGTGCTGCAAGAATTATTCTGCTGTGTGTGTGTGTGTGTGTGTGTGTGTGTGTGTATACACACACAGCAGAATAATTCTTGCAGCACTACCTCGACTCCAATGCCCGGTCCAAAATTAGTATAGAAAAACAGCAATGCGGCACTCCAAAGAAGATTAAAAAAAAAAAAAAAAAAAAAAAGGTGAATTTGTTGTCTCACAATATAGCAGCAACGTTTCAGTTCCTCACTGGAAAAAGCTTGAGAAAGGTTCCAGTGAGGAACTGAAACGTTGCTGCTATGATGTGAGACAATAAATTCACCTTTTTTTCAAATCTTGTTTGGAGTGCCGCACTGCTGTTTTTCTCTCTATATATAATTAAATATATATATATATATATATATATATATATATATATATATATATATACACATACATACACACATAATACATACACTTAGTTTAGTCTGTATATATATATATATATATATATATATATATATATAATCTTAAGTATACATGGGAATGATTAAAGAGAACTGTTCGTCACTTTAATGCTGCCCGACTCGTTAGGGCGATACTCAATTACTTCTCCCTTCCCCACTAGTCTTGATTGATAGAGCATGAAAGGCAATGGTTGGTTCTCTTTAAAGGGGTTGTCCCCAGCCCGCCTAATAAAATATTAAAAACCTTAAAGGGGTACTCCGGTGGAAAACAATTGTTTTCAAATCAACTCGTGCCAGAAAGTTAAACAGATTTGTAAATTACTTCTATTTAAAAATCTTAATCCTTCCAGTACTTATCAGCTGCTGTATGCTCCAGATAAATTTAAGTTTTTCTTTTCAGTCTGACCCTTTTGCTCTCTGCTGACACCTCTGTCCATGTCAGGAACTGTCCAGAGTACAAGCAAATCCCCATAGGAAACCTGTCCTGCTCGGGACAGTTCCTGAAACGGAAAGGGGCTGTCTGGAAATGCTGGGAGTTGTAGTTTTGCAACAGCTGAAGGTCAACAATTTAGAGACCACTGCCCTAAGGGTATGGCCACACATCGCAGAAATGCTAAATCATGTGGATTTTCCACTGTACATTTTGGTGCAAGAAGACGCTGAAAAGAAATGTTCCCCTGACAGCTGACAGAGCGAACAAAGAGATTGGGGGCATGATAAAGGACATATCCAGAGAGAACATAGAGATCGGGGACATGATAAAGGACATATCCAGAGCGAGCATAGAGATCGGGGACATGATAAAAGGACATATCCAGAGCGAGCATAGAGATCGGGGACATGATGAAGGACATATCCAGAGCGAGCATGGAGATCGGAGACATGATAAAGGACATATCCAGAGCGAGCATGGAGATCGGGGACATGATGAAGGACATATCCAGAGCGAGCATGGAGATCGGGGACATGATGAAGGACATATCCAGAGCGAGCATAGAGATCGGGGACATGATAAAAGGACATATCCAGAGCGAGCATGGAGATCGGAGACATGATAAAGGACATATCCAGAGCGAGCATGGAGATCGGGGACATGATGAAGGACATATCCAGAGCGAGCATGGAGATCGGGGACATGATGAAGGACATATCCAGAGCGAGCATGGAGATCGGGGACATGATGAAGGACATATCCAGAGCGAGCATGGAGATCGGGGACATGATAAAGGACATATTCTGCTGCTGTGCTGCTGTCTGTCTGAAGTGGAAGCAGGGGCGGGAGGCTGTAGAGAATTGTTCCCCTGATCTGTCTGCTCTGACAGCTGCCAGAGCGAGCACAGAGATCGGGAAAAGGGAAAAGCTGAGCACATGAGAGTGTAGAGGGGTTTCAGAGAACTGTGTCCAGCACCAAAATAATATGGGGCGGGTATGTGCGCCTCAGCCAATCACAGTGCCTGTGCTGACTCAGCATTTCTATCAGCTGTTTGGGACACAGCTCTCTTCAAGAAACATAATTCTTCATTACACCGGAGCTGTAGATATGGCATCACAGTGCTGCTCAGCCAATCACTGGCCACAGAAGTGTCCCACCTCGGACAGTGATTAGCGAGCGCCCCTGTCAGTTTTCCCAGCTGTGGACGCTACTCTCTGCAGCTCGAGGGAAAGCAATGCAGAGCGCTCTGATACCTGAGGCTACAAGGGAGAAAGGGAGATGGAAAAGTTTTAAATTATTTTATCGGGCAGGCTGGGGACTGGACAATCCCTTTAAATCACACTTATTACGTAGTTTTTGGACTACACACCAATCATGTCCATATGCCCCCACTTACAAAACCAAAACAAGAGCTGTTGGGCCGGTATACAATCAGTATATGCTCTTTTCTTTACTGAATAAAACAGCATAGTCTACTGCACTATTCTATCAATCAGCATCCTATAAAAAATGTTTTAATATGGCAGAATATGAGGAAAGATGCACTAACACTTCAAAAGTTCATTTCATCTGCTTTCAGAAAATTTTCGGTTTGTGGCGAACAGGTTCTCTGCAAACTGGCAATATAAAAAGTCTCAAAACACGTGTATAACACTGCTTAAGATCTCTGAAACAGCAGCTGAGCGCGTGTCCTACCCGGCAGGTCGCGGTTGCCATTAACAACTGGGACCCACGCCGAATGCCCAACAACGATCAGGCCGATGTTCGGCATAATTTTTGTTCCATATTGATCACATGAATAAAATGCAATCAATATGTGCCATCAAAACTACAAAGCACAATGCAAAAAAGGAGCCCTCATACATCCCTGTATGTGTAAAAATTAAAAAGTTATAAGGGTCAGAAATGGACAATTTTTTTAAGCATAAAAGTTAGTAAATTAAGTAAAAGTAATTAAGTAAAATAAAACAATACCTATATAAATTGGGTATCATGTTAACTGTATGGACTTACAGAATAAAGATAACCTTTGGAAGGAGGAACAACAACAACAAAAAAAACAAAAGAGTAAAAAGGGTTAAAAAGCATACAGAATCCACTAGCACAATGTGGATAATAGTATGCCTGGTTGTCAACAGATGCCAGCCAGTGTTAAAATGCCCACAGTTACTAGAAAAGGCAATGGCTTTTTTCATGTACTGCAGTGCATAAGGCTTTATTAGCCTCTTAAACCCACCCCTATTCTGTGTCCTATTATAGGATAACCTGGGATCATGTGATCTTTCTGATAGCTGCAAGGTATGCTAGGCTACCCTGACCTCATCTGAGTATTCCCAGTACTTCCTCCTTTCATTTAGGTGCCAAAACACCTTCTCTTCCTCATCTCTTCTGCTATTATTACTGCACAAGTCAAACCTGGCATTGTTCAAAAGTTTGGCGAGCCGCTTCCACCCCAAAGTTCAGAGTGAGACAGGGTTCGCTGGGCTTCACTCGCTCATCTCTGCCTATAAGTAACAGTTTCCTTTTATTTATGGCTATCCAATGGCATCTGTTGAAGGAATATATCAGAAATTCCTTGCTGATGTACACTCTGATGTACAGTGTAAAAGCATCCTAACCACCATAAAGCAAATAAGAACTGTACACACGATTGATAAATAGTCTAAACCTACATGTTTTCAGCTTACTCCCAGTGGAGTGTAACTCGATACCCATTGATTCACTTCAATCCTGCAGCCTTGGTTCTTCAGCATCTTCCCAAAGCTGGCCCCTCCTCAATCGTTAAACAGTGAATTATTTTGTCTTTTTTTTTAGTGCCAGGGAAAAAAAATTACTTCCTAAAGTCAACCATAATTCCTCGTGAGTATCTGAAGAAAAGAATAATAGCCTCGTAATATACCCCGTAATCTATCCGTACTAACTTTGAGACGTGACAATTATTTTTTTTTATACATACACTTTATAAAGTAAGGGCACGTGACATTAATCTTTGGTCTAAGAACAAAAAAAAAGGTGCTCCTGAAGAATTTCATCTAAATGCTTCTTGGCAAATCATCAATTTGTGATATTTGTCCACATAACAGGCCAGAGGGGACATAAACAGACTTAACATTCCGTGCAGGGACTAAAAGGATGTAACACAAGTTAAAATTAAGATTTCTATGTTTCAATCCTTCCCTGTACCATTGATATGCCACATGTGTCTACCAGGACACTCAAAAAGACTGCAGTATCCTCTGATGTATGTCGGCTTTGATCATAGACTTAAATAAGAATCGCTATCTATTCTGACAGAAAAGAATACGCTCTGCAGCTTCTCAGTTTTGTATTCCAATGGTAAGATGGAGGTTATTTTGGTCACCTGTATATGCCACAGGCATGCTAAATTTCTACAGACACCTTAGTCATGCTATACACTCAGTAGTAACAAATAAAGTGGCCCTTATAATCAGGGCCGTTCGAAGGAATTTGGGGGCCCCAAGCAAAATAGACAGGGAGGGCCCCCCTCCACCCCCTCCCCACCTTATGTGTCATTCCTCCCCCCACCTCCCCACTCCCCCCCCCTTTTTATTTATTTATCTTTCCCCCTCTATGTTTTTTCCCCTCCCTACCCTACCCATGTTCTCAGTTACCTCCTCTGGCTCCTTCCCTGGACCCTGTAGCGTGGCCGAGCATCTCTACCTCCTGGCTGTCACTCAGTCTGAAAGGTGAGCACTCAGTGTACACATCCTGTCAGTCCGGCCGGGAACAGGAAACTGGACTGACAGCCAGGAGGATGAGGAGCCCGGCCATGCTACAGGGAAGGGGAGGAACTCGGAAGTTGACCAGGAGTGCTGCAGCCGCTTGAGGCTCTCTATAGAACGCTCAGGTGGCTGCAGCCTTATAGGAAGCACAACAAGCACCGGCTCTGCTTGGGGCCTCGGGACAGCTCGGGGCCCCAAGGAATTGCTTGGTTTGCCTGTCCTTTAGCGACGGGCCTGCTTATAATCATGAAGCAAAATAGTAACAGAAGTTTACAGACAGAAGACGGCCATACAGACGGCTGCCTGAAGAAACTAAAAGTCACTGCTGCGCCGAGAACTGCGTATTAATCGTCTTGAATGCAGAAACTAAGGGGGAGATTTATCAAAACCTGCCCAGAGAAAAAGTTGCTGAGTTTCCCATAGCAACCAGTTTGCTTCTTTCGTTTTTCAGAGGCCTTTTCAAAAACGAAAGAAGCGATCTGATTGGTTGCTATGGGCAACTTAGCAACTTTTCCTCTTGACAGGTTTTGATAAATCTCCCCCTAAGATTCTTACATCTAAGAAAATTACATCGTGGTTTTTATTTTTATATATTTTTTTTATTATTAAAAACACTACAGACAGATGTTGTTATTTGGACGTCAGTAGGAAAATGCCATTTTATCTTTCAGCGGCTATTTTCTCAAAACACAGCTTCAGGTGTGTTATTCTGGCAGTGGTATTTTTCTCACACAGACCTTTACTTTTTCCTGCTTAACAATAACACATGAAAGGGTACGTTCACATGGACATAAAACATGCTGTTCCAGAAAACGGGATTTCTGCATCCAAAAAAACTGCTCCCATTTACCTCAATGGGGATGAGGGAAACACACTGAACAGTAGTGCCATATCACTTCTTTTTAGCGCGGTTTATGTCTGAAGCTTCCATTGAAGTCAAGTGCTGGCCATCCGTGGTTGAACAGAAATGAAACTTGCTTATTTTAGTGTGTATATACATTTATATTTATTATATTTATTAATTTTTTTGCAATATTTTTCTCACATCCCTCAAGAGAAATCCTTTACATTAATCATTTAAAAACTGTTACCAAAAATGCTACTTAACCCTTCCATTAACTTAAACACTCTATTTTGGACAATTAATGACTCATGAAAACACAAATGACAACTCATGAAGCTCATACACAAAAAAACCCAGCATTTTCGTGTTTTTAGGCCAAGAAAACCCAACATAAAAGAAAGCTTTTACATAACTGTAGGGGAAACGGAGATTGCCTTGCTTACCAATTGGAATCTCGCACTTGTATAGTGATCCCAATCAGGCAATTTTGCTTGTTTATGCTATAAAAATAAATCCCACAAAGTGTATACTGGTTTAGTGCATGATAGAATTCACCCACCTACTATTGTCACCATCCAAACCAAAATGTAAGTTACTGTAGAGATCCAAACGGCTGACATTATAAAGGTCAAAATGAACCACTTCTTCCATGAGCTTCTTCTGCAGTCAGGTACAGTCAAGTAGAGCAATGTAATGATGGGGAGTGACAGCACCCAGAGAATTCTTTTCAAGTCATTCTCTGGCATTGTGAACACGCTTGGAGGGTCTGATGTAAACATAAAAGAAATACGGTATGAACAAAAATACACAGAACGCATTAACCTGAGACTATAAACCCATAATAACAGCTGTCAAAAGAATAAGCGCTCCCCGCACTGTGAATTTCTACTGAAGAAGAAACGTAGAATAAAGGGAAAATGCATAGGCCTTGCATTCCTTTTTGTTTTAATTATTTATTTATTTTTTAACTATACTGGTAAAACCCTAATTTACTTAGCGCTGCGTCTGCATATAGATAGGATAGATACCATATTACATAACTTAAAGGGGCAGTAATCATACACAAAGAATCTAATTCTGTTCTCACATACTGTCATGGAAAGTGCATTTTCAGCTTAAATTCAATACTATTTATAATAGGGGTAGAGGACTCTATAAAACTGATGGGATGTTACATTACAGAGGGTTTTCTGTATATCACAGTGACCTGCCGCACACTGTACATAACACGGTATAAGCATTCTTCCTTAAGAAATTGTTTTTATTGGAAGCAACACTAGAAAGATTCAGTCCACAAATGCTGCACTCAAAATACGTCTCCCAATCCCGCAGCTGTGCCTTGTCAAGAATACTAAAAAGGGGCACTCTGCCCCTAGACATCTTATCCTCTATCCAAAGGCTAGGGGATAAGATGTCTGATCGCAGGGGTCCCGCCACTGGGAACTTTTCTCCATGCAGCAGATGTCTGTGGTGCCGCAGCCGAAATTGCGGGGGCCCCAGCGGTGGGACCCTGGCGATCAGACATCTTATCTCCTATCCTTTGGATAGGGGATAAGATGTCTAGGGGCAGAGTACCCCTTTAAAGCTCCCAATGACTTTAAATGGGACCACTAGGCACCAGGGAATAGCGCCATTTAACCCCTTAAGGACCAAGCCCATTTTGACCTTAAAGGGGTACTCCGGTGGAAAACTTTTTAATTATTATAATTTTTTTTTTTTTAATCAACTGGGGCAAAAAACATATGCTGCTCTGGACAGTTCCTAAAATGGACAGAGATGTCAGCAGAGAGCACTGTGTTTGTGATGTCAGCAGAGAGCACTGTGTTCTGAAAAGAAAATAATTTCCTCTGTAGTATTCAGCTGCTAATAAATATTGGAAGGATTAAGATTTTTAAAATCTGTTTGACTTTCTGGCACCAGTTGATTAAAAAAATAAATAAGTAAAAAAAAAAGTTTTCACGGAAGTACCCTTTTAAGGACCAGGCCAATTTTAATTTTTGCATTTTCGTTTTTTCCTCCTCGCCTTCTAAAAATCATAACTCTTTTATATTTTCATCCACAGACCAGTATAAGGGCTAGCTTTTTGCGTGGCCAGTTGTCCTTTGTAATGACATCACTCATTTTACCATAAAATGTATGACGCAACCAAAAAAAATACTATTTGTGTTGGGAAATTAAAAAGAAAACAGCAATTTTGTTAATTTTGGAAGGTTTCATTTTCACGCCGTACAATTTACAGTAAAAATTACTTGTTCTTTATTCTGTGGGTCAATACGATTAACATGATACCCATGATTACATACTTTTCTGTTATTGTTGCGCAAAAAAAAATTTTTTTTTTTAAATCGCAAACTTTTTAACCAAATTAGTACATTTAAAATCCCTCTATTTTGATGAGCTATAACTTACATTTTTCCATATAAGCGGTGGTATGAGCTGCTGGAGACCCCGGGGATCGCCGCTGCAGCACTGCACTATCATTACTGCACAGAGCGAGTTCGCTCTGTGAGTAATGACGGGCGATACAGGGGACGGAGCAGCGTGACGTCATGGCCTCGCCCCTCGTGACATCACGGCCCGTCCCCTTAATGCAAGTCTATGGCAGGGGGCGTGACGACCGCCATGCCCCCTCCCATAGACTCGTATTGAAGGGGTGGTCCGTGACGTCACGAGGGGTGGAGCCGTGACGTAACGACGCTCCGGCCCCTGTATTGCCCGTCATTATGTGCAGAGCGAACTCGCTCTGCGCAGTAATGATAGCGCGATGCCATAGCGGCGATCCCGGGGCTCCCCAGCAGCGGGACCGCGGCGATCTGACATCTTATCCCCTATCCTTTGGATAGGGGATAAGATGTCTAGGGGCGGAGTACCCCTTTAACATCATATTTTAATAGTTCGGACAATTAAGCATGCGGCAATACCAAATGTGTTTATTCATTTTTCTTCACACTTTTTGGGGGTAAAATGTGAAAAAGGAACAATTTAAATTTTTTTTATTGGGGGGAGGGGATTTTTAATTTTGTAATTTTTTATTTTTTTTTTACACTTTTTATGTCCCCTTAGGGAACTATTTATAGCAATCAGTTGATTGCTAATACTGTTCAGTGATATGCATAGGACATAGCACAGATCAGTGTTATCGGCTATCTTCTGCTCTGGTCTGCTTGATCTTAGACCAGAGCAGAAGAAGCCGGCGGAGGCAGGTGAGGGGACCTCTATCCGCTATGTTAGCTGATCTGATCCCCGCGGCCGTGCCGCTGGCGATCAGGTCAGCATAAAATGTAGCCATCTGTATTGATCACGACATCTGAGGGGTTAATGGCAGACATCCGCACGATTGCGGATGTTGGCCATTACCGGTGGGTCCCAGGCTGCTATCAGCAGCCGGGACCTGCCGCACATGACCCGATCATCGCTCCCATGCTCGCGGTCATGTACAGGACGTAATTGTACGTCATGGTGCATGAAGTACCGCCGCACTAGGACGTACATTTACGTCCGTGGTCATAAAGGGGTTAATGTTTAATAAATTACCATTCTTTTCTTGTTTTCATTTTTCCTCTTGTGAAAATGAAAAGTATGGGGCAACACCAGCATGTTAGTGTAAAAAAATATATATATATATATTTTTTTACACTAACATGCTGGTGTAGAACCCAATATTTCATTTTCATAAAGGGATAAAAGGAGGAAAAGCCCCACAAAAAATTTGTAACACAATTTCTCCTGAGTACGGAAATACCCCAGTGTTGCCCTAAACTGTTGCCGTGAAATAAGACAGGGCTTCGAGGTGAGAGAGCGCCATGCGCATTTGAGGCCTAAATTAGGGATTTGCATGGGGGCGGACACGGATAAAAGCATTACTCTTGCCTCTGCCACCACAAATAACCTACACCAGTGTTTCCCAAACAAGGTGCCTCCAGCTGTTGCAAAACTCCCAGCATGCCTGGATAGTCAATGGCCGTCCGGCAATTGTTGTTGTTTTGCAACATCTGGAGGACCACAATTTAGAAACCACTACACAGTGGTCTCCAAACTGTAGTCCTCCAGATGTTGCAAAACTACAACTCCCAGCATGCCCAGACTGTCTGGACATGGTGGGAGTTGCAGTTTTGGAACTTGTAAGGGGGAGGGAGTGGTCTCCCGCCGGACACTCCGGGACTTTAGCTAATTAACCCAATCAGCGCCACGGGAGTGCGCATTTAGGTATCGCGTCATCCACCGTATAAAGGCGGCGTTCTGCACGCAGGGGTTAAAGGGGACTCTGCTGGAAAACATTTATTATTATCAAAAGAAGGCAGAAAGTTAAACAGATTTGTAAGTTACTTCTATTTAAAAATCTTAATCCTTCCAGTATTTATCAGCTGCTGTATGCTCCACAGGAAGTTCTTTTCTTTTTGAATTTCTCTTCTGTCTGACCACAGTGCTCTCTGCTGACACCTCTGTCCATGTCAGGAACTGTCCGGAGCAGGAGAGGTTTGCTACAGGAATTTGCTCCTACTCTGGACAGTTCCTAAAATGGACAGAGGTGTCAGCAGAAAGCACTGTGGTCAGACTGGAAAGAACTACACAACTTCCTGTGGAGCATACAGCAGCTAATAAGTACTGGAAGGATTAAGATTTTTATATAGAAGTAATTTACAAATCTGTTTAAAGGGGTACTCCGGTGGAAATTTATTTATTTCTTTTTAAGTCAACTGGTGCCAGGAAGTTAAACAGATTTGTAAATTACTTCTATTAAAAAAATCTTAATCCTTCCAGTACTTATTAGCTGCTGAATATGTGTCCACGCCACTCCGGACTGTCACTACTGCCCTAGTCGCTGTCATCACGTCCCCGGGGTGTCCTTGCCGCTCCGGACCGTCACCGCTGGCCAGGATCGTTGCTCTCCATCACAGTAATCACGTCGCTGCTCACACCGCTCCTATTGGATGACGGGACGGCGTGCGAGGTGACGTGATGACGATGCAGAAGAGCGACGGCCATGCAGCAGAGCCTGAAGAGGACGGTCCGTAACGTTGGGGACAGGTGAGTGACACTCACCGGACCACACGGTGCACCTTAAACAGCTATCCGGCAGCAGCTGAAGCAGTCTGCGCTGCTGGATAGCCGTTTATGCGATGGCCCCCGACATATGTTGATGCTGCCTTCTGAGAGGTCATCATATGTTGAAATTATCGTATGTCAGGGGATCACTGTATATAAAACAATTAAAAAAAAGGACTCACCGGCTGCCGCTCCCCTGGTAAATCACTCTTCTCCGCTGCCGTTTTCTTCCTGGTCTGGCCATGGTCGATCCATCACAATGCCTGTCAACAAATAGCAGGCGCAGCAATGTCCCGCCTTGGCTGGTGATAGGCTGAGTGGCAGTGTGATGCATTGAGCTTAGGGCGATCAGCGGGACATGCTGGGGATTGTAGTTTAGCTTTGTGTAGTAGAGTGGGGAATAAAGTAGTATTAATAAGCCTTCGCCCCTAGCTGCTCATTTAAATATTAAGAAAAATAAGGATATCGTTGGAACACAGTGATGGATCTGGGCTTGGTAGGCATCATTTTAATCAGTGTCACCTGCACTACCAGCCAGTACTGCTGGTTAGTGTGGGTGATACTAGTAACAAAATTTCCTTTAATAAGAGAACTGCAGTGGGGCATACCTACCTGCCTACTGGGGGGATATACCTACTTAATGAGGGACCTACTATTCTACCCACTTTTATGGTGCAGGACACCAAGGGGGCATTATTACAGTTTGGGCTCCTATAGATGAGGAGATTGTGTAGCGGCGGAAAAGGCACTGGAAATATGTGGAGTCTAAGATGTTTGTCCTGCAGATACTGAAGAGATGAAATTTTGGCTGGAAGAAGTCGACATGTCGGTCTGAGCAGGATGAAAACGAAAAGAAAAGAGTACGCCACCAATAAGAGAAGATGTCAATTGTGAGTCACTTAATTTTAACTGTATCTGTATGGTGAAAAGGGGGGGGGGGGGTTGCCGATACAGCACCTCGCCAGGGGCACAAGGTACGTCTCTGTCTATTACTACCACAGCTGCAAGTCAGTAGTGATCCATGCTCACTGATTTTATCTTTTGTAAAGGTATTTACGTTGGTAAATAATTTTTGAATGGTTCCCCTTCAAGCACCGTCTGTTATGAACAAAATAACACATGATCTGCATTTCAATTCATTACTGACCATCTGATATTTCATTAAGCCCATGCAAGCTTATTGATAGGTGCGAATAATCTGAGTCTTCCTGAAAGATGCCGCTATCAGATCTGGAGTTCTGGCGAACTATATGTAGGCTCTCTTCTTTCCATCCAAGTAGGGGCTGCTGTTCATTGTTTTCCTCTAGGGCTTCAGCAAAACACGTACAACAAGGACTTAACTTCTTCACCAAATACTGATTTATTCTGATGTCAAGGCACAGCATCACAATGTAGAGCCCATATACCAAAATCAAGGATGCAGATTCGTACCTGACGTGAGAGAAGACAATGTAATGAGATTAAAAATATTACATGTTTAAATAGTTATACAGATGTGAACAAATATCTTGGTACCCTTCCATTAAAGGGGTATTCCAGGTTTATACATCTTATCCCCTATGCAAAGGATAGGGGATAAGATGTATGATCGCAGGGGTCCCGATGCTGGGGACCCCTACGATCTCGGTGCCGCTCCAAGCATTCCGTCCCAGGCGCTGCCTCCGAGACAGTGACGTGACACGGCCACGCCCCTAGTGATGTCACACCACGCCCCCTCCAATCATGTCTATGGGAGGGGGGGTGACAAGATATCACTATGGGGCATGATGTGGCATCACTAGGGGGCATGGCCGTGATGTCACGTCCACGTCTCGGAGGCAGCGCCGGGCACAGAATGCTGTCCTTTGGATAGGGGATAAGATGTATAAACCCTGAATACCCCTTTAAAGGCTGAAAAACCCACAATGCTACCTGAATTAACTTGAAACTGACAGAAGTGATAATGCATCTGACATTGCTATTGAATTGCGGTTTAACAGAATCATTTAAAACAACCAAAATAACAAAAATGGCCTGGACAAAAATGATGGTACCCCTAGAAAAGATAGGGACATATTTAACTATAGTGGGCCCTGCAATTAGTGTCACAGGTGTCTTCAAACTGTCATCAGTCAGTTGCCTATTTATAGGGTGAAAAGTATTCACTGTGCTGTTTGGTATCATGGTGGGTACCTCATTGAACATAGACCACATAAAGAGTTCTTTCAGGAGATAAAGAAAATTAATTATAGACAAGCAAGTTAAAGGCTATATGACCATCTCAATCTCCAAGCTTCTTGATGCTCCTGTGACTACAGGTGCACATATTGTTTAGCAGTTTAAGGTCCACAGAATTCCAGCCAACCTCCCTGGACGTGGCCTCAAGTGGAAAATTTATGACAAATCAAAATACAAATGATAACCAAAAAGCACAGAACAACTTCAAAAGACAAAAGAGATGAACTCCAAGGTCAAGATACATCAGTGTTTCAAATCACACTATTCATCATGGTTTGAGCCAAAGTGGACTTAATAGAAGATGACCGAGAAAGACATCAAAGCCAAAATGCATATTGACAAGCAACAAAACTTCGGAGAATGTCCTTGGGATAGAGGAGACAAAACTGGAGCTTTTTGGCAAGCCACATCAGCTCTACGTTCACAAGGTACAATGAAATCTCATGACTATGAAGGCATTCTAGAACAAAAAGTGCTGGCTAGTGTCAGGAAGCTTGGTCTCAGTTATAGGTCATGGATCCTACAATAAGATAATGACCCAAAACACGCAGCTGTAACACCCAATTGTGGCTAAGAGCAAATTTTTGGACTGTGCTGAAGCATGCAGTTTGGAAAAGGCAACCTTCAAACCTGAGATAGCTATAGCAGTATTTTATGAGGAATCGGCCAAGATGCCTGTAGACAAGTGCAGAAGTCACTTAAATTTGACTGCCTCAAAAGGTTGTGCAACTAAAGTAAGGGGACTATCACTTGTCTGGGCAAGTTTTAAAGAATACCTTACACCAAATTAAACTTAATATATTGTTCCTTATGTAATTATACAACACTTTGCTATTTACTTGCTGTTAAAATTCCCAACCTTTATATGTTTTAATGTGATTGAAAAAAAAAAAAAATCGGGCCACTAGGTGGCTCTGTTCTGCTCCCTGCGCAAGTCAAAACATTCATTTGGTCTCCTTCCGGCCAGGCAGGAGACCAAACTCAGGAAGTGCGTGCAGAGCATGGCGAGGCACAGCTCTCATAGGCTTTACACACATTGTGCCTGCTAGGGAATGCCCACTTTCTCCTGCCGGGCTGGAGGTATGTTAGGAGTAGTTAAGGAATATACCGTATATACTCGAGTATAAGCCGACCCGAGTATAAGCCGAGACCCCTAATTTCAACCCAAAATCCCAGGAAAAGTTATTGACTCGAGTATAAGCCTAGGGTGGGAAATACCTCATCCCCCCCTGTCATCATCCAGACCCGTCATTAACATCCTCATCATCCCCTTGTCATCATCCCACACATCCCCCCTTCATCATCCTCTTATCATCATCCCACACATCCCCTTATCATCCCACACATCCCCCCTTCATCATCCCCTTGTCATCATCCCACACATCCCCTTATCATCCCACACATCCCCCCTTCATCATCCCCTTGTCATCATCCCACACATCCCCCCTTCATCATCCCCTTGTCATCATCCCACACATCCCCTTATCCCACACATCCCCCCTTCATCATCCCCTTGTCATCATCCCACACATCCCCTTATCCCACACATCCCCCCTTCATCATCCCCTTGTCATCATCCCACACATCCCCCCTTCATCATCCCCTTGTCATCATCCCACACATCCCCTTATCATCCCACACATCCCCCCTTCATCATCCCCTTGTAATCATCCCACACCCCCCCCCCTTCATCATCCCCACCCCCCTTCATCATCCCCACACCCCCCCCCCCCCCCTTCATCATCCTCTTCTCATCATTCGCCCTCAGTGGTCTTCAACCTGCGGACCTCCAGAGGTTTCAAAACTACAACTCCCAGCAAGCCCGGGCAGCCATCGGCTGTCCGGGCTTGCTGGGAGTTGTAGTTTTGAAACCTCCGGAGGTCCGCAGGTTGAAGACCACTGCGGCCTTCAACATGCGGACCTCCAGAGGTTTCAAAACTACAACTCCCAGCAAGCCCGGGCAGCCATCGGCTGTCCGGGCTTGCTGGGAGTTGTAGTTTTGAAACCTCCGGAGGTCCGCAGGTTGAAGACCACTGCGGCCTTCAACATCATCCAGCCCCCTCTCACCCCCTTTAGTTCTGAGTACTCACCTCCGCTCGGCGCTGGTCCGGTCCTGCAGGGCTGTCCGGTAAGGAGGTGGTCCGGTGAGGAGGTGGTCCGGGCTGCTATCTTCACCGGGGGGCGCCTCTTCTCCGCGCTTCCGGCCCGGAATAGAGCCGTTGCCTTGACAACGACGTATCTGCGTCGTTGTCAAGGCAACGTGACTATTCTGAGGCCGGGCCCGAAGCGCTTAGAAGAGGCCTCCCCGGTGAAGATAGCAGCCCGGACCACCTCCTCACCGGACCACCTCCTTACCGGACAGCCCTGCAGGACCGGACCAGCGCCGAGCGGAGGTGAGTACTCAGAACTAAAGGGGGTGAGAGGGGGCTGGATGATGTTGAAGGCCGCAGTGGTCTTCAACCTGCGGACCTCCGGAGGTTTCAAAACTACAACTCCCAGCAAGCCCGGACAGCCGATGGCTGCCCGGGCTTGCTGGGAGTTGTAGTTTTGAAACCTCTGGAGGTCCGCAGGTTGAAGACCACTGCGGGTGGGGGAGTTCACTCGAGTATAAGCCGAGGGGGGTGTTTTCAGCACGAAAAATCGTGCTGAAAAACTCGGCCTATACTCGAGTATATACGGTAATCTGAATTAGTTTAGAAAATATGGTTTGATGACAGGTACTCTTTAATATTTAGTTTTCTTCTAAATTATTCTTTTAACCCCTTAAGGACCGGAGGTTTTTCCGTTTTTGCATTTTCGTTTTTTGCTCCTTGCCTTTAAAAAATCATAACTCTTTCAAATTTACACCTAAAAATCCATATGATGGCTTATTTTTTGCGCCACCAATTCTACTTTGTAATGACGTCAGTCATTTTGCCCAAAAATCTATGGTGAAGCGGGAAAAAAAATCATTGTGCGACAAAATTGAAAAAAAAACGCTGTTTTGTAACTTTTGGGGGCTTCCGTTTCTACGTAGTACATTTTTCGGTAAAAATTACACCTGATATGTATTCTGTAGGTCCATACGATTAAAATGATACCCTACTTATATAGGTTTGATTTTGTCGGACTTTTGGAAAAAAATCATAACTACATGCAGGAAAATTAATACGTTTAAAATTGTCATCTTCTGACCCCTATAACTTTTTTATTTTTCCGTTTATGGGGCGGTATGAGGGCTCATTTTTTGCGCCGTGATCTGAAGTTTTTAACGGTACCATTTTTGCATTGATAGGACTTATTGATCACTTTTTATTCATTTTTAAATGATATAAAAAGTGACCAAAAATGCACTATTTTGGACTTTGGAATTTTTTTGCGCACACGCCATTGACCGAGCGGTTTAATTAATGATATATTTTTATAATTCGGACATTTCCGCACGCGGTGATACCACATATGTTTATTTTTATTTTTATTTACACTGTGTTTTTTTTTTTATTGGAAAAGGGGGGTGATTCAAACTTTTAATAGGGGAGGAGTTAAATGATCTTTATTCACTTTTTTTTTTCACTTTTTTTGTGCAGTGTTATAGGTCCCATAGGGACCTATAACACTGCACACACTGATCTTCTATGTTGATCACTGGTTTCTCATAAGAAACCAGTGATCAACGATTCTGCCGCATGACTGCTCAGGCCTGGATCTCAGGCACTGAGCAGTCATTCGGCGATCGGACAGCGAGGAGGCAGGAAGGGGCCCTCCCGCTGTCCTGTCAGCTGTTCGGGATGCCGCGATTAGCCGCGGCTATCCCGAACAGCCCGACTGAGCTAGCCGGGAACTTTCACTTTCACTTTTAGCGATCGGCGCTGCGCACTATTAGAGGCGGGTCCCGGCTTCACTATGACGCCGGGCCCGCCATGATATGACGCGGGGTTACTGTGTAACCCCGCGTTATATCAGAAGAGCAGGACCAATGACGTACCGGTACGTCATTGGTCCTTAAGGGGTTAAAACACAATTCAAAAGCAATATGTCACATATGGGCATGGAAGAGTGAAGCCCTGAACTCATCCGCTCCAACTAGCCCTGCCCGAATAAGTGCAGGGAGTAAAACGTCAACAAAATAAACTTACAATACAGACAGAGGTCAGAACACTGTATGGAAACACCCACACTAACAGAAATAATAAACAAAACACACACAATAGGCGACAGTCCACAAGCCCAGTCAGTACCAAGAGATAACAGATAAGCAAAATCGCAGAAACAGTAGAGGAGAGCGGAGATAATAGGTCAGTTATGCCAGAAATACAAGATACAGTACAAACGCTAGTTAGGAGTATGAGCTCTTTTGCAGGCGAAGCCTGAGTGAATACTGAGGGTTTAAATAGGGAGCTAAGCAGGTGAAAAGCCAACGAGGTCAGCTGACCATCCAGAGATCAGGGCGTTTCCACAGTAACCAAAATAGCAAAAGACCTCAGTGTAGATTAACCTTTCAGGTTCTTACACAATGTCTGGTTTTCATCAGTTAATTCTCAGTAATTTATTATTACTTTTGTCAGTTTCAAGTTATTTTAAGGAGCATTGTCGGTTTTTCTGTCTTTAATAGAAGAATACCAACAATTTAGTCCAAGTCCGTATGTACCTAAATATATACACTTCTGGAAAAATATCTACTTTCTTCAACTGACTGAAGACATTATAGTTTGATTGGCTAAAATGATTAAGGGCTCGTTCACATGAGTGGATTTCCTTTGAAATTCGCAGCGTGTTTAACCATTCACAGTGGGAAACAGAGGTTGAAAGGAAATCCACTTGTGTGAACTAGCCCTAAGTCAGGTTCTATTGACAAAGGAAACGGTTTTCACATACATACTTGTTACCAGGTCACCAAGTATCTTTGAAAAATTAGATCAAGCAGGTTGTTTATCTACAGTTGCACATTGTGTCTTGTTGCCCGTGTATAGGACAATTCAAAAAGAATGGTGTAAAAGTATTGGCTCATTAAAAGTAACATAAGTGGTAAATGGTCAGTGATTTTAAAATCAATGCAAAATCAAAGCATTATAGCAACCAATCACAGCACAGTATGCCACGGTATATCATAACTTACAGAAATGTCTGCATTGTAAGGTTACATCTTCTTCAGGGGTGAAACCATATGACTAACAGAAACCTGGTGACTTTTGCATTGATATTCAGCGACCAGGCTTTTCACCTCAGTGGAAAGGTCAACCACCACAATGTTAGAATTTGGGGCTAAAAAAAACACTGTCCCCTTATCAAGCACATGAGGGACTCACGCAAAGATAAAGTGTTCTGTGAAATAAGCAGATGCAAAGTTTATGGTCCCTTCTTTTATAGCAAGGGTGGCCACTCGGGCCCATGCACATTAAGAATGTTCTGCTCAGAATTCATTTAGAGCTACTCAATAGGATTCTGCTGCGCAGTGCACATAGCCGATGAAGATCCTGGTTCTGTAGGAAGAATTGCAGAACAAGTCCAAAAGACTTCTGCATTTCCATATACTGCTTGCTTTGGTGGCGGGAAACCGAGTTGATGGGATTTTGCATGGAATCCTGCTGCCTAACTCTAAAGAGAGGTAAAATGTAAGTAGGGGTTCAGGAAAATGAATATTTAGAATGGAACACTGTACTGCTCCGACCAGCTGACAGCAGGCAATGAAAGAAAAAAAGCCCTACTCTTTTGAAGTCATAGGTGAAACAGTCAGAATAGCCAATACAAAGATGGCTAAATACATGGCTTCAGGGCCGGACTGACCTCCCGGGATACCGGGAAAATTCCCAGTAGGCCGCCTGCCCCCTGGCATACAAGGTCCTGATACACTAGTATCAGGACCTTGTATGCAGTGGCTACAGAGTGGCGGAGCTGAGAGCTATAAGCTCCCAGCCCCACCACTCACTCCACCTATCGATGGGAGGCCATGCAGGACGTCCGCGTCATGGCACAGGCGGTACAATGATAGGATGTCATCACGCCGCCTACGCGATGACATGGATGTTCATGCGCCGGATGGAATGGCTCTGCGTGGGTTCGGTGAAAGGTAAGTTTTTATGGTTTTTTTTTTCCAATCCTGCAGCAAAATGGATGGAGAGAGAAGGGGGGGGGGGTTGGGGGCCAGGTGGGTGAAGCCTGCCAACCTAAGTGCCTAAAGGGGGGAGATCTATTTGTCTATGGAGGGTTGAAAGGGGGATGGTGGTGGCTGAAGCCTGCTTACAACCTATCTGCCTTCCTAAAAGGGGGGGGGGAAATATATATAATTTATATTGAGGGTGGAAAGGGGGGGCTGTCTACCTACCTAACATAAAAGGGGCGAGGAGAAACATATACCTAGTTAAGGGTGCATTCACACCAAGATTGTTACATACGGGGACTGGATCCGGATGGGAGATGTGAAAGCCAGGGGCTCCCGTATCCCAGCCAGACCCGGCCCCCATCTCATTTATTTGAATAAGCCGACTGGAGTAACATAGTGACTCCGGTCGGCTAATTTTTGCCCCGTATCCAGTTTTGTGACGGACTAAAAACAATAGTATACTACAGTTTTAAGTCCAATAAAACAATACCGGATACGGGACAAAAATTAGCCGACCGGAGTCACTATCTTACTCCGGTCGGCTCATTTAAATAAATGAGACAATCGTGGTGTGAATGCAGCCTAATGTGGAATGGAGGTGGAAGTGGGAAGAAGCCTGCCTACCTACCTAATATAATGAGGCTGAATATTTACTGAGCTAAGAAGGGAAGAGGGAAGAATGAGGGGAACCCTTCTTACTTATCTAAAATAAAAGGGGGGGGGGGGGGTCTACCTAGTTTATATGGAGGGAGAGGAGGGGGAGCAGCCTGAATACCTACCTACTTAATATCAGGTAGAAGGGGAGAGAATAGAAATTATGGTGGAGAGAAGCAGACTTACCTAAATGTAAAGAAGGGAGTAATCTACCTGCAATAACTGTAATATGTGGGCACTATTACTATGTGAGACAATATTGATGACAGGTAGAGATGTCGCGAATTGTTCGAATTTAGCATGTCCGCATCGCCGGGCGAACATATGTGAAGTTCGATCCGCCCCTTATACTTTAACATTGCAGTAAAATTTGACCCTGTGAGTCAGAGTCAGCAGACACATTACAGCCAATCAGCAGCAGTCCCTCCCTTCCAGACCTTCCTACCTCTTGCACGGACGCCATTTTAGCCTCATTCAGCATGCTGCAGGCTTAGGAAGTGGAGGGTCAGAGAAGTTGCTCCTGTTGTATAGGGAAAGCGATAGCTAGGTGGCTGCTAGGTGGTGTATTCAGGGTCCAGTTTACTTCTAAAGCACTAGTGTAACATCTGCTTTAAGGACAGCACCCAAAAAAAAGCCCTTTTTAGGGCTGAAAGATATCAGTCCTGGTTGGGAGGGAACCGCTGGTTAAAAGGGGTACTCCAGAATCAAACTTAAGTTCCTTCAAGCAACTAACTACTACATTATTCAAAGGGCTGAAATATATCAGTCCGTGTGTTTTGCAACAGCTGGAGGCACCCTGGTTGGGACCACTGCTTAAAAGGGGAACTCCGCTGGCAAGCTTTTTTGCTCATTGTTACACTAGTGCAAATCACATTAGGTGTGACAGTTGTGCAAATTAAAAAAAAAAAAACCTTTTTGGCTGTTAAATAAAATCAGTCGTCACTGTCAGTTCACGTTACAGTTGCCAGTTTTTTTTGCCTGCAGGGCAAATTGTGTCACCCTAGTGCAAATCACATTTGGTGTGACACTTGTGCAAATTTAACCAAAAAAATGACAGGCAGAGGAAGGCCACCCCACAGGGGCCGTCGTGGTGCTGGGATTCCCTTTGGCCCTAGAATGGTCAGTGTTCAGAGGCCACGTACCCTGAACCCCCAAAGTTCTGAGGACTTAGTTGACTGGCTACCGCTTCTGCTCGGAACCTTGACGCACTGTCCTTCTCCTCCTCTAGCTTAGCTTCGGGCACCACTCATGCTACCACTTGCCCGCCTGCCGCCACCACCAACACTAGCACCACAGCAGCTTTACTTGATCCGTCAGCATCGCTTGCTGGACCTGCGGCAACGCTGGAAGAGGATTGTGAGGAAGAGGAGTCAGAGGAGGAATGTGGCTTTGAAGAGGAGGATGAAGACCAACCACAGCAGGCATTCCAGGGTGCTCCTTCTCACCTATCTGGTTCCCGTGGTGTTGTACGTGGCTGGGGGGGGAAGAAGATTATACCTTCCCTGACATCACTGAGGACGAGGAAAGGGACATGAGTAGCTCGGCATCCATCCTTGTGCAAATGGGGTCTTTCATGATGTCGTGCCTCTTGAGGGACCCTCATATAAAAAAGATGAAGGAGAAGGACCTGTACTGGGTGTCCACGCTACTAGACCCCCGGTATTTCAGAAAGGCGGAAAGGATTCAGCAGGTCCAAAATAAATTAAGAAATATGCTGTACACAGCGTATAAGGGTCATCTCACAGCACAACAGGGATCTAACAGGGGAAGAGGGGAAAGTAATCCACCTCCTCCTCCCACGAACACGCCGGCAAGAACAGGATGCTGTACAGACATGCTGTTGATGGAGGGCATGCAGAGCTTTTTAAGTCCTACGCATCGCCACAGCCCTTCGGGTTCCACCATCAGAGAACTACTTGACCGACAGGTAGCAGACTACCTGGCCTTAACCGCAGATATCGACACTCTGAGGAGCAATGAACTCCTTGACTACTGGGTGTGCCGGCTTGACCTGTGGCCTGAGCTATCACAATTTGCGCTCAAACTTCTGGCCTGTCCCGCTTCAAGTGTCCTGTCAGAAAGGACCTTCAGTGCAGCAGGAGGTATTGTCACTGAGAAGAGGAGTCGCCTTGGTCAAAAAAGTCTGGATTACCTCACCTTTCTTAAGATGAATGAGGGATGGATCCCGAAGGGACTGACACTGGGCGATACATTTGACTGAACAAGGCCTGATCAGATGAGCTGCCTTGGGCTAAAATTGGTCCACACGCTGCTGTATTTGAACACTGAATGCTGGATGACTTGCGTGACTTATCCGCCACCAACTAGGGTTCAAGCCGCAATGTTTTAGGGCACTTTCTGCCTGGCGAAACAAACAGAAATTTTTCTGGCCGCTGCTTCAGAAGCGGCTGCGACAATACCAAATTTTCCAGCCAGGTGTACATGCCTAATTTTTCGGGACTCTGCTGCTGCACTTGTTATGGTGCTGCAATTTTTATGGCCGCTGTTACAGCTGCGACAATACCAAATTTTCCAGCCAGGTTACATGCCTAATTTTTCTGGCCTCTGCTGCTGCACTTGTTATGGTGCTGCAATTTTTCTGGCTGCGACAATACCCAATTTTTCATCCATGTGTACATGCCTAATTTTTCTGGCCTCTGCTGCTGCACTTGTTATAGTGCTGCAATTTTTCTGGCCGCTGCTACAGAAGCGGCTGCAACAATACCAAATTTTTCATCCATGTGTACATGCCTAATTTTTCTGGTACTCTCTGCTGACATCTCTGTCCTTTTTAGCAACCGTGGATATTAAATGTATGCTAAGTGTAGCATGGTGGCTCAGAGGTTAGCACCGCTGCCTTGCAGTGCTGGGGCCTTGGGTTCAAATCCCACTATGTGCTGCCTCAAGGGGGGCTCTAACTATGTGCTGCCTAATATGGGGGAATCTATGGGCTGCCCAAAGGGGGGATCTAACTATGTGATGCCTAAAGGGGGGGGGGATCTAACTATGTTCTGCCTAAAGGGGGCTAAAGCACTTTATTCCAAACCATTTAGGAATAATAGCTGATTTATGCCCTTTATGGATTAAAACCAGACTCTTCATCAACTATGTAATTTTCCATGGGAGTTTTGCCATGGATCCCACTCCGGCACGCCACAGTCCAGCTGTTAGTCCCCTTGAAACAACTTTTAAATCACTATTGTGGCCAGAAAGAGTCCCTGTGGGTTTTAAAATTCGCCTGCCCATTGAAGTCAATGGCGGTTCGCCCGATTCGCGAACTTTCCGTACTGGGGTGGCCGGGGGGGGGTTTGGGGGTGTGTGGGGTCTGCGGCCATTACTGTGGTGGCTGGGGGGGGGGGGGGTGTCGTTTCTGCGGGCATTACTGTGGTGGCCATGTGGGGTCTGCGGGGATTACTGGTGGCTGCGGACCGCATCTGGACCACGGTCCACCAGCTGATTACCCCTGGACTAGGTCTTATTTTCGGGGTAGGGCTTATATTGCAGCCCTACCCCCATAATCCTGCTAGGGTTTATTTTCGAGGAAACACAGTATATATATGGTGATAATATTCCTCCTTGTATGCTTATATTATTGGTAAAATTGGTCTTAGTACACAGGATTTTCACATATAACCTTTTTCAAACATTGCTGCCATTTTTCATTATAAGGGAGTTTTGTGCCATCTTACTTTTTGAACTTGTGGTGGATTGGGATTGGGTCTTGGAGGTTGGCACCATTTTATGGCAAAGTAGTGGTGTATACCTTATGCGATTATATATATATAATAGTCCAAAAAAATTGTAGTTAGAGTTGCACTGTAAAGATGACTTGTTAGCCAGAAGCGGGTGTTCAGCCAGCCATAGCCTCGACCACAGGCGCTCAGAATTCCAAGAAATCAAAAGTAAGGCAAGAAGCGGCACACCAGCAGTTAAAGATGTAAAATGATATTTATTCACCCATCCATTGGTGCAACGTTTCAACCCTCTCAATGGGGTATGCTTGAAAAAGACCCCATTGAGAGGTTTGAAACGTTGCACCAATGGATGAGTGAATAAATATCACTTTACATCTTTAACTGCTGGTGTGCTGGTGGTATAGAATATATTATATATATATATATATATATATATATAAATAACTGGGTGTCTCATTTCCTTGATTGCAGTTTATGCAGTTTAGATCTTTGGGATGATCTGGACAGGTGTTTTCGTAAGTTACATATCAAATATAAGAAAGTTACAGTAAGTAAGTTACAATATGTAGGTTACAAATCAAAACCACTTATGGGAGTGCTGCAATTCAAACGTGACCAACAGAATTCATTGTGTTTGCACTGCTCTAAGCACTGTTAAAGGGGCACTCCGGTGGAAAACATTTTTTTTATTTTTTATCAACTGGTGCCAGAAAGTTTGTAAATTACTTCTATTAAAAAATCTCCACCCTTGCAGTACTTTTTAGCAGCTGTATGCTGCAGAGGAAATTATTTTCTTTTTTAATTTATTGTTTGTCTTTCCAGTGCTCTCTGCTGACACCCGATGCCCGTATCAGGAACTGCAGAAAATCTCCATAGCAAACCTATGCTGCTCTGGACAGTTCCTGATACGGGCATCAGGTGTCAGCAGAGAGCATTGTGGACAAGACAAAAGAAATTCAAATAGAAAATAATTTCTAATGTAGCATAGAACTGCTTAAGTGTACTGGAAGGTTAAAGATTTTTTAACCCCTTCAGTTTTTGCACTTTCGTTTTTTCCTCCTTACCTTTTAAAAATCATAACCCTTTCAATTTTCCACCTAAAAATCCATATTATGGCTTATTTTTTGTGTCGCCAATTCTACTTTGCAGTGACATTAGTCATTTTACCAAAAAATGCACGGCAAAATGGGGAAAAAAATCATTGTGCGACAAAATCGAAGAAAAAACACCATTTTGTAACTTTTGGGGGCTTCCGTTTCTACGCAGTGCATATTTTGGTGAAAATTACACCTTATTATTCTGTAGGTCCATACGGTTAAAATGATACCCTACTTATATAGGTTTGATTTTGTCGCACTTCTGGAAAAAATCATGACTACATGCAGGAAAATGTATACGTTTAAAAATGTCATCTTCTGACCCCTATAAACTTTTTTATTTTTCCACGTACAGGGCGGTATGAGGACTCATTTTTTGCGCCGTGATCTGAAGTTTTTATCGGTATGATTTTTGTTTTGATCGGACTTTTTGATCACTTTTTATTCATTTTTAATGGTATAAAAAGTGACCCAAATTTTTTTTGCACGTACGCCATTGACCGTGCGATTTAATTAATTATATATTTTTATAGTTCAGACATTTACGCACGCGGCGATACAACATATGTTTATTTTTATTTTTTTTACACTTATTTTTTTTATGGGAAAAGGGGGGTGATTCAAACTTTTATTAGGGAAGGGGTTAAATGACTTTTATTAACACTTTTTTTTTTACTTTTTTTGCAGTGTTATAGGTCCCATAGGGACCTATAACACTGCACACACTGATCTCTCATCCTGATCACAGGCGTGTATTAACACGCCTGTGATCAGCATTATCGGCGCTTGACTGCTCCTGTCTGGATCTCAGGCACGGAGCAGTCATTCGCCGATCGGACACCGAGGAGGCAGGTAGGGTCCCTCCCGGTGTCCTGTAAGCTGTTCGGGACGCCGCAATTTCACCGAGGCGGTCCCGAACAGCCCGACTGAGCAGCCGGGTCACTTTCACTTTCGAAGCGGCGGTCAGCTTTGACCGCCGCTTCTAAAGGGTTAATACCGCACATCACTGCGATCGGCGATGTGTGGTATTAGCCGCGGGTCCCAGCCGTTGATGAGCGCCGGGACCGACGCGATATGATGCGGGATCGCGGCGCGATCTTGCTTCATATCGCGGGAGCCGGCGCAGTACGTAAATATACGTCCTGCGTCGTTAAGGGGTTAATAGAAGTAATTTACAAATCTTTTTAAATTTCTGGCACCAGTTAAAAAAAATATATATATAATTATCAGAGTACCCCTTTAAGGCTGAATTCACACTGTGATAAGCAGTGATCCAGCAGGCTGTTTAACCCAAGCACCAAGGTAGGTCCTTGGCAATGTGTTAAACAGCTCCCTAGACCCCCTCTGTGTTAGGGTGGGTTCACACTACGTTTTCTCCCATACGGGAGCGCATACGGCAGGGGGGAGCTAAAACCTCGCGCTCCCGTATGCCTTCGTATGCGTTCCCGTATGTCATTCATTTTAATGAGCCGGCCAGAGTGAAACGTTCGGTCCGGTCGGCTCATTTTTGTGCCGTATGCGCTTTTACAACCGGACCTCAAACCGTGGTTGACCACAGTTTTAGGTCCGGTTGTAAAAGCGCATACGGCGCAAAAATGAGCCGACCGGACCGAACGTTTCACTCCGGCCGGCTCATTAAAATGAATGACATACAGGAACGCATACGAAGGCATACGGGAGCGCGAGGTTTTAGCTCCCCCCTGCCGTATGCGCTCCCGTATGGGAGAAAACGTAGTGTGAACCCAGCCTTATTCTGTTCAGCTACATCCTTTGAAAAAGAAACATTTTTTACCATGTGGTATACATTTTAAATTTTTTGGGGGGGCATATTTCAGTTATATATCAGACAGGAGGCTCATATCTTATGCATTAATCTTTCTTTATTAATGCCCATAGCAGAATTTTTATAACTTCTTTTTAATAAAATTCAAACAAAAACTACAACTCCCAGCAGTCCTAGCAATGCTGTAAGCCACACCTAGGCTGGTGGCCCCTATATAATGGACTGCCTCGGGATGATCCTCCTCTTTCTTTCTGCTCATAGCAGATTTCAGATAAGTGATTCCATTTCCACATATATACTTTCAGTTATATTTCGCGTTTTATAGCTGAGGGAGCTGTCTTTTCTCCCTCAATATATAGTGTTTTTTCTTTATTCATATTTCTGTCTTTATTCATATTTCTTTATTCATATTCTTTACTCATATTTATTTATTGTTAATTATTGATAATTAATTGACTATTTTGTTTTACTTTCATTATTCTGTGTATCGCTGCCTGTAGCGGCGTTTCGCGGCTTTCCTTTCCTTTCTATTACTTTTCTCTGTCCTAGCTATCCCTTTTCCGCCATCTTACCTTGCGCTTTTCCCGTCCTCCTTCTCCTTCGCCTTTTCGCGCGCGCGGGCGGGGGGCGGGTCCTCTCGTCAGGCCGCGTCGTTCGGCGCGGCCCTTGCTGGTTCTATGGGCGGTTCCCCACTGACGTTTTAGTGGGCGGTCCCGGGCACAGCCAATAGTGATTCCGGGAGACGTAGTCTCGCGAGACTTCGTCCCTGGCGTCCTTCTAGACCTCCGGCTCTCCTCCCACCGTAACGCCAGTGCAGTGCTGACGGTGTGGAGGTCGGAGCCTGGACTTGTTTCTCCCCAGTAAGCCCTATATATATAATAAGTTTATCAACTACTTTTGAACTGTCAGGATACTTGTTAGCCGGTCAGTTCTCTTCCCCTAGCTATTACTTACTAATACCTACCATGTCTGATGCTTCCACATCTGCTCCCACTGGGGGGGATGACTTAAATTTAGATACAGCACAGTTCATGAGTGCAACCCAAATACAGGAACTCATAAATAGGTCCGTTCAAGCTGCCCTGGCCTCAGCTATTGCTCCAACAGGCCCACATCAGGTGATGTCTTTGACCCCTATTCCGCTGTCTCACAGCGATGAGCCGCCTTCAAAGAAAGGTAAAGCCTCTCAGAAAAGGAAGCATACAGTTGCGGCTTCTGACTCCCCGGCAGGGGAAGTAAATAATATGCCACAGGCAGTTCCCCCCACGGTCTGCCGACCCATGCATCCCACAGACTCTAAACGACCCCTGGGCCTCAGGGAGTTACCAAAGAGGCAGAGGTCCGCCAGGCGGGCCAAGCCCGATTCATATGTAGAACCCTCTGACGAGGAATCAGATGATGGATCGGGCGAGACTTCGGTCTCCGAGTCTGATTCCCAAGATGAGGATGCTGGGCCCTCGGCGTTCACCACCAACGCCGACCCTGAACCACAGGGTGAGGTACTCCTAGATGCCCTAGGTGAACCATTTTTCCACCCAGACGCGATATCCCATCCTCGCTCTGGTGACTGGACCCCGTTGCCTCATGTATCCCAGTATGTGGAGTTCTGGGCTCGTAGGGCCATTGAAAGGACTAACCGTAACAAATTACGGGCGGAATGTCCCAGACCTTTTATACCTAAGAAAGTGGTCGCTACCCCCGAAGTAGACCCTATCCTAGCCAAATATCTGGGTAAGTCGGGAAAATTCCCGAAAAAAGGAGTAGAACGGTCTTTAAAGACCATCCAGGATCGTATCTTAGACCTATTAGGCCCACTCACAAAGATCCTGAACCTTTCAGAACAGGCCGCTGCAGCAGATCAACCCGTGGATCTGACCCAACTCCGGGGGTGGGCCCAAAGGGCCATATGTCTGGTCGGCAGCGCCAATACAGCGTGCTCTACTGAGCGCAGGCGCTCTATCCTGATGCGGCTTGACCCGCAATTGACCCACCTAGCCGAAACTGAACCAGGACCCTCGGCAGAGGGTATGCTTTTTGGGGATAACCTGGTAAAAGACATTAACAAATTTGTTGGGCTTTTCAATAGTCTGGACAAGGCCCAAACTTCTCTAAAGAAATCAGGGGCCAACAAGGTTTTCCCCCGGGCCGGCAGAAATAGGGGCCGTTCTGCCGGCCGGACCCCTTCATACAGGCCGTATTCCAGGGCAACGGCTCCACCGCTGTATCCCCAGGCTCCACCCTCCTATACCATGCCAGTGGCTCAACCGGCGCCATTCTTCCCGCCCAGGGGCAGACCGTGGCGCGGCCGTGGAGGCAGAGGATATCCCCGATCTCGCCCTCCTACCGGTAAGTGTTCCACCCATTCCACTATCACACATTCCTGTTGGGGGCCGTCTTCAGTATTTTATCCACGCCTGGTCTGCGATTACGGCAGACCCGTGGATTCTCACGACTATAACGGGTTGCCATATAGATCTTCTCACCCCTCCGGAATTGGGCATACTACCCCTTCCCATCCGGTTTTCACTTCAAAACACTACCCTCATAGACAAAGAATTGCAAGACCTTCTGTCCAAGCGAGCGGTTGTAGAGGTCAACCCGTCATCCCCGGGGTTTGTCAGCAACCTTTTCCTCGTCAAGAAAAAAGGAGGCGGATTCCGCCCCGTGATAAACCTTCGGGATCTCAACCAACATGTCGCCTATCGACATTTCAAAATGGAGGGCATACATTGCCTTCGGGACCTTCTTCAAACGGGAGACTGGCTGGTGAAGGTGGACTTAAAAGACGCCTATCTCACCGTCCCCATGGACACGGCTTCCCAACAACTACTCCGTTTCATCTGGAGAGATCGGATGTGGCAATTTTCTTGCCTTCCTTTCGGTCTCTCGTCTGCCCCCTGGTGTTTCACCAAACTATTGAAACCGGTGGTGGCTTCCCTGAGGAGCAGAGGGGTTCGTCTGATCATTTATCTGGACGACATCCTCATCATGGCTCGCTCAAAGCACCAAGCCTCTCTCCACTTGGGGTGGACGCTTTCTCTCCTACAAGGCCTAGGATTTCTAATCAACCACGAGAAATCAGTCCTCGCCCCTGTACAGGAGCTGGAGTTCTTGGGTTTCTTGGTGGACACCAATCAAGCTGTATTGCGCTTGCCCAAAGCAAAGTTGGCTCTCATTCGCAAAGAGATCAGGGCAGTTTTGCGCAAAGGCTTTTTGTCGTTGCGAACCCTAGCTCGCTTGGTGGGTCTCTTGGCGGCCTCCATTCAGGCCATATTTCCGGCCCCTCTTCACTACAGGGCCCTCCAGAGACTCAAAATCCTTCATCTTCGGCAAGGCCTCAAGTACGCAGACGAGATACCCCTCGATGCGGAGGCCACGGCAGAATTGCGGTGGTGGCTACGTCATGCCGTCGAATGGAATGGCAAGACGATCTTCAATTCCAGTCCGGACTTCATTCTAGAGTCGGATGCGAGCCGCCTAGGCTGGGGCGCTCGTTTTGGAGACGCCACTACAGGAGGGACCTGGTCCTCAGAGGAAACCCTCCTCCACATCAATGCATTAGAACTTCTGGCGGCATCATTTGCCGTCAAGAGCTTCCTGTCGGAGGTCTCCAATTGCTGCGTATTATTACGCATGGACAATGTTGCGGCGGTGCAATATGTCAACCGCCTGGGGGGCACCAGATCCAAGATCCTTGCCGACATCGCGAAGGGTTTTTGGAACTTCTGTCTCTCCCGCAACATCGTACCGTTGGCAGAATATATTCCAGGGGTTTCCAATGCGGTAGCCGATTGGAATTCTCGCTATCTCCTGGACTCCAGCGATTGGCGTCTGGATCGTTCCATCTTCCTTCAGCTGAATCTCCTTTGGGGTCCGTTGAGCATAGATCTCTTTGCCTCACGACTCAATCATCATCTTCCTCGATTCTTCAGCTGGCGACCAGACCCGGAGGCAGTCGCGGTCGACACCTTTCGCCAAATATGGCCGGAGGGAACGCACTATGCGTTTCCCCCGTTCTCCATGATCCCCAAAGTTCTTCTACATCTAACGAACCAGAGGGCGAACATTGTGTTGATCACCCCATGGTGGCCGACACAACCCTGGTTTCCCCTCCTTCTGGGGATGACCTTGGATTATCCCAGGTTACTGCCGAGTTTCCCGCAAATTCTCTCCAACCCAACCGGGTGTATCCACCCTCTAGTAGCGGAGGGCAACCTGACTCTCCTAGCGTGGTTGGTTTCAGGGTGCCGGACACAGACGGCGACCTTTCTCAATCAGCTAGGGACCTACTCGCCCTGGCCTGGGCCCCCGGGACTCGATCGGCATATCGATCAGCCTGGAGACTTTGGGTGCGTTGGTGTGATCAACGACAGGTTGATCCCATACAAGCGCCTATATCCATAATAGTAAATTACCTGGCGGATTCTTTTGAATCCGGTAAATCATTCAGCTCCATCAACGTGTACCGGTCGGCAATTTCCGCTTATCACTACCCGGTGGACTCATTGCCGGTTGGCAAACACCCATTGGTGTGTAGGTTGTTGCGCGGTATAAGATTTAAGCGTCCTCCTCGTCCAAAATATCAATCCACTTGGGATGTTTCCCGATTGCTGGACATGTTCTCCGGCTGGGAGGACAATGAGGCGCTTTCTTTGCGCCTGTTGTCCTACAAACTAACGGTCCTATTGTGCCTGGTCTCCATTAAGAGAGTCTCGGATGTTAGAGCCCTGGACATCTCTAGGCGTCAATTCTCGCCTCGAGGTGTAAACTTCTCGGTGGTACGCAGGACCAAAACGAGTTTGCATTCAGTTTTCTACCCTTATTTTCCAGCACATCCTCGCCTCTGTGTTGTTCGTTGCCTTCAAACTTACGAGTCGCTCACTGCTGAGCTGCGCTCTCCTGACTTTTCTCAACTCCTTGTCTCTTATGTCAAGCCTCACCATCCGGTCACCTCCGCAACCCTGGCGCGGTGGGTCCGATCCGCCATGGAAATGGCGGGCATAGACGTGTCCCTTTTTGGAGCACACTCATCCAGGGGCGCTATGGCCACTAAAGTGGTCACGACGGGTGGCTCCCTTGCTGATCTCTTAATGGCGGCTGACTGGTCTTCTGAATCTACCTTTCGTCATTTCTACTTCAGACCGGAGGAACATGTCTCCATGTCGGTTTTGTGATGTTTTGCTTATGTTCGTATGTATTTTATCTGGTTGCTGGCTTTGAACCTGCATAAGATATGAGCCTCCTGTCTGATATATAAATCTAGATTTTCCTAGCTTGTGACGGAAAATATTAGTTATATGAAGACAGGAGGCGAGTATCTTCCCTCCCAACCCAACCCTGTGACGGATGTCTTTGTCTCTCCTCAGGTTACTGAAAATCGACGACGTGTCCACGTTGGTGATTGACCTGTTCGTGCAGCTCTTCAGTTTTCTTCATCCCCTGTTGGGATGACGTCCCTCCGTTACAATCCCCGTTGGGATAGAATTGTTGGTGAGGTTCCAGACTTGGAGTCGGGAAGTGCGGGCCGGCTGGCCGAAAGCTCCAGTGGCGGTACGGTGTTCCGGATGGCTATCGTGTTCCAGTGTTGCTGAGTTCATCGCATCAAGAAAGAGGAGGATCATCCCGAGGCAGTCCATTATATAGGGGCCACCAGCCTAGGTGTGGCTTACAGCATTGCTAGGACTGCTGGGAGTTGTAGTTTTTGTTTGAATTTTATTAAAAAGAAGTTATAAAAATTCTGCTATGGGCATTAATAAAGAAAGATTAATGCATAAGATACTCGCCTCCTGTCTTCATATAACTAATATTTTCCGTCACAAGCTAGGAAAATCTAGATTTATACATGGATGCATATGCTAGCACAATGTGAACCTAGCCTCAGTATAGATACTTTGATGAGAGAAATATTTATGGAAATGTTATCTGAATTAATTTGTAAACAATGTTCACGAGTACAAAATGTATTTGCCAAAATACTAATAATCCACATTCATCACAAATTAACTCCTTCTGATCACTGAAATTAATGAGCAGTGTTTATTTGTGTAAACAAGTCTATCTATATATAATGTTTTTATTTGAACAATTACAGAACAGTACATTATTTATGGAAAAATACGTTACTTACCAGTAAATTTTATTGTCAAATGTTATGGCAATAACTGCTCCAACACTAACAGCATATGCAACACAATCACGAAATAATGGCCAACAAGTCAACTTGTTTATCTGTGCAAGAGAAAAAGAAAAGGCAATTTCTTTTATATAAGAATTCTATACTCAGCCACTTAATCCATGTGTCTTGTCTAAAAAGAGCACAAGTGCCGACATGTGGACTAGATTTCAGATTGTGCTAAAGCAGCTAAACTAAAAGAAATAGTAACTATGGGGGAGATTTAGCAAAAGCTGTCTAAAGAAACATTGCTGAGTTACCCATAGCAACCAATCAGGTCACTTCTATTTTTGAAAAGGCCTCTGTAAAATGAAAGAAGCGATCTGATTGGTTGCTATGGGCAACTCAGTAACTTTTCCTCTGGACAGGTTTTGATAAATCCCCCCTATGAGTTTTTATACAGTGTTGCAAGTGTGCCATTGGCTGTTTATCACCCATACAACATATCCTGGATGAATTGTGCGTTCTATTAGCTTGCAACAGGACTAATAATAGAATACATTAAGTCAACTTAAAGGAGTACTGTGGTGCAGTAAAACCTGTCCCCTATTTAAAAGGATAAGGGATAAGTTTTACATTGGGGGGCAGTCTTTATGGTCAGACCACTGGGAACTCCTGTGATCTCCTGCACGGCACACTGGCTCTACCCAGGAAGGGAACGTATCAACCCCTGCACGAAGCAGCGACCAACGCGCCCCCTCCATATATCTAAGCATTCTGGGTATCTCCAGCTCTCAAATAGAGATACATGGAGGGGATGTGTAAGCCGCCACTTCGAAAGGAGGTCGACACGCTACCTTCCTGGGGAGAGCTGGGGTGCGGTGCAGGAGATCGGGGGGACAAAGACAGGTGAGTACAGTGCTGTCTGACCACCTCTCCATTTAACCAGGGGTACACAAGACCTGGGGATAAATGATGAGTTTCCTTCTGTGAAAACCCCCTTTAAATAACAAGTTCCCACCCAAATGTATTTATGCTGTAAATTAGTATCTGTACAGACAGAGTGTCTGTGTATATATTTAGACCATAATTGGTTCCTGCCCGTTACACAGCTAATGGGATTTATTTTTTATTTACATTAAACTAACTTCATGTAGGGCAAAACTAGATGGTCACAGTCAAATTTATTGAAAAGAATTATTGATCCACAGATACAGATCATACAGACATGTAAATGGTGCCCGTAACTGGCTTTGGGCCCATACTGTTCCCCTGTGCATGTGTATATACAAAACATGCCACATTACACAGGTATTCACACCTTCTTGACCAAAGCACCATGGCAGCACACAGAGACCCTAATGAATGAATCTGAAGTAGCCCTGTATGCTCTTTGTAAGATGCGGTATGAGATCCATGCAGGCAGGTTGGTGTGAGCCTGTTTAACCCCCTAAAAACAACACCACATTTTCATTAAAGGGGTACTCCGTTGGAAAACTTTTTTTTTTTTAAATCAACTAGTGCCGGAAAATTAAACAGATTTGTAAATTACTTTTATTTAAAAATCTTAATCATTCCAGTACTTATCAGCTGTTGTAAAATACGGAGGGAATTCTTTTCTTTTAGAATTTTTTTCTTTCTGACCACAGTGCTGACAACTCTGTCCATGTCAGGAACTGTCCAGAGCAGGAGAGGTTTGCTATGGAAAATTGTTCCTGCTCTGGACAGTTCCTGACATGGACAGAGGTGTCAGTAGAGAGCACTGTGGACAGGCAGAAAAGACATTCAAAAAGAAAAGAACTTTCTCTTTATTATACAGCAGCTGATACGTACTGAAAGGATTAAGATTTTTTTATAGAAGTAATTTACAAATCTGTTTAACTTTCTGGGACCAGTTGATTAAAAAAAATATATATATATATATATTATAATAATAATAATAATAATAATAATAATAATAATGTTTTCCACTGGAGTACCCCTTTAAGGACCAGAAGAATTTTATTGATCGATTGCCTATGTTTTTCATAACTTTGGTGGAACAAAAGCTATATATCATTTATTTTATTTTATTTTTTTACTACAGCTATATTGTTAAAATTACTTCATTTTTTTTATTGCAGCCTATCTTTAGCTTCAGTAGAATCGCAGTAAAAAATGTGTCAATAAGAATTATATAAATTGTAGAATTATATAAGTGTAAACTGTTCCAAAACTCTGCCAGCTAAATAACCTATGAGCTCTAGTTCAGAAACTGCTACAATTTACTGTTTATTGTCAATTTTAAAACCTGACTTTGCTCACACACACACACAAATATTATATATATATATATATATATATATATATATATACATACATACACACACATATTATATATATATATATATATATATATATATATATACATATATATACACACACACACACACACACAAAATAACCCAGAAGAATTGTGTTATCACTAATTCATTACATTTGTTATGTTTATATTTGTCCTGACTCCTGATATACAATTTGTGTATTTTTTCAGCATGAAATATTCTCTAAAATATACAAAATGTATGAAGTACTATACCGCAGATGTAAGTAGGCAACATGCAGCACATATCCCAAGGAGATTATATACAGCTGAGCCAACAATAGTGCTCACTCCAATATCTCCCTTGGTGACAAACACACCTGCAAAACAGAGTAAAAACAATATTTAATGCTGATTACACATAATGTATGTAGGAGATATATATATATTATATTACATACACACACATACACACATAACAACTGCATATGCTACATAAAAAAAAAATAATATAAAAAAAATGTAAACAAAACTTTGCTGGTCTAAGAACTGAAAGCTCAGCCTTTTCCCATGCATGGTAGACAGAAGTATGCCTATGCTTTTGGCTTGGGGCGCATGCCGCCAAAGAGATCTATCCACTGGGCTACATCAACGCCCTTCCAATACAGGCACTAGCTGGCAAATAGGGGGGGGGGGGGGGGGGGGGGAACCTACCTGGCTAGCTTCCTGGCAACCTGCCTACATATTTACCTACACCCCTACCTACCAATATAGTTACTTACCTATCTATCTATGTACCTACCTATCTACCTGACTTCTTGCCCACCTTCCTGGCTACCTACCTAGCGATTTACCTACCTTCCTGGCTACCTACTTAGCTTCCTATTTACCTACCTGCCTGACTACTTACCTATTGATTCTACCTACATGGGGTACTATCAGCCTTCTGTGGGGAATAGATCTACTTAAGGACGCAGCCCTTTTTCACCTTAAGGACTGAGCCCTTTTTCGCAATTGTGACCACTGTCGCTTTACGAATTAATAACGCGAAAACGCTTTTACCGAACATTCTGATTCTGAGACAGTTTTTTCGTGACATATTCTACTTTATTTTGATGGTAAATTTTCGGCGTTACTTGCATCCTTTTTTGGTGAAGAATCCCAAAATATCATGAAAATTTAGAAAATGTTGCATTTTTCTAACTTTGAAGTTCTCTACTTGTAAGGAAAATGGATATTCCCAATAAATGTTATTTTTATTCACAAATACAATATGTCCACTTTATGTTGGCATCATAAAATGGACATATTTTTGCTTTTTGAAAAAATTAGAGGGCATCAAAGTAGAGCAGCAATTTTCAAAAATGTCATGAAAATTGCTAAATCTGAAGGGACAGATGTTACAGAACTACAACTCCCAGCATACCTTGGCAGTCCAGGCATAGTCAAATAAAAAAAAATAAAAAAGTCCTGGTATACCCCTTTAACTGTAGGTGTGTCATTAAGACGCTCTTATAGTTAAAGCTATCCTTATACGGCAGCACTTTGGATGGCCCACTGGGTAAATACCCGCTGTGCCTGATAATCAGTCTGCATCTGGCTCTAGATGTTGCATCTGGATCTAGTGCTGATCGCAGCAAAAGAAAGATCACACTGCAACCCATAAGTGTACTTTTGCCTCACATCCTCTTGATGACACGGTGAAACATGTTGGGGGGTTAAGTTTTAAATCAGTTTATTCCTGCACTTCTATTTTATGAAGAATAACATAATAAAAGGTTATGTATTAGGGGTGTGCACTTTTCTTTACAGGGGCTTTGTGTTATAAGTTTTTCCAAAAAAAAGGCAGCGACCGTGGCCAGACTGTTGCAAGCAATCCTTCAGAGATGCAGGGCCTCCACATCACCCCGTTTTGGTTGTGTTACAACATTTCACTCATTATTTACAACACATCTGAATTAATCAATTTTCTAGTGACAATAGGGAGATAATGAATTTGATGAATGTGTAAAAACTTTATTACCTACCACGTAAGAAATGTGTATCCCTATAGTAAGTTTAAAATTATCAGGCTCTATACCTTATCTATCCTCACTTCACACTGTGCAGTCAGCTTTACGACTAAGGATACTAGAGCTGAGACCCAGCGGCAGACAGCCTGTGCAGTCGGTTCAGTTGCACAGGGGCCCAGCGTGTGAGAGGGCCCGCTGCCCTTTCAAAGGGTGGCGCCCGCCCCTTACACGACGCACATGTGAGCAGCGGCGCTGTGGCGCCACTGCTCACTGTTCTAAAGCAGCTGCGGCGCAAGTGACGTCCCTCCGCAGACCCGTGCAGGAGGACGTCAGTGACATCACTCGTCAGGCCGCCACCAGAGAGGAGAAGTGCTGTGCAGGCCAGGTAAGTGTATCTATGTGTCTGTGTGTGTCTTTGTGTGTGTGCGCGCATCTGTGTGTTGGGGGGGGGGGGGCATACTACCTAATGTGATGAAACTGCGACCTAATGTGGGGAATCTATGCTACCTAATGTGAGGATATTGCTACCTAATGTGTGGAATCTATGCTACCTAATATGGGGAAACTATACTAACTAATGTGGGAAAACTATGCTACCTATTGTGGGGAAACTATGCTACCTAATTTGGGGAAACTAGGTTACCTAATATGGGGAAACTATGTTACCTAATGTGGGGGGCCTGAATGAGCTGCGGCTTATGGGGGCTTTAATAAATAATTAACAACTCATACAAGGAGGGGGTTTCTACTGAGCAAATGATCTGGGTGGGGGCCCCCCTGAACAATTGCCGTATGGGGGAGGGGGGGTGGTAGGTGGGCCCAGGCACATTCTTTGCACAGGGGGCCTCTGCTGTCTGTGTCCGCCCCTGCTGAGACCCACTGATAAATGACATATACCACCAATGTGGTTCTAAACGATCAGTAAGGAGCTCAGCCTAGTGTAAGAATAAGTATATGTCTGTACTCATATCAGTGAGTCTCATAAATCAGATAGTGTCCACTTTAAAGTCACTAGGGCCTCAATTGTGATGCATATGACAGGGTTACAAATTACACACAGAGCCATATATAGTCAGTGATCCAATAGTAATAACAGATGGTAGATAAAAGATTTACTGATTGTTATCGGCCATGTGAGGCAAGCCCAATGCCTTGACCCTATGGTTGGCTCCTAAGCTGTATAGCAGAAATAACACTAACTCCGGTACACAACTGTGTTTGTATTTGGAAGTTATGGAAATCTCTATTAGTAGCTGTGTGAATGGCACCTACTGGTAAGAGACTGCAATATCCTAGAGTGACCAGGAGTAGAGCACTATGGTACAGTGTTTTCAAATTATGCACACCATGCAGATTGTAGTGCAACACAAACTGGTAAGCAGATAGGCATCAATAGAATAACACATATCAGTAGAGTAACATGTTCACTTTCAGGAAAGGACACATATAGTAAGACTCATTACTTGCTAGAAGGTGTCAGTACGACGAGATAGAGCATGCATCAAAAACCACACGCAGCCACCAAATGTTATGCCAGATCCATGCCTTTTTCAAGGGTGACTTGCAGACACTTTTTTTTTTCTTTTCTAAAAGGGAGGAGTTAGGGTTCCCCCCCCCCCCCCCATGGTTTTATTTAATATTCAAACATTTTAAAAACATTACAAACTTTTGAAAAATCAAGGCATAAAACTGTGGAAAAAAGGCAAAATTCAAGCATCTCAGGTTTTGTAAATTGACATTTTGGTAACATTCCACATTCTTATGTTATACCACATACCTAGAAATACTGTGACAAATTCAGGTGCAGAACTCCCTATTGCCATGAAGGTAGCTCCTGCAACATCCTGGGATAGGCCAAGACCTTGTACAGAGAAAACATAGAATGCAATAAAATTCTATAACAATATATTAAAGAGTACCTCTCATTAACTTGTTAAATCTTATAATCCTCCCAGTTCACTGCCCTCATCATGATAACACCCCCCCCTGCCTTTATTTTTATTATTTGTTAGCTTTTTACCTTAATATTGCTCTGTATTTTCTGCGCAGGTTCAGATTCACAGACTGAGAAGGGGAGTTACCCAGCAGGTGTGACATCATCTGAAGCCATACAGGGGGGAACTTCCTCCCTTACTCTGCTACCAACTGCCAGTTTTGTGTGAGAGGAGCTATGATTGGATAAAGCTGCACCCCCCCCCCCTCAGAACTCTAGGCTGCATTTCCTGTGTTTGGACTTCTGCCAGGCCAGCAGGAGTCCAAAGTCTGTTAAAAGTAGGGAGACACCTAGTGGCAGCTTTTTAAAAACACAAATACAACATAGAAAACTTAATTTTTTTTAAACAAAGTACATTAGAAAGATTTTTAAATTTACCATAAGGAGTAAACCATTATTGCTGGAGTCTCCTGGAAGGTAATTTAATGGTGTTGATTCATCCATGGATATATTACGATTTCAATCAGATATCAGAATTATCTGACTCAAATTACAGCAAGAGGCTTCTGCTGTTATATAGGTGCAAGATATCTGATATATATAGTAACATTTAAATTATTGTCCAGTAAGGACATTCTGCTTTCAGACCAGTAGATTACAGTAGATCGGTTACTTGCTATGGCTAAGCATTCCCAGCACTTACGTTCACTGATGACTTCTAGGGAAGGAATGAAATACTCATCGCAGACAATGGCCACAGCTAGAAACATGTACATAATGACTAAGAAATGAATGATGATTCCGCCATCTTTTCTCTCCTGCTCTGTAAACAGTCCTTTGGGAAACTCGGATGATGGTGAAAAGATGCAAAGAGTATCATTCTCTGAAAAGAAAAAGAATGACTTAATTAGGAATATTGCACATACAATATTTGGCATGTGTAACGGTCACCTCTGTATGGGGTATGGAAGATGCAGGCATCTACAGTTAGGGCATATGAAAATCTACAAGACAGTACCGGTGTTTATTTAGCCTGTGGCTTTGCATACTAATACTGATACACAGCTGTTTTGTACACAACAGCCGAACAGTTGGAGAGTCCCGCAGACTCTTTCAGCGGCACTCTGCTGCAACTCAGCTGGCCTCTCTGACTCTTTGGCCAAATTACAAGACAGCAGCAATATGAGTATACAAGACTCAGGTATAGGAAACACAGGTACTGTCTGTTACATTGCATTATGGCCTAAGTATTGGTGCCGGCACCTCAGTACCTCATAGAGGTGACAGTGGCACTTTAACCTTCAAGGCCGGAAGAAGCGCATACATGTGCGCGAAACCGCCGGCAGTCGCCTCTGAGCGCCCCACACATCCGCCAGCCCCAGTTCCGGAGGAGCCGCCCGAGATGGGAGCTGTGTGAACAGAACTGAAGCGGCGAGTGCAGGAAACCTGTTTTGTGTCTTTCTTGGTTATTACATTAATTTTCTGCATATTTGTCCTAGCACCACCACAACTGAAGTTTCTGGTCACTGCCCGAATATCGCCATTGTCCATCTCGAGGTGCTGCATTGACAAGGTATCGGTGCCACTTGTGTATTTCTTTTTTGGATATATTTGCACTTTAACCTTAGCTCGCACATGCATCAGCTGCAGCAGCAATGCCTCCATGTGTGGTCCTCAATAGGAGGGGCAATCACAGTTAGACAAATATTTAGTAACATAGATCATAGGTTGAAAAAAAGACCAGAATCCATTAAGTTCAATCTATAACCCTAATGAGTCCCTACTGAGTGGATCCAGAGAAAGGCAAAAAACCTCATACTTGAGGTAAAAATTCCTTCCAAACTCCAAATATGGCAGTCAAAATAAATCCCTGGATCAACGTTCTGTTCCTATAAATCTAGAATCCATAACCTGTAATGCTATTACTCTCAGAAAATGCATCCAGATCCCTTTTGAACTCTTTTACAGAGTTCACCATGACCACCTCCTCTGGCAGAGATTTCCATAGTCTCACTTTCTTTCTCATTCTTTCCTCTAAACGTAGAGGATGCCGCTTTGTTATAGATACAGTCCTGGGTATAAATAGGTCATGTAAGAGATCTCTGTACTGTCCCCTGATATATTTATACATAGTTATTAGGTCTCCCTTAAGCCTTCTTTTTTTCTAAACTAAATAACCCTAACGGTAGGTTCACACCACGTTTTTGCAATACAGTTTTTTTTATCAGGTTTTTGACTATAAAATGGATTCCTTAAAACCTGACTAAACTGTATTAAAACGTGTGTACAAAGTTTTATCTGTATGCGGTTGAAAACTGATGTCCAGTTGCATCCGTTTTTTAAGAAAAAAATGTATACCCATAGTTACATGCTTTATTATTTTTATTCAAAATAAATAAATAAAAATAAGCCATTCAGGAAACAACATAGGGGGTGGGTCACACAACCCTATGCACTGTTTTGTGTTAGGTACCTGTGCTGCTGCTGCTGCTGCTGCTGCTACTGCTGCTACTGCTACTACTACTACAAAAAAAAAAAAAAAAGGGGGGGGGGGGGCTGTCCCTACCACTATCTTAAAATGGGGTTGCCACTACTACTACTTCCCTAAAAAGGGACTGCCGCCACTACTACCTAAAAGGGGGCTGCCACTACTACTACTACCTTAAAAGGGGCTGCCACTACTACCTACCGATGGATGGAGTTTGGAGGATTACACAGCAAGGTGTTAGTAACAGAAGAATGGAACCTGTATTGCAAACAACTAGGCAGCCATAGGTTGCATTCACACTACGTAATTCCACGCAGTGAAGTTTAATATCAGTGTGAATGGGTCTTCCAGGAGACTCGTTCACACTGAGCATTTTCATGGGCGGACGATTCTGCCCCTGAAATTGTTCTGTGCAAAGAAGGAACATGTTCCTTCTTTGCATTGAAGTCCACAAGTTATGCATATCTGTCAATGGTGTCAGTTCAGGGTTGCATGGTCCTACCGCCGGCGGCAGCTGCCAGACTGAATCTCCGCTCGCTGAGCAAAAATAATGTATGCAGAGGCACAGCAGACATTTCACAGAGCTAGAACAAGAAAATCTGAGTAACAGAATTACTTAGCCAATGAAAGAGGAATGTGCCCAACTGTGTCGCGATGACATGAAGTCCTAGAAGGCAACAAGTCCAAGCCCACATAACACTAGTATCCCAACTATGCAAAGACTATGCAAAGGGGGGAAAGTGCTCATCTGGGAAGCAAGGAGAGATGTTCTGTATATTAGAAGAGAGTGACCAGCATTGCCCCATTACTCCACCCATGGAAGTGGAATATTTATGACTTTTCAGTCCCCTCACACATGCCGCATGACAATGTTGGGTGCACCTGACAATAGACCCAACGAGCAGAACACTAGTAAGGTGTCCATCTGCATAGTGATATCTGGTGCCTCATGTAGCAGGAAGAGACAACTGCGTAATAGAATGACCTCTCTTGTGTGGGGGTAATGGGTCCATCTGTGTAGCAATATCAGGTGCCACACAATCAGGAAAGACAACTGCAGAACACTGGTTACTTCACCTGTGAAAGGGGGTAATATGTTCAGCTGCTAAACATTAGTTATTCTACCTGTGGAAGGGGTAAAACTGTTCATCTAGGATTTGCACGTAGGACCAATGGTGTGCTAGGAGGGAAAAAAACGGACTGAGAGTGAACACACCTCACGGGCCAAGGCCCAACAAGGCCAGAAGTTTAAATTAGTGAGCACAGCCGGAAAAAGTCAACCAGTGATCCCTCCCATAGCTAAGATAGACAGACAGGCGGCTTAGTGCTGCAATTCTGTGGTTGTACAGAGAGAAGTCATTTACTGTATAGAAATCCTTCCTGTTGGCCTTCTCACTACCCCGTCCACAGGGCCTGCAGCCGCACCAAACCCCAGGCTCCTCTTATGAAGCACAAGAAAGTGAAAAGGCTACGCCAGGATAGAGGCCGCCCAGAACCAACAGGAAAGAATTGTGAAGTCTTTGATGCCAAGTTGTGATAGTCTGGGGGTGTAGGGTATATGGGGTGTAGCTGTGCGGTAATTAAAGGGTGTCTGATTAACCCTTTCTATTTGTGACGCCAGGGTGAGGGCTCCTCTGCAATGCTTGTCCTACCGCCACCCTTCCTAAGAGCGATAGGGAGGTATAGAATAATTGAATGTCCACAACCGGAGAGTTTGCTGAAAACAGTCGGAACTTTTACAAAAGATTTTATGCAAGCTTCATAACCAGAACAGTCTCTAAAAGTCTCTTAGAGATTGACAGTGGTTGGGACCTTAAGCGTTTTAGAGTCCATAGACTGATATGCGCTGTTCCGCTGGATTTAGGGGATGTAGTTGAGGTCCAGCAGTCACATTAGCTTTAGCGGGGATTTAGTTTAGGACTCACGGTTTGATTGAGGCGGAGGCCGGCAGGCTTCAGGCCTAGAGTGTCTTTGCAAGTTGCGCAGATCCGTCCTGCTAGTCCGGCATCCACGAGAGCAGCAACCCAAGAGAGTGATCATTGGCTACAGCGCCCTTATATGGGCAGGGGCTGGCCTTAAGCTCATTGGTACTGTACTTCTGTCAATCATCTTTACAAAGGGTTATGGGTAAACATGTAACCCAAGGACCTCCAAAAGGTCCTCCAACATACCATAGAGGAATGAACATAGTCACATGACCGACGGTCCTGCGACGCTACAAAGGTAAGTAGACTAATATGCATTATATTAAATATATACTGTCACGATTCGGCTGGCTGGAGGTGGATCCTCTGTGCCAGAGAGGGATTGGCGTGGACCGTGTTGGTGGACCGGTTCTAAGTTGCTATTGGTATTCACCAGAGCCCACCGCAAAGCGGGATGGTCTTGCAGCGGCGGTAGCAACCAGGTCGTATCCACCAGCAACGGCTCAACCTCTCTGACTGCTGAAGATAGGCGCGGTACAAGGGAGTAGACAATAGCAAGGTCGGACGTAGCAGAAGGTCAGGGCAGGCAGCAAGGATCGTAGTCAGGGGCAACGGCAGGAGGTCTGGAACACAGGCTAGGAACACACAAGGGAACGCTTTCACTGGCACAATGGCAACAAGATCCGGCAAGGGAGTGCAGGGGAAGTGAGGTATAAGTAGGGAGTGCACAGGTGATAACACTGATTAGGCCTGCTGCGCCAATCAGTGGCGCAGTGGCCATTTAAATTGCAGAGACCCGGCGCACGCGCGCCCTAAGGAGCGGGGCCGCGCGTGCCGGGACAAGACAGACTGGGAACGGGTCAGGTACGGGAGCCGGGACGCGCATCGCGAGCGGGCGCCTCCCGCGTCGCGAATCGCATCCCGGCTAGGAGAGATATTGCAGCGCACCCGGTCAGCAGGTCTGACCGGGGCGCTGCGAATGAGAGGATGCTGCGAGCGCTCCGGGGAGGAGCGGGGACCCGGAGCGCTCGGCGTAACATATACATTATTTAATATGTACACATAATTATTATAAAATTAGAGAAAGAGGAGGCGACTAGGGGATGTCCCACCTGGGGGACCCTACCTGAACGTAGTAACTCTGACTTTGGGGACCACCAAACAAGGTACGGTATCCAATACGGTAACGGGACACCACAAAGTCATAAGAAGAAAGTGTGACACTTATGGATTTCATCAATTGTAAAATGGAAATACATAAGAGTTATTTCTGTGACAAGTACAAGAGATAAGATACAATCAATAGTTGTTATTTGTGTCTAACACTCCAAAGGGACGCCACTTACTGTTCTATAAGCACACCTTCCCTCTACCACCCGCGGGGCCAGCTTGGAAACTAGAGACGAACAGAGAAGTTATAAATCCAGTAAGTGTCAAATAACTAGTGTGCTTACTAGGGGTAAAATTTCATTTTGAGTGGGTACCCATTTTTTCGCCAGGGCCTCCTGGCCAGGAAGTTTTATGGCTTACTGTTCAGTGAGTAGTTAGGTTTTTTTTTCTTTTCTTTATCTGTTGGATGTAAATGATCTGTTTTGCATCTGTTATTTTTAGTATGCACTGTGACTATTGTTTGTTCATAAGTTTTAAGGGTTACTGAATTGCAGGTTCGGTTTGAACTTATTCGCTTCCAACCAAACCTTTTAAATAAGGTTTTGCAGTCGCAGCAAACCAAAATTTCAAAAGTTCGCTCAACTCTAGTCACTATTGTTTGGGCCACTTTCCAAATGTGTATTGTTTAAAGGGGTTTATTAAAACTTTTTTTTTATATATCAACTGTCAACTGGCTCCAGAAAGTTAAACAGATTTGTAAATTACTTCTATTAAAAAATCTTAATCCTTTCAGTACTTAGGAGCTTCTGAAGTTGAGTTGTTCTTTTCTGTCTAACTGCTCTCTGATGGCATGTGTCTCGGGAACTGCCCAGTTTAGAAGAGATTTTCTCTGGGGATTTTCTTCTAAACTGTGCGGTTCCCGAGACACGTGTCATCAGAGAGCACTTAGACAGAAAACAGCAACTCAACTTCAGAAGCTCATAAGTACTGAAAAGATTAAGATTTTTTAATAGAAGTAATTTACAAATCTGTTTAACTTTCTGGAGCCAGTTGATTTTATATATATATAAGTTTTTTCCTGGATAACCCCTTTAACCAGCAGGTCTTCACTGGGAAGTCTGGGACTCAAAACATTTGGAAAGTCACAAGATGTTCGTGCTATTACAGTTAATGGGCCCACTGCGGTACACCACACAAAAAGACGGAGTCTCCTGATATGTTATAGTCACATGTGATAAGATGACATTGGTTAAGAGTTCCAGTATGAAAGAATCCTACAGAGCACCTAAACCCCTTTGGCAATTTCTCAGAGACACTGAAAATCTGACAAAGGGTGCATTCTGTGGGACGAAAGGTTGGAGGCCAGATCTCTAAAACAACTAGTACAGATGTGGTCACATGGCATGAAACCAGAGAACAAGGCTACAAGACTCCTCCGAAAAGGAAGAGGCAGATCATCCTCAGAACTAAGAAGTATGTAGACATTATTGTTATCTGTTTGAGCTATGGTGTTTGAGCATATTTGGCATTACTTTCTCCCTCAAATCTAGAGTGTATGTAGATGGGTCCTAAATACAGTGGTCCCTCAAGTTACAATATGAATTGGTTCTTGGTCGACCATTGTATGTTGAGACCAGAACTCTATGGAAACCTGGTAATTGGTTCTGAAGCCACCAAAATGTCATCTAAAAATAGGAAAAAGTGAGAATTAAAGAAAAATAAGTAAATAACTAATATAGATAAAGCAAATCCTTACATATAAAAGTAATAAAGATCTGCTGGGAGCTGTAAATCACTGTCTATGTCAGTGTTTCCCAAGCAGGGAGCCTCCAGCTGTTGCAAAACTACAACTCCCAGCATGCCCGGACAGCCAAAGGCTGTCCGGGCATGCTGGGAGTTGTAGTTTTGCAACAGCTGGGGGCACCCTGCTTGGGAAACACTGGTCTATGTAGAGGACAGGAGCTTCTTCACGGTCCTGTACAGCACACAATGTCCTAAAAAAGTAACATGGAGTCGCCGTTATCTGTTGTCCAAAGGAGCAGGTAACCCTGGTACAGGTAAAGAGTACAGAATATGTAATACCTCCCTGTACTGTAGGGGACGCTACCAGACATCAGTCAGTGCATACGCTTCAGTAATACAGGTGTTTTACCAGTGAATGCCCATTCTAATTGGTCAGTTCTTCCATCATTGACGCGTTTCACAGATCTAGACTGTCTGTAGTATTGTATGTTGAGTCTGGTTTCAACTTACAATGGTCCAGAAAAGACCAGCGTATGTTAAAACTATTGTATGTTGAGGCCATTGTAGGTTGAGGGATCACTGTATAATAAAGCCGCACACTGTGCCCATTAATATAATGGTGCAAAACTCAGTGCCCCTAAATAAAATATTGTCACACACTATTCCCCTAAATATAACCCTGCCACACTGTACCCCTGAATATAATACTGCCCCTTACTGTTCATAACGTCAACTGCCATCCCCGGGGGCTGCTGATTGTTTGGGCAAAGAGCCCAGTGCTGTATTATTTACTAGTATCTGAGCCCTAAGGACATGTCATTTTAACCTGTTATTTGCTGCCGGAAATCAGATATTCTGGAACATACAGAAAAAAAAAAAAAAAAAAATATATATATATATTATAGTGTTGTGAAAAAGTATATGCCTCTTCTTGATTTCAATTTTTTTGTATCATATTTATAAAAAAAAAAGTGCAATGTGTAGAAATAGAAGCCCCCTAAAAAGTAGCAATTTTGCCCCATACATTTCGTGGTAAAAGGAGTGATGTCATTACAAAGTACAATTGGTGTAAAAAATAAAAATAAAAAAAGGGGTACTCCACTGGCCAGCATTCGGAACATTTAGTTACGTGCTGCGGGGGTCAGCCATGGCCCCTTGTGACATCACACCACACCCTTTTCAATGCAAGTCTTTGGGAGGGGGCATGGCAGCTGACACACCCTCTCCCATGGATTTGCATTGAGGGGGTGTGGTGTGACATTACAAGGGGACGTGGCCGACCCCCACAGTGTTCACACAATGTTCGGAACTAAATCTTCTGAATGCTGGCGAGTGGAATACCCCTTTAAGGGGTTCCACAGCATCTCAATTTTTTCCCGGACTTTGATTAAAGTGGTACTCCGCCCCTAGACATCTTATCCCCTATCCACTGCTGTGGACCCCCGCGATCTCTCCCATAGACTTGCATTGAGGGGGGCGGGGCATGATGTCACAAGGGGTGAAGCCGTGACATCACGATACTCTGTCCCTTGCATCACCCGTCATCAGCCACAGAACGATCCTCGCTCTGTGCAGCTGAGAAACAGGGGTGCTGCAGGAGAGATCGTAGGGGTCCCCAGCGACCGGACCCCTGTGATCAGACATTTTATCCCCTATTCTTTGGATAGGGGACAGGATGTCTAGGGGCAGAGTACCCCTTTACCTTATTTTTTTACATTTTTTTAAGCCATTCAGTGGTGAACTTGCTGGTGTTTTCGATCATTGTCCTGCTGCATAACTCGAGTGCACTTTAGCTTGTGGTCATGAACTGATAGCTGCATATTCTCTTTCAGGATTTTTTGGTAGAAAGCAAAAATTATGGTTCCAATCAATCACAGAATATCTCCAGGTCTTAGGCTATGTTCACATGAGGGAATTTCCGTGCGGAATTCTGCACAGAGATTGCACAGCAGCAGAGTCCCATTGAATTCAGTGGGGTTTTTCTGCACTGTTCACATAGCAAAACTTCCGCGCCGAAGACATCTTGTGCGGAAATTCAAATTCCGTTGTCTGTAGAAAGAATAGACATGTCCATTCTTTCTGTGAACTCCGCACAGAAATGTATTGGCGTCTATGAGACATTTTCCATGTGTCCCAATAACACACTCACCACTTTTGACTGATAGTAGGATGTTTTTTTTTTTCCCTGAAATGCTGTGTTAGTTTCATGTCAGTAAGACGCACACCTATGGAAAGGGTTAATTTTGGTCTTGTCAGTCCCCAGAATATTTTCCCAAAAGTCTTGAGGATCATCAAGATGTTTTGTTGGCAAAGTGAGAGGAGTATGTCAGCAGTAGTTTTTGCCTCGGATGAAATCTTTGCCCAGTACCTTTCTTAGTTGAGTTTCTTTGGATCACGATATAATGTCTTACAGTTTTGAGATATTTTGGCCTCCTAAACTGTAAGACAGGGTTAAAGGGGAATTTCCGACTGCCTCTTTCCCCTTGTTCCAGCCACTGTGCTCCTCTTGCCTGGCCAAATTCGGGGCAGGACTTTGTGGATGAGTGACATCTCAGATTGCATGAAGAGGTATGTTCCCAAGTCCAAGAGGAGGGGGTTACAGAGTAGCCTGCAGGGAGTGTTGGGGGTGAATTGGGAGGGGGAGTGGCGGCTCGGGGGGGTTCAATTATTTTTTCACTTAGGACGATGAAGGTTTGAATAGCTTTTCTTCTCTATAACATATGGAATGGTCACTTGAAAACAGCATTTTGTATTTACTTACTATTGTGTAGGTTATTTTTGTGTAATATTCATATTTGATTTAAAAAATAAATAAATAAATAAATAAAAAATCAGGAAGGGGCAAATACTTTTTTTTATGGAACTGAAATTTTTTTTGGGAAGAAAAACTGCTTAAGGGCTAGATCGTTCTAAAATGATGTTAAAGGAGTAGTGTAGTGAAATAATAACTAAGGCCCTATCCACAGCATAGGGGATAAGTTATAGATCGTGGGGGGTATGACCACTGGGATCTCCTAAATGGGGCCCCGGCAGTCTGCTGGAAGGGGGCGTGCCTCCCCTGCGCACGGAATGGCTTCCTGCGAGGATCGGAACGGCCGCTTCCGTCAGACTATCCTTTGGATAGGGAAGGAGTTTATTTTCACTGCACTACTCCTTTAAAGTATAATGGGAGAAGCATACTTGTGTATTTTACTTAGGCAAAGAGCTTTAGTTCTGTGTTTCATTACATACCTGAATGAATGATTTGTAAGTTACAGAAGGCTGAAAACAATAAAATAGGATATGTTATCTGTATGAGTTTCTGTCCTCAATAAGTCATTTTATGCAGCTTGTTCTGATATATTACCCTCTATGAGAACATCTCTGAATCAAATACTGTCTTCTGAGGGAGAATTAATAAATCTGTTTTGCTGTTATAAGGAAGAAATTTTAGTTTCTTTTCAGTTATGGCTTTTATTTCTTTTGAGTAGAGTCCACGTGTATATTCACACCATTTGTTTCAAGCCATGTACTTTATAGAGCCTGTTAAAACATTTAAAATGTGCAGAAAATCTGCAGTGAGTACGCACAGTGGCCCTGATTTACTAAGAGCGGAGTGTAGTTTTCTTTGTGAGTTTTAATTCCCTTCAAGTATTTTTTCACTGTGTTTACTAGTGTTTCCCTATGTTTTGCACTTTTTTCGAATTTTTTTTGTAGAATGTCAGGGACACGCCCCCTTTTCAGGGGGATCACCCCCATTTCCTGGTGGCCAGACCCCTTTTCCAGGTTTTCTAAGTAAAATGGAGAGTTGGTCAGGTTTTTACATTTTATTTGGCGCAAATTGTGACACACACAATTTGTGGCGCAATGTGCCAAATTCTGGCGCACACCCATACAAAACAGATTGGGTTTCCAATAGTAAATCAGGGCAAGTGTGACCATTCTCTAAAAAGAATTACTAGAATGTAGGATTAACAAGACAATAATGGCCACCATAGTAAATTCCGATGTGGTCTTTATGGCTTGGCTAGCAGTAACAAAAGGGGGAACAGACTTCAACTTACAGATGAAAGTGTCCAGTTCTGTCAGAGCCAATGTGGTCTCCTCTACCCCTACCCTCTTAGGCCAGTGCATAAAAAACTGGTTATTAGCACATTTGGGGGGGGGGGATTTATTAAAGGGGTACTCCGGTTAAACATATTTGTAAATTACTTCTATTAAAAATCTTAATCCTTCCTGTACTTATTAGCTGCTGAATACTACAGAGGAAATTCTTTTCTTTTTGGAATGCTCTCTGATGACATCACGAACACAGTTCTCTCTGCTGACTTTAATATAATAATAATAATAACGCTTTATTTATTGTTGTCCTTAGTGGAATTTGAACCCAAGGCCCCAGCACTGCAAGGCAGCAGTGTTAACCACTGAGCCACCATGCTGCCCTTAGCATACATCTGCTATGCATGGTTGCTAAAATGGACAGAGATGTCAGCAGAGAGCACTGTGCTCGTGATGTCATCAGTGTTCAAAAAAGAAAGGAATTTCCTTTGTAGCATTCAGCAGCTAATAAGTACTGGAAGGATTAAGATTTTTTAATAGAAGTAATTTACAAATATGTTTAACTTTCTGCCACCAGTTGATTTAAAAGAAAAAAGGTTTTCACCGGAGTACCCCTTTAAGCTCTCAGCCTGGTGCAGTGTAAGGCTATGTTAAGATGGCAGAAATTCTGCACAGGTGCGTGAATTCATTGGCCGCATTAATTCGTCTGGAATTTCACATCTTTCGTTCATATGCGGAAAATTCTGCTGTGTGAATGAGACATGCAGAATTTTCATGTAGATTCCAATGCAGAAATACATGCAGAAATGCTGGCGTGGGAATATAGCCTTCCAAAAAAATACTAAGTTTTTCACAAACTCCCAGTTTGCAATAAAACTTTGGCACTTTTTACATTAGGTGGGCATGACATTGTGCAAAGGCGGTGTGGCATCACCATGATTCAAATACATTACAATTTACACCTACAAACCAGCATAAATTAAAGTTGAAATTCATGCCAGCTTCGAGCTGTGGTTGATTGGTATGGCTGCCACGCGGGCAGCCACAGGTGGATTTATTGAGCAAAAGTGCCTGGATTTCACATAAGAGTGGCCTATGAAATGCTGCTCTTACTAAATTCATGTGTGGTAGCCTGGGGGATGTAGGGTATAGGGAGTGTAGCTGTGCGGGTATTAAAGGGTGTTTGTTAACCCTTGCTATTCGTGACGCCATGGTGAGGGGTATTCAATAAAGCTTTTCCTACCGCCGCCCTTCCCAGGAACGATTGGGAGGTAGATGATAATAGGCTTGAGGTAGTGAGTAATAATAGATTGTCCACAACCAGAAAGCTTCTGTAAACAGCGTTAACTTTACTGAAGATTTTCTATACGCTTCATTAACATAACAGTCTCTCATCAATACAACAGCTTCCTTTAGGAGATTGATAATGGTTGGGACTTCAGCTTTAAAAGTCTTTTGACTATTGCACTGTTCCACTAGATTTTGGGGAATTAGTTGTGGTCCAGTAGTCACGCAAGCATTAGCAGGAATTAGAGTAAATCTCACGATTTTTGGTTCTGCTGAGGCCGTAGGTTTTGAGGCCTAGAGTGTCTTTGAAAGTTGCGTAGCACACCATCCTGTTAGTCCAGCATCCACGAGAGCAGCAACCCAAGAGAGCGATAATTGGACGCCGCTCCCTTATATGGGCAGGGGCTGGACTAACGCTAATTGGTCCAAACGGATGTCAATCATCATTACAGAGATTTGTGGGCAACACGTGACCCAAGGACCTCCTAAGGTCCTGCAATATACCATAGAGGTTACTAGCCTGGTCACATGACCGAAGGTCCTGCGACACTGAACAAGGTAAGTACTATACATCTCTATACAATTATAGATATAATTACTAATATATATACACATTTATGAACATGAAAGTTAGAATTAAGGAGAGGCGACTAGGGGTTGTCCCATCTGAGGAACCCTACCTGAATGTAATTACTCTGACTTTGGGGCCCTCGACACTAGGTACTGGATGCAATACTGTACCGGGACACCACACACGCATAGTGTTCCTTTGTTTGTTCACACAGATTCCAACCCATGTAATGTCCACTAATGGGAATGGGAATCATTACATGCCACTTACTGAAGCCTTTCTGCATTGTATGGGACTGGACTAAACACGTTTCCAAGTCCACAAAGAATCTGACAGTATACCTCATTTTTTGCCGCAGAGTTTTCTCTGTGAGAACACAAACTTAGTGACTCCAATACAGTGGTCCCTCAACATACGATGGTAATCCGTTCCAAATGGACAATCGTTTGTTGAAACCATCGTGTGTTGAGGGATCCGTGCAATGTAAAGTATAGGGCAGTGGTCTAAAACCTGCGGACCTCCAGATGTTGCAAAACGACAACACCCAGCATGCTGGGAGTTGTAGTTTTGCAACATTTGGAGGTCCGCAGGTTGAAGACCACTGGTATTGGAGGTTATACTCACGTGTCCCCGCTACTCCGGACCATCCCCGCTCGTCACCGCTGCCCTGGATGTTGCCTTCCATCGCTGTCGCCGCGTCCCCGGGGTGTCCCCGGTGCTCCAGCAAGGCCTCTGCTTCCCCGGCATCCAGGCTCTCAATTCGCCACCATCACGTCGCTACACACGCCGCTCCTAATGGATGACGGGACGGCGTGCGCAGCGACGTGATGACGACAATGGAGAGCGCCGACGATGAAGGCGATCCCGAAGAGGATGCTCCGGAGCCCCGAGGAAAGGTAAGTGATCGTCAGCGGACCACACGGGGCACCGTAAACGGCTATCCGGTGGCAGCTAAAAGCATTGTATGTTGATGCTGCCTTCAACATGTGATGGCCTCTGAGAGGCCATCGAATGTTGAAATTATCGTATATCGGGGCCATCTTAGGTCGGGGGGGGGGGTCACTGTACTTGGCCCCCAATAACACAGCTTTCTGACAAGTCTGGCAGCATATGTTTAAGTAATTTTTAGAACAGTTCCTAACAAATATAGACAATACAGTACAAAGCAATCATGTTTCATATGCTATTCACTGCTCTTTTATATCTGGGAGTAATCGCATCATAATAGCAGATTTTTTTTAAATATCGTTCTGAAATAGGAGCTCGATGTACCGTTTCCATCGCTGTTATTCTTCTTTACAGTCAAACTATTAGCTAGTAGATAAATGAACATAAAACGCAATTGCGCATTAATAAGACCAATAAAACGCTGCACTAGTTCTGCTATGCCCGATCATCTGGTGATATCATGGAGAGCCTGCTCAATAAATAGAAGGTTTTAAAGGGGTACTCCGGTGAAAACCTTTTTTTTTTTTTTAAATCAACTGGTGCCAGAAAGTTAAACAGATTTGTAAATGACTTCTATTAAAAATCTTACTCCTTCCTGTACTTATTAGCTGCTGAATTCTACAGTGGAAATTCTTTTCTTTTTGAAACACAGAACTGTCTGCTGACATCACGAGCACAGTGCTCTCTGCTGACATCTCTGTCCATTTTAGGAACTGTCCAGAACAGCATATGTTTGCTATGGGGATTTCCATTTAATCTGGACAGTTCCTAAAATGGACAGAGATGTCAGCAGAGAGCACTGTGCTCATGATGTCAGCAGACAGCTCTGTGTTTCAAACGGAAAATAATTTCCACTGTAGTATTCAGTAGTCCAGTGGTGAAAAACTTATCCCCTATCCTAAGGATAGGGGATAAGTTTGAGATCGTGGGGGGTCCGACCGCTGGGGCCCCCTGCGATCTCTCTGTATGGGGCCCCCGGCTCTCGGCCCAGATAGCAGGTGTCGACCCCCGCACGAAGCGGCGGCCGACACGCCCCCTCAATACATCTCTAGGGCAGAGCCGGAGATTGCCGAAGGCAGCGCTTCGGCTCTGCCATAGAGTTGTATTGAGGGGGCGTGTCGGACGCCGCCTCGTGCGGAGGTCGACACGCCCCCTTCCTGCGGGCTGTCGGGGCTCCGTACAGGAGATCGCAGGGGGCCCCAGCGGTCGGACCCCCCCCCCCCCCCCCGCGATCTGCAACTTATCCCCTATCCTTTTTTTTTTTTTTTTTTTTCAATTTTTGTCTCACAAATTATATTTTTTTTTTATATTGATTTCGCAGTAGATTTTTGGGTAAAACGACTGATATCATTACAAAGTAGAATTGCTGGTGCAAAAAACAAGTCGTCATTTGGGTCTGTAGGTGCAAAATTGAAAGGGTTATGATTTTTAAAAGGTAAGGAGGAAAGAATTAAAGTGCAAAATTGGAAAAACGCTCAGTCCACTGAGTCACCACTGGACTACTCCTTTAAGTACAGGAAGGATTAAGATTTTTTAATAGAAGTAATTTACAAATCTGTTTCACTTTCTGGCACCAGTTGATTTAAAAAAAAAAAAAAAAAAAGTTTTTCACCAGACTTTAACTACCAAGAATATGGAGTAATTGACGTGGAGTATAGTCCTCATTCTTGAGATCATGGGGGACAGCAGTTGCACCCCCTGTGATCAGGTGCTAATCCCCTATCTTGTAGGGGATAACTTTACATGATGGCACAACCCCTTTGACCCCTTACGGATGCAGGGCGTACAGGTCTGCCTTTGCGTTCTGGTACTTAACCCCTTAAGGACTGAGCGTTTTTCCAATTTTGCACTTTAATTCTTTCCTCCTTACCTTTTAAAAATCATAACCCTTTCAATTTTGCACCTACAGACCCAAATGACGACTTGTTTTTTGCACCAGCAATTCTACTTTGTAATGATATCAGTCGTTTTACCCAAAAATCTACTGCGAAATCAATATAAAAAAAAAATATAATTTGTGAGACAAAAATTGAAAAAAAACAAAAAAAACAAAAAAACACAACACGTGATTTTGTAAATTTTGGGGGCTTTCGTTTCTACACAGTTAATTTTTTGGTAAAAATGACACTCTTTATTCTGTAGGTCCATACGATTAAAGTGATACCCTACTTAGGGTGCATGCACACTACGGTTCTTAAGATACGGGACCATATACGGCTGGGGAGAGGGAGGCGGAGAGTTCGGGGCGGGGCAACCGAAAGCTGCCGTATGCGGTCCCGTATCTAATGTATTTCAATGAGCATCCGGAGTGAAACGCTGCCTCCGGTTGGCTCCGTTTTGCCCCGTATACGGTTTCCCGACTGGACCTAAAAACGCTGTTGACTACTTTTGTAGGTCAGATCGGGAACCCGTATACGGGCCAAAACGGAGCCGACCAGAGGCAGCGTTTCACTCCGGTCGCTCATTTAAATACATTAGATACAGGACCGCATATGGCAGCATGCGGTTACCCCGCCCCCGACTCTCCGCCCCCTCTCCCCAGCCGTATACGGTCCCGTATCTTAAGAAAAGTAGTGTGCATGCACCCTTACATAGGTTTGATTTTGTTTTACTTCTGGAAAAAATCATAACTACATGAACAAAAATTAATACGTTTAAAAATGTCCTGTTCCGACCCCTATAACTTTTTATTTTTCCGCATACAGGGATGTATGAGGGCTAATTTTTGCGCTGTGATCTGAAGTTTTGATTGGACTTTTCGTTCGCTTTTTATACATTTTTTTTAGGGTATAAAAAAAGTGACCAAAAATACGCTATTTTGGACTTTGGAATTTTTTTTTTACGTGTACGCCATTGACCGTGCTGTTTAACCTCTTAGGTACTCTGACCACTGTCACTTTATGCATTAATAACTCTGCGATGCTTTTACCTTTTATTCTAAATCTGAGATAGTTTTTTCATGACATATTCTACTTAAACATAATGGTACATTTTCGTTGTTACTTGCATCCTTTCTTGGTGAAAAATCCTTACATTTCATGAAAATTTAGCATTTTTATAACTTTGAAACTCTCTGCTTGTGAGGAAAATGGATATTCCAAATATATTTGGATTCAAAAATACAATATGTCTACTTTATGTTGACATGTTTTTACTTTTTGAAGACAGAGGGCTTCAAAGTATAGCAGCAATTTGATCTGAATTTTTCAGGGACCAGTTATGTGTGAAGTGGATTTGAGGGGCCTTTCTGTGAGAAAAACCCCATAAATGATCCCATTATAGAAACTAAACCCCTCAAAGTATTCAAAATGACATTCAGAAAGTTTTTTTTAACCCTTTCAGTGTTTCACAAGAATAGTAACAAAGTGGATGAGAAAAATCTAAATCTACATTTTTTTACACTAACATGTTCTTGTAGCCCCATTTTTTCATTTTTAAAAGTGGCATAAGGAGAAAAAGTCTCCCAAAATATGTAGCCCAATTTCTCTCGAGTATTTAAATACCTCATATGTTGACTTAAAGTGCTCTGCAGGCTCACAACATGGCTCAAGAGGTAAAGAGCAACTGTGGGATTTTTAAAACACTTTTTGCTGTCATGGTGTTTGGGGGATATGTTGCATTTAGGAAGCCCCCATGGTGCCAGAACAGCAAAAAATAAAATATTCAACAGAAATAAATAAAAAACCAACATAGCATACTATTTTGGAAACTACACCCCTCAAGGAAAGTAACAAGGGGTATAGTGAGCCTTACACCTCTTAGGTGTTTGACGACCTTGCGTTGAAGTTGGACATGAAAATGGAAAATTTGATTTTTAACACTCAAATGATGGTGTTACCCCAAATTTTTCTTTTTCACAAGGGGTAGTAGGAGAAAATGGACCCCAAAATGTAAAGCCCAATATGTGGACGTTAAGTGCTAAACTGGCTCACTACAGGCCTCAGAACAGAAGGAGTGCCATTTTACTTTTGGAGAGAGAATTTTGCTGAAATTGAAGTCGGGGGCCATATGCATTTACAAACCTCCCATGGAGTCAGAACAGCAGAAACCCCCCCACATGTGATACCATTTTGGAAACTAGACCCCTTCAGGAACGTAACAAGGGTTACAGTGAATACTTCTCCAAAATAAGGAAATAACCCATATAAGGTGTAAAAGCACTATACGGGTGCAAAACAGGGCTTAGGAGTGAGACCGCACCAATGAGATTTGAGGCCTAAAGTGGTGCTTCGCACTGCAATGGTTGAGGTTCTGACATAAAATTAAAACAATAAAAAAAAAAAAAAAAAACCTGACAAGTGACCACAATTTTGAAACTACACCCCTCAAGGAAGGTAACAAGGGGTACAGTGAGTACTTGCACCTCACAGGTTTTTGAACAGTGGGCCGTAAATTGAAAAAAATCTGATTTTTTTTTACACTAAAATGCTGGGGTTACCCAATTTTTAACATTTTCACAAGACGTAATAGGAGAAATTGGGTTACAAATTTTGGAGGGCTTTTTCTCCTGACTATGGAAATACATCCACATATGGGGTAACGTGCTGAGCGGGTGCACAACAAGGCTCAGAAGTTATAGAGGTCTGTTTGTATTTGTGGCCTATGGCATATCAGTAGCTGACCGTTACATACATTCAGAGGAGAATACAAAAATGAAACACCGACATGTGACACCATTACAAAAAGTACACCACCTGGGGAATGGCTATAGGGGTAAAGAGGACATTTTGAACGCATGGGTGTTTCCTAAATTTATTTTCCAGGAATGGATGAAGGGTAGCTTTTGAAAATTGCAATTTTCAACCTATACTCTGCTTCATCTTTCTGGGAACAACTAACATGTGACTCCGAATTGTCGCCTGGAAATACGACAGAGCTCAGCGAGAACTCTTCGCATTTGAGGCCAATGTTTCTTATGGACCTAACAGTTACATACATTCAGAGGAAAATACAAGAAAGGAACACCCCCATGTGAGCCTATTACAAACAGTACACCGCCTAGGGAAGGTGAATAGGGGTGAAGTGGAGATTTGGAACAAACGGGTGTTCCCTAAATTTATTTTCCAGGAATGGATGAAGTGTAGTTTGGGGAAAATGAAAATTGCAAGTTGGTACTGATATGCTAATTATATTCCCAAAATGATGACCCAGAGTATAGCCGAAAGTAAAAATGATGCCCATCCTAAAACCCCGCTCAGGTGGGGAGAGAGCGCTGCGCAATTGAGGCACATGCAAAACTCCAATGCTGTCGACGTTGTGTCCCATGAGCCATTTTTTGGGGGAGGAAAAAAAAAAAAAAGATATTATCAGGGGTATTGGGAAATATATATATATATATATTTTTTTTTTTTTGGGGGGGGGGGGGGGGGGTTGTTTTTAAAATTTGGAAGACATCAATCAGGGAAAAGGATTAAAATTTAGTGCTCCATGAAAGTGTGATACTCTCTGAAGCAATCCTTAGGCTGAAATTCCACTTTTTTTTTGTGGGGAAAAACGCCAATTCTGCCGCATGGCAGATGTTAGGTGTATATCAATGAGAAATTGCAAAATTATTTTTCCACTTGGCGTTTTTAAGTTTGGAGTTTTTTTTAGAATCGTTTTGGCATTTTTTCACTCTTTTTTGGCGTTTTTCAGCTCCATGGCGGTTTTGCATTATACAGTATTGATCTTTTTTATAACAACATTTTTATTAATTTTTAAACAGGGGTGAATTTATGTGGGCAGGCAGGGACCTAAAAATGTAGCCGACAATAATAAAAATGTAGTGTGTGTGTGTGTTTTTTTCACTTTTTTTCTTTATTTTTTAGGTAGTACTACTACTCTCAGCATGGTACACACTGTTCCTTGATGGGAGTAGTAATACCTGTACTAATTGACAGATCGCTCTGGGTCCGTGCGATCCTTGAGTATCATTTATAGATGCGGCCAGCGGCTCTTCTATGGTCCCCTGCACTGACGTATATATACACCTAATCATATTTCCCGCAGAGAGCTGTGATTGGCCAGATGGTTCCAGCAAATCACAACTCTCTGTGGGAAAATATATATATATATATATATATATATATATATATATATATTATATATATATATACACATACACATACCCATCAGTGCAGGGGACCATAGAAGAGCGACTGCCCGCATCTATACATTATACAGGAGGATCATAGCGGGTGTCAGGAGTGACATCTGCTGTGATCTTTCCTTAACTGCAGGTACTACAGCTCTCAGCATGGAGCAGAGTGTGCTCCATATTGGGAGTAGTAGTACCTAAAGTTAGGGACAGATCACAGCAAGTGTCACTCCTGACACACGCTGCGATCATCCTATCTAATGCAGAGATGCAGAGCGGCTTTCTCCTGCGCTCCGCACATCTGCTCTGTACTCCGGCCAGTGATATGAATAGAACATCACTCAATCATATTTCTCATTGAGAGCTGTGATTGGCTGCAACCATCCGGCCAATCCCCACTCTGGGCGGAAAATATGAATGAGAGATGTGAATTTCTATTCACATCACTGGCAGGAGTATAGTGCAGAAATGCGAGCGCTGTATAGAGCCGCTCCGCATCTCTGCTATATTAAGGATGATCGCATCGGGTATCAGGAGTGACACCCGGGGCGATATGTCTATTAGTACAGGTACTACTATTCCCATCATCGAACAGTCTGTTCCATGCTGGGAATAGTAGTACTACCTAAAAAAAAAAATATATATATATATATATATATAAAAAAAAGTGAAGCGCACTTTATTGAAAATTAATTAAAAGTTCATTATAAAAAAATAAAAGTTTCTTACTATACATTTTTTTCAATCCCTACTACTTCCTTTTTTTTATTTTTTTTTTAAATTATTATTATTATACCAAACACATTTTGAAAAAAATGCCAAAAGGGGCCAAAAATGCAATTTCAACTCAAATGCAAAAAACGTCAGAAAAAACTTAAGATGCAGGAAGTTGCACTGGCATTTTTCCTGGCTTTTTTTTTTTTCAGTGAAAAAAAATATACTGGAAAAAAAAAAAACGCTGGAAAAAAAAAAAAAACAAGTGGAATCCTAGCCTTAATGCAGAGGCCCAGATAATCGGGGCAAGTATCGCATTGAGTGGTGGTGTCGTTCCGAATCCCCCTCTTGCGACACACACTGCATTTTTTCTTTTTGGGATCGTCCCTAATTTCCTTACCTGGAAAGTGTTTGCCGGGGATGATCCGGGGAACCGAAGTTCCAGAGGTGCTCTGAACCACTCCTGTGCAGTCACCAAAGATGAAGGCCTTTAGAACTTCCTCTTGGAACTCCAGGTATGTCCCTGTGTTGCCAACGTGCTGGGACAGCACAAAAGAGTTATACATGGCAATCTGTACCATGTAGACTGCAACTTTTTTGTAACATGCCCGTGTTTTGCGCATGGCCATGTATGGCTTGAGGACTTGATCAGAGAGATCAACTTCCCCCATATATCGATAGTCCAGAATACAATCGGGCTTGAGGACCGGTCCCACGGTACCTCGCACAGAGACAAGGGTGCTGCCGTTCCCATGAATTGTGGACAGCTTAAGGACATCCCTCTTGTCCTTCTACTGGACCAGCAACAGGTTTTCATGGGAACAGGCATGGGACTCCCCCCAGGGGATAGGAGTCTGCAGGGGATAGGAAGGAAGGCCTCTTTGATTCTTCTGGACTGTTCCACAAGCGACCGTGGATCTAGCAGCGAGGGATGTGAAGAGAGGGATACTATTGTAAAAGTTATCCACGTAAAAGGTGGTAACCTTTATCTAGCAATGGGTGCAAAAGGCCCCAAACGATTTTCCCGCTAACACCCAGAGTGGGGGGACATTCTGGGGGTTCAAAATGGGAATCTCCCTCATACACTATAAACATGCAAGTGTACCCTGAGGTACTCTCACAAAGTTTATACATCTTCACACCATACCGCGCTCACTTGGTTGAGATGTATTGCCGGAAGCAGAGTCTCCCCTTAAAGCTGATGAAAGACTCATCAATAGCGACCTCCCTTCCAGGGACATAGGCCTCCCAAAATTTAGCCCCGAAGTGATCGATGACCGGCCTGATTTTATACAGGCGATCATACGCGGGATCACTTTGGGGGGGTGGGGACATGCCACATTATCAGCATAATGCAAACATTTCTGAATGGTCTCGAACCGGGGACGGGTCATAGCCATACTGTAAAGCGGGGTCTGGTAGAGGACGTCCCCGCTCCAGTACTGCCTGACCTTTGTTTTTGTTTTTTTAACTAGGCCCATATGTAGCACGAGGTCCCAAAAGGTCCTCATTTCGTCATTGATGCATCCTTAAGAGGTTAAGGATGAAGGGCGTACCTGTAAATCCTTCCTCAGGCATCCTGTGACATTGCCAAGGGGGGGTCTTGAGACCCCCCGTGCTGTCGATCGCTGTGATTCGCCGGTCAATTCAGATCGGCAAATCACAGCATTTCCGAGTCATTTGGGTCTCTGATGACCCGATGACCTGGAAAAGGAGGGTAATTGGTGGTGTATGACACACCACCAATCACACTCCGTACTGTACTGGGAGGTGGCAGTGATGCCACCCCCCCCAGGACGGCTGTGACTGGCCAGTCGCAAAGACCGGACCAATCTCGGCAGTAAGGGGATGGTGCCATCGCCCCCCTTCAGTGAAATCCTAAGGCATCCTTGGCCATTTTGTGCCATCCGTCACTTTAGATTGCAGACAAACCTGTACGCCCAACAGTTTGATGCCTCAAACCCAGGCTCCTTTTTGGCTAGGCCCAATGGATGGTACACCGTCACTGCAGCCTAAATGAGGATGTTTTGGGGCCCAGTGCTGCATATGGGCCTACTAAAAAAATAAAAATAAAAACCCAGGCAATACTGGAGTGGGGACATCCTCCACCAGACCCCACTTTACAGTATGGCCATGACATGTCCCCGTTTCGAGGCCATTTGGAAATGTTTGCATTACACTGATAATGCAGCATGTCCCTCCCAAATTTTGGGAGGCCTATGCCCCTCCAATGGGAGGTCTCTATTGATTAGTCTCTCATCAGCTTTAAGGGGAGACCCATCTTTTGCCAATATATCCCCACTAAGCGGGTGAGATATGGTGTAAAACTCTATAAACTTTGCTGAAGTACACTCGCACGTTTAGAGTATACGAGGGACAGGATTCCCCTATTGAACCCCCAGGATGTGGGACCTTTTGCACCCACTGCCAGATAAGGGTTACCACCTATACGTGGATAACTTTTATACGAGTATCTTTTCACATCCATCGCCGCCAGATTTACGATCGCTTGTGATACTGTGCAAAAGAATCAAAAAGGCCTCCCGACCTATCCCCTCCAGACACCTATCCCCAAGGGTGAGTCCTGTGCCCTTACCCATGAAAACCTGTTGCTGGTCAAGAGGGATGTGCTTAAGCGGACCACAATTCATGGTAACGGCAGCAAGGGTACCGCGAGACCGGTCCTCAAGCCTGATTGTATCGTAGACTACAATCAGTATATGGGGGGAGTTTACCTCTCTGATCACGTCCTCAAGCCATATAACGCCATGCGGATAACATGGGCAAGGTACAAAAAAGTTGCGGTCTATTTGGTACAACTTTTTTGTACTGTCCCAGTACTCTGGCAACACAGGGACATTCCTGCCATTCTAAGAGGAAGTTCTAAAGGCCCTGATCTTTGGCAACCGGGAAAGAGCAGGCCAAAGTACCTCTGGGACTATAGGCTCTCGGATCTTCCCAGGCCAACACTGTCCAGTTGAGGTCCCCCACACTGGAAAGAAGGGATGATCACAGAAAAAATGCAGAGTGTGTCACAGGAGCAGGGCCGGATTAATGTAGGGGCGGATGGAGCTGACGCTCCAGGCCCTTACATTAAAATAGGCCGAGTGGCCTGCACAGGCGGCCCGCATAGGCCGCCCAGACCGGTGACCCGCCTCCCGTTCTGCCGCCAACACCTAACGCTAACAGAGACCCCACAAACCCCCCCCCCGCTCCCCACTATCTTACAAAACACCTAACGCCGACACTACCCCCCCCGCTATCTTACAACACCCGGGCCGTTGTCACCTCCGCCAGTCACACGCGCTGCGGCAGCGGTCAGTGAGAGCTGCGGTGACGTCATCCACTTCACGGCGGCGCCCGGAAGTCACGTCCCCGCGGCTCCCACTGACACAAGGACTGAGCAGCAGCCGCCACAGCGTGTCAGTCTGAGTCACCGGGTCCCGGAGAGAAAGGTCACAGCCCTTGGGGCCATTTATAATGTAAGGCACTGTGAGGGGCACAATTTAACATGTCAGGAGGGCAGCAACCGCATTATAGGTTGCAAGACATGGTTTATTATATATGAGGGGGACATTATATGTGGGGCACATGACAGAACCCCCCTGTCATGTGCCCAAATAATGCCCCCCTGTCATGTTCCCCTCATATATAATACCCCATGTCCTGTGCCCCTCACATATACTGCCCCCGACATGTGCCCCTCACATATAATGCCCCCCTGACATGTGCCCCTCACATATACTGCCCCCCTGACATGTGCCCCTCACATATAATGCCCCCCTGACATGTGCCCCTCACATATAATACCCCTGGCTGTCCTGCCCCCTCAGGGACATTATATGTGAGGGGCACATGTCAGGGGGGCATTATATGTGAGGGGCACATGTCAGGGGGGCATTATATATGAGGGGCACAGGACATGGGGTATTATATATGAGGGGCACATGACAGGGGGACATTATATGTGAGTGGCACAAGACATGGGGTATTATATATGAGGGGCACATGACAGGGGGACATTGTATGTGGGGGCACATGACAGGACCCCCCCCCCCCCTGTCATGTGTCCATATAATGCCCCCCTGTCATGTGCCCCTCTTATATAATACCCCATGTCCTGTGCCCCTCATATATAATGCCCCTCATATATAATACCCCATGTCCTGTGCCCCTCATATATAATACCCCATGTCCAGGGGGCATTATATGTGAGGAACACATGTCAGGGGGCATTATATGTGTGGGGCAAATGACAGGGGGGCATTATATGTGGGGGCACATGACAGGGGCCCCCCTGTCATGTGCCAATATAATGCACATATAATGCCCCCCTGACATTTGCAGCTTACTTATAATACCCCCTGCCCTGTGCCCCTCATATATAATGCCCCGTCATGTGCCCCCACATATAATGCCCCCCTGTCATGTGCCCCCACATATAATGCCCCCCTGTCATTTGCTCCCCACATATAATGCCCCCTGACATGTGCCTCTCATATATAATGCCCCATGTCTTGTGCCCCTCATATATAATGCCCCTCATATATAATACCCCATGTCCAAGTGGCATTATATATGAGGGGCACATGTCAGGGGGCATTATATGTGGGGGGCAAATGACAGGGGGGCATTATATGTGGGGGCACATGACAGGGGCCCCCCTGTCATGTGCCAATATAATGCACATGTCCTGTGCCCCTCACATATAATGCCCCCTGAAATGTGCCCCTTATACATAATGCCCCATGTCCTGTGCCCCTCACATATAATGCCCCCTGTCCTGCCCCCTCAGGGGGCATTATATTTGAGGGGCACAGGACAGGGGGCATTATAAGTCAGGGACATATGTCAGGGGGCATTATATGTGCATTATATGGGCACATGACGGGGGGGGGGGGGTGGGGGGCTGTCCTGTGCCCCCCACATATAATGCCCTATGTCCTGTGCCCCTCAGATATAATGCCCTCTGAGGAGGCAGGACAGGGGGCATTGTATGTGAGGGGAACATGACAGGGTGCATTATATGCGAGGGGCACAGGACAGAGGGCATTATTATTATGTGGGGGGGAACAAGACGGGTTATCATTAATATATGTGGGGGCACAGGATGGGGCATTATTACCATATATGAGGGGCACAGAGTGTTTTGCATTTCAGAGGTATGGGCCGGCATTTATCATTGTAGGTGTATGTGAAGCATTTTTTACACCTTTTTTGTGTGCTGTAATGTGTAGGAGCATCACATTTATTAAAAGGTAGCAGACCATTTGATACATTTTGTGCAGGTCACATTTTCTAAAATTTCACTCTTCACATACACCCAAAAGCTAAGTCTGGGCTGGTGTAATTTTAGAGACTTTTCAGTGGTTTTGCAAATATTTTGCGCCTTTTCACAAAAAGGTGCAGTTCATAAAACCCGTCCATATTATGTGTATTGCCAAAATCAGTGGATTACAACTCAAGCGCAAAAAAGGCACAAATAAACCCTGCTAGCGCCTTTTTTTTTTGCACAATTTTTAGACACAAAAAAACAGTCTAAAGACAATTATACATGTCGGCCATAGTGTATATTATAAGGAATTTTGGGGTAGTATGGTTTTTATGGGCCA